>NC_139564.1:15860381-16078159 GCF_965112155.1 Podarcis liolepis | reverse complement strand
TCTCTTTTCCTCCTCAGTTGCTAATGTTTAGCCTTTAAATAATATATTTACTGTTGCTCTATTGTAAGAGGTGTGGGGTGATTGGGGAACAGCGGGAGACACAACCTTCCATGCTCTGATTTTCAGTAAACAGGAATGCTTTGAATCTGTGCAAAACCAAAACAACCTTCTTATGCATGCTAAAGAACTCTCTATAGAAAATACATTCTGTATGGGATTAAGGGGAATAAGTCCAAATTTCTAGAAGACGGCAAACTGTATTATCTGCCTTGTTGATGCAATTTTCAGCAGCGGTTAAGGAGAGAGGAAAGACTTTGCCATTGGGTAAAGAGCTGGCCAATAGCAATCCATGCCAGTTGCTACACCCATTCTGTGCTCTAATATTCTATTTTCAGAAGAAAGGAGGCAATTATCTGTGTGAAGCAGAGTCCAGTAGGTACTGATGGGTATTTAAAAAACAGACAAACAAGGACACCTATTTGCCTTTCCTTTGCCTGGAGTATAATAAACATCACAATCTGGGCTGAAACCATGCAGTATCAAAGAGGGATGTAAGTGTTAACTACATATTGGACAGCAGCCTGGAGTTCAGCTTCCTTCTCTAAGGCTGAGAACTTGAGCCAAACAGCTTTCTAAAGGAATTTGCTATGGAGACATGCATGTTAAGTAAGAGATAACCAGAAGAGCTTAGCCTTCTCTGCTATTGCTTTTTAAAAACTCATTTTTTTAAAAAAATTCTTCTTGGGCAGCATTCTTTGGCTTAGAAAATAAATCCACAGTGTCCTCAATCATTAAACTGCTTACTGCACAGAAACCTTTTACTTTACCGGTCCTGCCTGATAGTCAGATATTGGGAACTTGCTGCCTTTGGCATGTTGTTGGACTCTAATTCCCATCAGCTGCAGCCAGCACGGCCAATGGTGAAGGATGATGGGAGTTGTAGTCTGGAAAACAACCAGAGGTTTCCCACCCTCCCATAGTCCATGGGAAATCAAAGCTCAAATACTAAAGGATAACTGGTGCAGGTTTCTTCCAGGGCCGGCTCAACCATGAGGCAAGGTTAGGGGGCTGCCTTAGGCGGCAGGATTTGCAGGGACAGCAGATCCCAATGTAGATCTTTATCCCCCCTCCCCTTATTCCTGATGTAGATTTTCACTCACCCTTCTTCCCTGGTGGGGAGGAGGCCCCATTTTGTCATTCGCTTCACGCCCCAGAGTCTTGGGCCAGCCCTAGCTTAAAGCTAAGAAGGTGTTGGTTTGCTGAATCTGGACTGAATTCAGCCTTCTCACAGGTGTTGGTAACTTAACTGGTTTATTAACAGGTTTTTATTCCATTCCAGGGCAGGACTCTTTAATATATGCCTGCCACAGCTTTTCTCCTAGGTCAGAGGTTTCCAAACTCTGGTCCATGGACCACCCGTGGTCTGTGAGCTTCATGCAGGTAGTCCAGGGCATGTGTATGGATTTGGGGTTGAAGGTGGGAGGCGATGCATCCACTGCATTAAACATCCTTATTGATTTTTAACTGTATTTTTATTGCATCTTTCATTTCTTATGTTCTATTTTATTGCATTACAGTTTGAAATCTATGCAACTTAAATTGTAATGCAATTAAATAAAATGCTTAAGAAACAAACGAAGCAAAAGGGTACAGTCAAAAATCATACGGATCTCTGACTTCCGGTTTGGATCGCCAGCAGTATGGGAGCGCGGAGAAGTTGCTGACTGACTTCTCCGAACTGCACGGGGGTTTTGAGGGGCAACGCAAAGGCACTGCGACCCCAAAATCTCCAGGGGGGCCCCCTGGAGGGAAATGCTACCAGCAGCGTCGAAAAGGTCTGAAGCTTTTTGGAATTTTCCCCTCTTTTGGGAGGGCTCCGGAGCAGAGGGACCGAGAGACGCAATTTGGTAAGCCCTGCGACCCCGCGCAGCTATGTCTCGAGCTCCCGCTGGAAAGCGGCGACAAATCTCCGAAATCTTTCAGAACTGCTGACTTTGGAGCTGTTAAATAATTATTGGAGTGTAAAATTTGAAGAATAGGCTCCAAAACGCAACAGATGTGAACGGATTAATCTTAAGGTGCCTGACTGTATCTCGGAGTCAAGATGGCGCTGGAAGTTAATTGGAAGAGTGAGACAAAGTAACTAACTCTCTCCGCTGTAGAACTAAGAGAGGGGGAAGTCCCCGCTGGTGATTTCGTGGGGCAAAGTAACCAAGCGGGAAAAAAGTATATAACGAAATGAAACTCTAGAGACTTTGTATCGGAAAGTGGATTACTGGAGAGCCTCAACAGAAAGCTGAAAGCTGAGGAGAGAAGGGAGGAATAAGCGGAGGGACATCAGAAGCGGAGAAGCGGAGAAGCGGGGAAGACGAACGGAGGGGGAAGAAAGAGCTAACAGCCTAGAGAGTCGGCGAGGCGAATTTCCTACCCCCCCCACCAACCCCCGCGACGGTGAAGAATCACCCCGACCCTCCGCACCTACCTTCCTTGTGGTTTTCCTTCAGCTCTACCAGTTTGTGTCCCTTAGTCAGTTGCCATTTTATTCGGACAATAAAAAGGACATAGCGCGCAAGCCCGGCTGTACGAGACGAAACAGCCTGCCTCTGAGGGCAGAAACTCGGCTAGTAGACGCTCGGCTGGATCCGCTCGAAACTGTTTTTTTTTTTTTTGTTTTTTTTTGAAAGACGATTTTGAAGGATTCTTTTTCTGCCTTGTTTTTGCTTTTGGACTGATTTTGCGTCGTGGAGCCGACCTTTCTCCTGATGCCTGCGCCCCCCTTTTGGAACTGGAAGCCGACCTTTTCCCCTTAGAATTCGAACTTTCCCACCCCCCGTGAGGAGCCTATTCAGACTCTGGCGAGCAACTCCGAAACCCCTTGGACCGCTGCCCCCGTGTTTGTCCGGTGGCCCCCCCTCTGTCCTCCCTCCCCCCTCTTTCCTTATATCCTTACACCCTCCGCTTCATTGACATCACTGACCCCCTGATCTCTGACCGCACATAAGGTATTATTAATAGGATTGGAGCCTGCATTTATGTGGGAATAGACTAAGCTAAATAAGTGGTGGAGAACCAAAGAGAAATCTCCGTGCTACCTGCTCTAACCGGATTTAATTATTTTTTATTGCTCTCTTACCGCTTTTATGTTATCCTTTTCCCTCTTTCTCTACTATTCTGGTATTAGGTAGATGTAAAGATCTATAGATTAGAGGGGAAAGCTTTTCTATACTGTGCAAGGGAGCAACTGTGTACTGAGTGTGAAAACAGACGGGATAGTAGCATACTGATTTAAAAGACAACGGAGATATTACATAGAGAGGGAGGAGAAATAAGTCTGAGAACACAGGAAGAGTGTGCTGATTGAATCAGGGGGCAGGTTATAACCCTCCCCGGTGACAACCAAAATATCCAAGAGTGTGTGTTATTTTGTAGGGAAAATTACAAAACCCTTTAAGTTAATTTATAGTGAGAGGAGGGGAGGGAAATAGGTAAATAGGCAGATGGCGGGGAGGGACGGGAAGAAGTCTGCGGGAACACCAATGGACAGGAGAACCTCAAGGCAAGAGGAAATAAAAGACCTAGATGCACTATGGTTGAAAATAAAAGAGGAATTCAGACAAAATGAAACACGTATAGAAAAAAAGCTAGAAGAAATGCAAGAATCCTTTGACAAAAAGATCGAAGTTGTCACAGGAGAACTTTCAAATAAGATAAAAGATCTTACAGTCAGAACAAAATCTTTAGAAGAAATAAACAAAAAAGTGCAGAAAGATTTGAGAGACCAGAGGAAGGAAGTTGAAAAAGCCAAAGGAAACTTTGGGGAACTGAGCAAAACTCAAGATCAGGTCTTAGATAATTTAGCCTTGATGGAGATGAAACAAAAGCAGTTAAATTTAAAATTTAGAGGAATAGGGGAAGAAAGAGAGGAAGACATAAAGGGGAAAATGATTAAAGAACTTGCGACGTGGCTTGCACTGAAAGAAGAAGAGGTCGCGCAAACGATAGAAAATGCTTTTAGAATAAAAATAAGACCGAAACAAAACAGATTGAAAAAAGCTCCAGGGGACTGTCTAGTGATTTTCAAATCGATAGAAATGAGAAACATGATTCTGAGAGAAAGTTACCAGAGGAAATTGGTAATTGATGGAAAACCAATTATTATTTTTAAAGAAATTCCAGTTAGACTCCTCCGAAAAAGAGAGGGCTACAAACAAATAGTTGGTATCTTAAGGAAAAATGGTATACAGCACAGATGGGAATTCCCAGAAGGGATCTCCTTCTTTTACAAAACGAAAAGATTTAAAATAATGGAAAATCAGGAAGTCAGTAAATTCCTACGTAGATACGAAAAAGATCTCGGGGGGGTGGGAGAAAGACGTGGAGAGAAGGAGGGAGGGAGAGAGGAAAGAGGGGAGGCGAGCTTGAGGGGGGGACCAGAGAGGGAAGGAGGAGCAGAGGGTGGGGAGGAGGAGGAGGAGGGGGAGGAGGGGGAGGAAGGGGAGGAGGAAGAAACCGAAGAGCAAATAGAAGAAGAACCCAACCGAATTTAAACCGGTAAAACCTAGACTGGGAATTTACTGACTTACTAGCAGATAAAAATGACAAGGAATCTTAAAATCGTGTCTTGGAATGTAAATGGTTTGAACGAAAAAGCTAAACGGAATAAAATTGCGAATGTGTTGAAAAAGAAAAAAATGGATGTAATCTGTATACAAGAAACTCATATAGCTAAAAAGCATAAACATATTTTAACAAACAAGTATTTGGGTACGGAATTTATAAACTCTACGGAGGAGAAAAAAAAGGAGTGGCAATATATGTGAAGGAAAAATGGGAACCAAAAATGATATATAAAGATGAGGAGGGGAGGATACTAGGGGTTCAAATCAACTTCCAGGGAGAAAAGATTAATGTAGTTAATATATACGCTCCAAATACAAATAGACCTGAGTTTTTTAAGAAATTGGAACAAGCCCTAACAGACTTAGATGACAACAAGACGATACTATTGGGAGACTTCAACGCGGTGCCAGTACCAGAAATTGACAGACAAACTGAAAACAGAAAACGAAATCAAGGAAAGTTACCGAAATCTTTCCAAGATCTGGAAGAAAACCTAGACCTAATAGACATATGGAGACATCTGCACCCAACAGAAAAACAGTTCACCTTTTTTTTCAGAAGTGCATAAAAGCTGGGGCAGGATAGATCAGATCTGGACCTCGAGAACACTTACCCTAAGAGCAACAAGCTGTGAAATCCATCCAAGAACACTTTCAGATCATAACTTGATAACCTTAGAAATTAAAGGTGCAACACAGGGAAGCTTCAGATGGAGACTAAATGAATATCTATTAGAAAATGATGAGATCATTGAAAAGGCCAAAATTACCCTAAAAGAGTACTTTGACTTGAATCTGAACACAGGAACAAACATAGAAGTGGTATGGGACGCCAGTAAGGCGGTAGTAAGAGGCTTATTTATTCAGCAAAATAACTATATGAGGAAGATAAGACAGCAGAAGAAGGAAGAAATACTTAAGCAACTAAGAGAGCATGAGAAAAAACTAATAGATCACCCGACGGACGAGCAAAGCATTCGAACAATAAAAATCCTACAAACACAATTTTCGATGCTGACGAGTCAAGAAATTGAATGGAAAATCAAACAAATGAAGCAAAGATATTTCGAGTCAGCAAACAAAATAGGGAAATTCTTGGCCTGGCAACTGAGAAAAAGACAGAAGCAGAATACGATAAACAAAATAAAGGTAGAGGAAGATCTGATAGTAGACCCAATAAGAATACAAAAGAAGTTTCTCGAGTTTTATGAGGAATTATACAAGAAAGGGGAAGAGGATACAACACAAATAGACAGATATTTGAAGAGACATAAAGGGAAGACCATTACAGAGGAAGAAAGACTCCAATTAAACAAGCCCATAAGTATAGAAGAGGTCCAGAACGCCATAAAAAAAATGAAAATAGGGAAAGCTCCAGGCCCGGATGGTCTCTCGGCTAAATATTATAAAGTCTTAGGAAGTCAATTATTACCGACGCTTTGTGATACCATGAATAATATCTTGAGGGGAGGAAAAATACCTGAGTCGTGGAGGGAAGCCTTCATAACATTAATCCCAAAACCGGATACAGATAAAATGCATATTAAAAACTACAGGCCAATATCTTTATTGAACAACGATTATAAAATATATGCCGATATTATGGCAAACAGATTAAAAAAATGCCTGATACATCTAATACACAAAGACCAAGCAGGCTTCTTACCGAATAGATTCCTGAAAGACAATGTGAGACACACCATAAATTTAATCGAATATTTGGAAATCAACAATGATATACCAGCGGCTTTGATTTTTATAGACGCAGAAAAAGCGTTCGACAATGTCTCTTGGTCGTTTTTGCTAAAGACCATGGAAGAAGCGGGAATAGAGGGAGAATTTCTGAAAGGAATACAGGCAATATACTCAAAGCAAACGGCCAAACTGGTGATAAACAACACTCTTACAGATACATTCCAAATTGAAAAAGGAACCAGGCAAGGCTGTCCCCTCTCCCCGCTTCTATTCATTATAGTATTAGAAGTCCTGGCAAATATAATAAGATCAACATCGGATATTCGAGGAATCAAAATAGGATCAAGGGAGTATAAACTAAAAGCCTACGCAGACGACCTGATGTTATCTTTAGAAGAACCGCAAAGGAGCATCGAGAAGGCGCTGGAAATATTAGAAGAATATGGCAGACTAGCAGGATTCAAATTGAATAAATCAAAGACCAAGATATTAACAAAGAATTTGAGAAATGAGACGAAAGAAAAATTAGAGAGACAACATGGAATTGAAGTAACCAAGAAAATAAAATATCTAGGTATTTGGCTCACACCCAAAAATATAAATTTAATGGAAGACAATTATACAACGACCTGGAATAAAGTCAAAAAAGACCTGGATGTCTGGAACAGAGTAAACCTTTCGTGGCTCGGCAGGATGGAGGCAATAAAAATGAATATCCTACCTAAGATGTTGTTCCTTTTCCAAAATATTCCGGTTATTAGAGGGACTAAAATATTCAAAGATTGGCAGAAAGTCCTCTCAAGGTTTATATGGCAGGGAAGGAGGCCAAGGATTAGATACAAACTACTTACAGATCGAAAAGAGAGAGGAGGATTGGCGGTACCCAACCTAAGATTGTATTATGAAGCGGCCTGTCTATGCTGGGTGAAAGATTGGATAACTCTGGAAAATAAGGATTTACTGGAACTCGAGGGGGTGGAAAACAGGTTTGGCTGGCATGCCTACCTCTGGTCAAGTAAAGGGAAAGTACACAAGAGCTTCTCGAACCACATTATCAGAGGTCCGATATATGAAGTCTGGGAAAGAAACAGAAAACTGTTAGAACCCAAAACACCCTGGTGGTTGTCCCCAACAGATATTTTATCACTTAAGAAAACAAATTTGGATGAACAAAGCTTAACATATGAAGATCTACTGACAAGTTCCCACGAAGGTTGGAAATTAAGATCGTACGAGGAGTTGAAAGAAAAGTTGAAGGGTTGGCTACATTACCATCAAATCAATGCAAGATGGACGGAAGACAAGAAAGTAGGAATGAGTGAAAAGAAATCAAAATTCCAAATTGAAATAATTGAAAGTAAATCTAAGTTACTATCTAAAATGTATAATATTTTATTAGAACATGACACAAAAGATGTAGAAATTAAAGAAGTTACGGTAAAGTGGGCAAGAGACTTAGGATACAATATAGAACATGAGAAATGGTTAAAATTATGGAACGAGGGAATAAAATTTACAGCAAGTGCGGCAATTAGAGAAAACTTAGAAAAAATGATATACAGATGGTATTTAACCCCAGAAAAACTAAACAGGATGTATAAGACCGGTAACAAGGCCTGCTGGAAATGCAAAACAAATGAAGGGAACTTCATACATATGTGGTGGACATGTGAGGGAATAAAAAAATTCTGGAATCAGATATATGATGAATTAAAAAAGATATTTAGACTCACATTTCCCAAAAAACCAGAGGCCTTTTTACTAGGGATGGTGGGAAAAGAAATACCGGAAAAAGATAAAACCCTGTTCCAATATGCAACAGCCACGGCTAGAATGCTAATTGCTCAAAATTGGAAAAATCCAACTTTACCAACGGTGAAAGATTGGCAACTGAAACTTTACGGCTTTATAGAAATGGCAAAAATGACGCAAAGAATTAGAAATCAAAAAAATACAAAGTTAAAAGAAGATTGGAATAAATTTATGGTATACATTGAAGGCAATCTTAGTAACTTACCAACTACAGTAGGTCTGACCTAAATCTTCCAATGTTATAAACTAAAAACCTACACCAGCTGTATGATGAAATCATTAAAGGTAGAAATCCGAAATCAGGAGGGAAGGAAGTTGTTATTAGCAAATTGTCTGTATGTACTCTTTTTTCTTTCTTTCTTCTTTTACTTTTCTAATTTCTCTTTTTTTCTTTTTTTCTTATTTAATGTTTTTTTAAATGTGTAGTGGATGTGTTTTTCTCTTGGATGTATGTGATGAAGAAAACTTAATAAAAAGCATTTGGAAAAAAAAAAATCATACGGATCTCGGAAAGGACAATACAATTGTTACAGCAGGTCAGGTGGAAACAACATTAAGAGGTCTGCCAAGAACCTGAGCAATTTTCCAGTGTGCCATGGAACAAACAATGGGAAACACTGAGATAGGCCCTGGGAAGACTGTGAAAGAGGAGTTGGAGTTATTTGGGAACGGTGCACAGTATTTCACTGTGCCTGAGTGTATGTGGCCAATACACACAATACACATGGCCAGTTTCCCATAAACCCTATATGTACTGTCCTGAATTCGGTGGAAGCAGAGATATATACATGTAGCCTTTTGGAGTAACATCAACCTCTTTTTTTCTTACAGATAATTACTGCAGCTTGAACACCTCTTTGCATTTCAGCTTCAGGATCAGAGAGAAGAATCCCATGGAAACATATCACATTACAGAACTGGGTTGTTGTTGTTGTTTAGTCGTTTAGTCGTGTCCGACTCTTCGTGACCCCATGGACCAGAGCATGCCAGGCACTCCTGTCTTCCACTGCCTCCCGCAGTTTGGTCAAACTCATGTTCGTAGCTTCGAGAACACTATCCAGCCATCTCGTCCTCTGTTGTCCCCTTCTCCTTGTGCTCTCCATCTTTCCCAACATCAGGGTCTTTTCCAGGGAGTCTTCTCTTCTCACGAGGTGGCCAAAGTATTGGAGCCTCAGCTTCAGGATCTGTCCTTCCAGTGAGCACTCAGGGCTGATTTCCTTAAGAATGGAGAGGTTTGATCTTCTTGCAGTCCATGGGACTCTCAAGAGTCTCCTCCAGCACCATAATTCAAAAGCATCAATTCTTCAGTGATCAGCCTTCTTTATGGTCCAGCTTTCACTTCCATACATCACTACCGGGAAAACCATGGCTTTAACTATACAGACCTTTGTTGGCAAGGTGATGTCTCTACTTTTTAAGGTTTCTTTTCTCCAAAGAAGCAGGCGTCTTTTAATTTCGTGGCTGCTGTCACCATCTGCAGTGATCATAGAGCCCAAGAAAGTAAAATCTCTCGCTGCCTCCATTTCTTCCCCTTCTATTTGCCAGGAGGTGATGGGACCAGTTGGGAGAGCCAAGCAAATAAGGAGCAGAATGAATGGAAAACAGAGCAGTGTCGTTTCTATGGTAGTTTAAGAGATTAACCCCTAGAACATTGCTATGCACTCCTCACTTTCACAAGCAACAAGAGGTTTCCTTTGGCTTACAGTGGACTGGAGATTTAAGTGCCTAGGTAATATTTGCTTGGGAGACGCGTGTGGCGCTGTGGGTAAAACCTCAGTGCCTAGGACTTGCCGATCGCATGGTCGGCGGTTCGAATCCCCGCGGCGGGGTGAGCTCCCGTCGTTCGGTCCCAGCTCCTGCCCACCTAGCAGTTCGAAAGCACCCCTAAGTGCAAGTAGATAAATAGGTACCGCTTTATAGCACGAAGGTAAACGCCGTTTCCGTGTGCGGCGCTGGTGCTGGCTCACCAGTGCAGCTTCGTCACGCTGGCCATGTGACCCGTAAGTGTCTTCGGACAGCGCCGGCGCCCAGCCTCTTGAGTGAGATGAGCGCACAACCCTAGAGTTGGTCACGACTGGCCCGTACTGCTTGTTTTTAAAGAAATATATATACAAGGAGGCTGAAAGGAGAAGCAAACGACACTCCTCCACAGCAGCCAATCTGCTCTCATGTGCTTTAACTTTGTCAACTTACACCTGTCTTCAAAACTGCCTGCATAATCTGCTGAAGAAGAAGAAGAAGAAGAGTTTGGATTTGATATCCCGCTTTATCACTACCCGAAGGAGTCTCAAAGCGGCTAACAATCTCCTTTCCCTTCCTCCCCCACAACAAACACTCTGTGAGGTGAGTGGGGCTAAGAGACTTCAGAGAAGTGTGACTGGCCCAAGGTCACCCAGCAGCTGCATGTGGAGGAGCGGAGACGCGAACCTGGTTCCCCAGACTGCAAGACTACTGCTCTTAACCACTACACTGCACTGGCTGAGCACTAGTCACAACCCTCTGTATTTGCAGGAAACATCCACAGCCATGAAGCTTAAGGAACACTTAATTTCTGCCTCTAGGGTCACAAAAGTCTGTAAACATAACCATTGTGATAGACCAGCTCGCAGTAACCAGGACAGCAAACATACCAATGTGTTGCTACAAGCTTGCATTTCAGTGGCAAGATCAGAGCACTATTGCATCAGGCCCTGTCTAAAATGACACATAATTCGCACCTTGTGGAGACTGGAACCTGAATGTAGAAAATCTCCATTTTCCCAGGGAGTGTAAGGAGTTCCTGAAATGGGTCAGGGAAGACCCAGCTGCGGAAAAAGCAAATTCCTTGCCAGGGATCATTAAGAAAGTAACTGAAAACTAGTGATATCATAATGACTTTTAAGTGTATTATGTGACCCCATTTGGAATACTATACAGTTGTGGTTGCTTCACCTCTTAAAAAGGATAGTGTGGAGTTTGAAAAGTTTCAGAAAAGGAAAACCAAAATGATCAAGGGCGGGAGAACTCCCATATGAGGAAAAGGTTTGCATTTGGCATTTGAGCTCCTGGGCTGAATGCTGGAAGATTCAGGACAAAAGAAAGTACAGTCGTACCTTGGAAGCCGAACAGAATCCATTCCAGAAGTCTGTTCGACTTCCAAAATGTTTCAAAACCAAGGCACAGGTTCTGACTGGCTGCAGGAAGCTCCTGCAGCCAATCGGAACCCGCAGAACCCACATCGGACGTTCAGGTTCCAAAGAATGTTCACAAACCGGAACACTCACTCCTGGGTTTGCAGCGTTCAGGAGCCAAAACGTTCGAGTCGCAAGGCGCTCGACTTCTGAGGTACGACTGTACTTCATATAACTGCACTCCCCACACTTATGCCCCCTGGCAACTGATATTCAGAGGGCTACTGACTCCAATACTGGAGATAGGATGCAGCCATAATGACTCGCAGCCATTGATAGCCTTATACTTCATCACTTTATCTAATCCCCTATAAATTTATCTAATCTCCTTTTAAAGTCCAAGTTGGTGGCCATGACTACATCTTGTGCTACTGAAGTCCAAAGTTTAATTAAGTGCTGTGTGAAGAAATACTTTCTTTCATCCATTCTTAATTCTTCCAACATTCAGGTTATCTGGATGACGCCTGGGCTTCTAGCATTATCCCTAAAGGAGAAAAAACAAGTGCTGTATTTTTTCTCAACCTCATGCACAATATTACACACCCCCTCTCCTTATTTGCTTTATTTCTAGACTGAAAAGGAATTGCTCCAGGCGCCTAATAATAACAATAACAACAATTTATTTATACCCTGCCCATCTGGCTGGGTTGATCATTGTGGTTGCTGTTTTCTGAACCTTTTAAAAGTTCTACAGTATCCCTCTTGGGGTGCTGCGATCAGAACTGTACACAGTATTATTCCAAGTGTGTTCACGCTGTTGGAGAAATTTAAACGGAAGTTCCTAGAGTGGAGGTTACTGACACAGAAACCCAAAAGGAAAGGAAGCAGGCTTCAAGTCAAAAGATAGGCCTTTACTGAAATAAAAATGTGCACAGGCACAGGCTCAAAAATAAGGAGGCTGCTAAGATCCACATCCAAAGCAATGCTTTTTATACACTTCCAGATCAAACGCGTCATTTCATTTCACCGAAGGATCACACAACAACCTTATGTCAAATAGTTGCAACCCACGCCATAGATCCGTAAATGGAAAGCTTGCTAATTATCCATCCTGCGGATCAAAACTGGGTTGCTGTTTTCCCCTGTCCTGCTGCTCAGTTGGCAAGCGCAGCAGGCTCGCCGCTTCTGCGATGCTCACGCGGGGGAACGTTTCTAGCCCAAAGCAAGCCGTTTGCATAGCCGGCTTCTGGCCAGGATTTGCAAGCGAGCGCTTTAACCCTCCACCCCACCTCGCTCCCCTCCTAAGTGTCATGCAAATACCAGGGAAGAGAGGAGAAAACCGCCCAGCGCGCAAATGTAAGCGCTGCTACTATTGGCCCGTGCAGAGGGCGGGGAGGACCGGTGTCATTTCGCCGCGTTGCCTCACGCGCCCCCGGACCTCGAGGAAAGGAGCCCGCCCCCTCCGAGGCGAATTTGGCCGGCAAAGGGAGGGAAGGAAGGAGGCTCGCTCGGCTCCGCGGCTTCGATTGGCTCCGGGAGGCGGGCTGGGCCCTGCCTCGATAGGGCAGGAGAGCTGTCACACTCCTCGCCGGATCGAGTTTCTCGCCTTTTACGCACGGCCATTGCGCGCCGGGAAATATTTGGAGAATTCGCCGGGGAGAAGCGTGTCGACTGCTGCTTGCCGCTGCTTTTCCTCCTCCTCTTTGCACGGGTGGAGGCAGGACCGGCCGCCTTGCTACGCGTCTCCTCGAGGGCAAGCCTTGCCAGGTAACAAGAGAAAGCTCGCGCCTTCGCCAGCTGCTCGCTTGCTTCCCATTCATCTTTCTTGCATTGCTTGCGCTTCACAGGAAGCTATGGGAGGCGGCTGGAAGGTTGCAATGCTCCTCTGCAGCAGCCGCCTCCTCCTCGCGTTGGCGCGCAGAAGGAACGTTTCCAAGCCGCTGTTCGTCCCCTTTTGCTATGCATCTTTCCAGGGCTTTCCGCCTAGGCGTCCTCTTGGTGCTCAGTTTTTGATGTGGACATGCCCTGCTTAAGGAAGAGGATGGGTTTCCCCACTTCCCTTAATTTCTGGGTTTTGTTGCGCGCACGGTTGACAGGTTTGGCTTGCAAGCCTCGACCCATTTTCTCCAGGGTTGTCCCAAATTGCATGTATTCAGATTACTCACCCTGGAGTCGATGGGGTAGGGAGAGGCTGCAGCGAAGCGCTTGCAGGCCGAATTTGAATACAGTACTTGCTTGTGGAAAAGAGCCTGGCTGAACGCAGTATATCACAGGCAAATGTGCTTAGGACTTTATCGCTCGACGGCTACAGATGCTGCCGCCTAAATAATAATAATTTATTATTTATACCCCAGCCACTCTGGGCGGCTTCCATAGAAACCTCGATGCTCCAGTTTTAAAGTACCTAGGACGACCCTGTCAGGATCTGACTGAGGGCCGATCCAAGACTAATATTCTGTATCCTTCAGTAGCAAAAAAAGACAATTTTTAATTACATAGCATTTTCAAATGTTCAGGGCCCTTTTGAATCACAGAGCTGTAAGGGACACCCCAGGGTCATCTAGTCCAGCCCCCCATGCAGTTTCCACAACAACCCTGTGAGGCAAGTCAGCATTATTGTTACCCATAGAGAGCTGAGGTCGAGGGAGTGCCTTTGCTTCAATTCACGCCGTGAATACATGGCTGGGGCGAAATTTGAACCGGGTACCTCTTTAGCCACTATGATTCAGCTACTCCGGCTGCTGGTTTCCATGGCAGCTGATAGGCAGAGAGATCCATTTTAGTTGTCACGAGTAATAACTGTTTATAGATCCCCATAAATTTTATCCGCTCATTCCGCCGCCGCCCCCTCACCTGGCCACTAGTTTAAGTTCTTAACTGTAGAGGGTAGCTTGCCATTAGAGACATGTGAGCCAGCCCTTCACCTTGCATTCCTCCTTCCTGATTATTATTTTTTAAAGACACATCATTCCCAGTTCGTTTGTTGCGCCTTTAAATCCGCAGGCCGCTCCGTTGCGCTTGCCTTAAAGCAAGAAAACGAGATCGTGTTTCTTGCTGGCTTCTCTCCAGGGGAAACATATGTGGGTGGTTCTCTCCCCCCCTTTTTATTTTGCAACGGGTTTTTTTTATAAAAAAAACAAGTATCCCCCACCCCCGTTCCGCCTGCAGTAGAATCGCACCAGGTGGAACTCGCGGCGGCCCTTCCCTCCCGGGTCTCGATTTCACAGTCGCGTTTCTCCTTAAGGCGATGTTTGGTGCACACGAGGGCGCCTGTTTCTAGAAGAATCGCCTGGAAGGAAGCCGGTGGCGGCAGCAGTAGCAGCTTCCTCCAGCGCTCTCGGCTGGCTGCGGTGCAAATGGCGCTTGCTTGCCAGGAACTCGAACAGGAAGGCGGGCTGGGCTGGTGCAGACGGAGCTGCGCAACAGCGGCGGCGAAGGTTGGAAACCGCCGGGTTCTAGAACGCGAGCCCGGGGAATTCCAATTTGGAACGCGGGTTAAAATTTGGAACGCAGCTGAAGCCGCTGGACGAACGCCTGCCGTTCATCCCGCGGGGGGACGGGAGGAGAGGCGTGGCTCGGCTTTCTCTCTCTCTCTCTCTCTCTCTCTCTCTCTCTCTCTCTCTTTTTACACGCAAGGAGGCGGTGTCTTCGCTCTGGTGGAAGAGAAAATTTTCCAACTTGCGTGACGCAACCGATACGCCCATGGTGCCCTCCTAGTGGTGCAGCAAAATAATAATAATAATTGCTAGCGCATTTGCAAAACTAACCATGGATGCGTTCAAATTGAATGGGGGAGCGCGTGTTGAGATGCCTGCATTGGCCTCGATGACCCTCGGGGGTTTCTTGCGAGACTGATTCTTTTTGCTATTCGTGGAAACAGACACACCCCTGTGCTGACGTCAGGAGTTGTGCCCGCCTCAGTTAGGACCCCCTCTCCAATATCTCTGCCCAGAGACCTCTGGTGTTGCTCCTCCTTGTAGCCTATTGACCTGCTTTCTCCTAAATCTGTCAGTAGTGCGAAGGAGAAGTTGCTTCCATATGCCAAGCCCTGGGCAGCTTTGTGCACCCTGCTCAAAGGAAGAGGGCAGATAAATGGCCTGGGAGTGATGATAGTAGTGAAGCCAGCCCTTTCAGGGAATGTGTTGGCTGCCGCACACCCCCTTTGCATTTTATTTGAGGGGCCACCAAAATCTGGAACGAGCTCTGAATCTCTTTGAGACCTTGTGTAGGGGATCTGAGCACTCAAAGCAGTAATTTGCTGTGGGCGGGAAAGTGGATTTCTCCCTTTGTCCATTGCCATTCCGAAGTGTTCTGGATTGACCTTTGAGACCCTGCTTGAAAGTAGTATTAGACAGGGAGGTCTTTTTCCTATGGTGGCTCCATGCTTTTCAAACTCTTTGCCTAGATAGGTAGGTGTGGCTCCGATCTTTTTTCCATTTAATAAGACCTTGAGGATTCCCTGCTTCTCCCCCCCCCATTGTTTTTAGTTGGTATTTATTTTAGTTGTTTGGTATTTAACTGCTACTTTTAAAATTCTTTGTTTTGCTGCATTTGCTGCATACTTTCCCGTGCTGATTTAATGTTTTATTGCTGCTGTAACCTTCTTAAATGTCTTAGTGTGGTTTTTTCAAATTGCACTTTTATGGCTTGCAAATTGCCCTGTGGGTGAGTTTTGTGTTTTTATATCCCGCGAGTCACCTTGGTTAATCCCGAAAGGCGGCTTGTGTAAGAATCTAAACAAATTAAAGTTTATGTCCATGGGCTCAAAGGCAGGCTTCCTCAAACTCAGCCCTCCAGATGTTTTTGGCCTACAACTCCCACGATCCCTAGCTAGCAGGACCCAGTGGTCAGGGATGATGGGAATTGTAGTCACAAAACATCTGGAGGGCCGAGTTTGAGGAAGCCTGCTCAAAGGTCTCTTCTCTCCACCCTGCCCCATTTGATCCTTGCCAACAACTGGAAGGTAGGTTAGGTTGCAAGAGAGGAACCAATCAAAAGTCACTGAGTGAGCTGGAATGGGAATTTGAACCCAGGACATTCTGCGTTTCAGTCGGCATATTTCAGAAAGTGTCAATAAGGTAGATTTGCCTTTAAATGCAAACTGAATCAAATTCCTCCTGCCTTCTTAAGCGGATTGTAATCTCTTGTTGCCAGTTGGCATGGAATGCACCAATCCTGCTTGTTCCATTGCAGGGCTGAGAAAATAAAGTGCCCGCGAACCAGCATTAGATGTGTTAGTGACTGCTTTGTACAAGTTTGTCTTTGAACACATACACCCATGCAAGCATCACATAGGCAATTGTGACTTGCCAGACCATAAACCCTGTGCAAGGCATCCTATTACCTGGCTGGCCTTGAATCAAGATCCTGCAGCAGTGACAGCCAGGTAAATCCTTAGAAGTGCATGAGTTGCTCAGCTTTACATGTGAGTATGTTCTTAACTTGGGGCTTAAAGCTGTAAATGGCTTGCAGGATTCAAATTATTGAGAGAGTCCGAAAGCCTTTGTAGCCTTTCTGTATCGGGTAACTATGCAGATTATGTGGAAAGCTATGTCTTTAAACAGGTGATGGGGCAAGGGACTTCCAAGGGAAGTTATTTTGCACCCCCCCTTCCCAGGAGTGCAGTTTTTCTTACAGCAGTTATCCACACATTTATATACCCTGTAGTCCAGCCTTTTCTCAGCCTTGAGTCCCCCAGATGTTGTTGGACTACAACTCCCATCATCCCATCATAGTGACTGGGAGTGGCCGCCGAGACCACATAACACTGGTCTTGAAAGACCTACATTGGCTCCCAGTACGTTTCCGAGCACAGTTCAAAGTGTTGGTGCTGACCTTTAAAACCCTAAACAGCCTCGGCCCAGTATACCTGAAGGAGCGTTTCCAGCTCTGAGGGCCTTCTGGCGGTTCCCTCAATGTGAGAAGAGAGGTTACAGGAAACCAGGGAGAGGGCCTTCTTGGTAGTGGCACCCGCCCTGTGGAATGCCCTCCCATCAGATGTCAAAGAGATAAACAACTGTCTGACGTTTAGAAGACATCTGAAGGCAGCTCTGTTTAGGGAAGTTTTTAATGTTTGATGTTTTAGTCATAGTGTGTTTTTAATCTTGGTTGGAAGCCGCCCAGAGTGGCTGGGGAAGCCCAGCCAGATGGGCAGGGTACAGTAAACAATAAATTATTATTATTATTATTATTATTATTATTATTATTATTATTATTATTATTAATTTATTTATTATTATCCCTAGCTAGCAGGACCGGCAGTCAGGGATGATGGGAGTTGTAGTCCTCCCAACATTTGGGGCCCAGGATTGAGAAAAGGCTGCTCCTAGTCACTGAGGTTTTTTGAAGCTTAGAGGGAGTGATCCAAATTTCTGCACTGTAGAAACCTTCCTGGTTTCAAAGAATTTACATAAGCAATGCCTTGTAGCTTTTGGCTGCACTCTGAAGCAAGGTCATTCCTCTATAATCTTCCCACCTCAGCTTGTGTGGAAAAAAAACTTCCGCTGAACCTGTTTTAACCCTTCAGGCACTGCTGGCTGTTTACACACCTTTGCTGAAACATTCTTCTGAGCAGTAGGTGGAAAATTCCACCACCACTAGCGAGCCAAAATCCCCAGTGGTAGGATCAGCTTCCTCTTGAAATAGGTCAGAACACTTAAAGGTATAATTGTGATTTTTTTGTATTGGCTCTGATCACATTGGTGGGCTTCTGGGACTCAGTAAAACCTCCCCGCCCCGCCCCCAAGTAATATTCACTTTTTGCAGCTGTATGGTTGTTTGACTTATTTCCCCTCTGCTACTGATTCCTGTTCCTTGTGTCAACCCCTCCTTTTGCTTGCTCCTAAGCAGCAGACACGGGTGGCGCTGTGCGTTAAACCACAGAGCCTAGGACTTGCCGATCAGAAGGTCAGCGGTTCGAATCCCCAACACGGGGTGAGCTCCCATTGCTCAGTCCCTGCTCCTGCCAACCTAGCAGTTCGAAAGCACATCAAAGTGCAAGTAGATAAATAGGTACCGCTCTGGTGGGAAGGTAAATGGCGTTTCCGTGTGCTGCTCTGGTTCGCCAGAAGCGGCTTAGTCATGCTGGCCACATGATCCGGAAGCTGTACGCTGCAAATTTAGCGCAAATTCTGGGCATTTGCAGTCTGATTTCTTTTTGGTGAATGCAAGTTAAACATCAATGAGAATGAAAAGTGCTCAGCTGTGACTGGCTCATGCCTGTTGTGCATTTGACTATCAAAACTCACAAGAGCAAACATGCATTTCATCAGTTGGGAGTTGACATTTGATAGGGTACACGGAAATGAGTTCCCTTTCCTTTTATTCAGCTTTGATTGAAAAGAATGGAAAGACATGTCTGGCACGCAGGAGTCCTAAAACTGGGTTCCTGAGTCACGGGACCGACCTGGTCTAGCAAGAAAACTCCTAGCACATTTGCAAAGCTAAGTAGAGTCCAGTGCTGTTTCAAGTTAGATAGGGGGCTGTGTGTTGAGATTGGGATCGGACTATTGACCCCCAGGCAATGCACTTTCCCCCAGCTGCTAATATGTCCTAACTCCGTAGAAAACAACAACGCAAACTTTCTTTTTTGTTTCCCCTCCCTAGACCAGATCTCTTTATTTTGGGGATATTCTGAGACCCGCTTCCCACTGTTCTCTTCTCCGCCCCAACACCTGCGGATCCCAAGTTATGTCCACTGCTCTAATTAATCTGGTGAGAAACGGAGGCCACCAGGTGAGGAGGAGAGCGCTGCTGACATCGCGCCTGTTGCAGGACGACAAGCGGGCGGCGGCTATCTGCCCTAGCTCCACCAGCGTACGCCGAACATCTCGCTTTGACTTGGACGGCAGCGGCCGCCCAGCCACGTGGGACTCCTTCGGGATCTGGGACAACCGCATTGATGAGCCCATCCTCCTCCCGCCAAGCATAAAATATGGGAAGCCCATCCCCAAGGTCAGCCTGTCCAAGGTGGGCTGCGCCAGCCACATTGGGAAGCGGAAGGAAAACGAAGACCGCTTTGATTACGCCCAGCTGACCGATGAGGTCCTGTATTTTGCCGTTTACGATGGGCACGGCGGGGTGGCGGTAGCGGACTTCTGCCATAAGCACATGCAGGAATTCATCCAGTGAGTACATGAATTCTCCTTGGGGTTTTTTTTAAAATTATAGTGGGGTGGAGGATATTGCACAGTTGAGTAGGAGACACCTCTTGATGTGTATAAGCTGGGCACCCAATGGCACCTTAAACCAAGAACAGGGCCTTCTCTGCAGGGGCTCCCCATCTGTGGAATGCTCTCCCCAGGGAAGTTCGCCTGGCGCCTTCATTATACACCTTTAGGCGCCAGGCAAAAATGTTCCATTTTAACCAGGCCTTTGGTTGATCTGGTTTACATCCTATGCCCTTTTAAAATATGGCTTTTTGGGGGGGGGTGTTATTGGGTTGTTTTTCTTTTGATTATGTATTTTGTGGTTTTATATCTTGATTTTATTCTGTGAACAGCCCTGAGACCCCCCAGGTATAGAGTGGTATATAAATTCAATTTATAATAATAATAATAATTAATGAACTATGGTTATAGTCTCCACAACAGGATGTTTTCGCCCGGCAGGTTGGTTGAGATGATGTTCAGGGTCCCTTCCAAATCTGATTCTATGATCTCAGCTACATTGCTTGGCTGTAGCCTGCTCTTACAACACTTCACTTGTCCCACTATGCAAGAAGGATAAACACACACAGTGGAAATGGAATTAACTATGCACTAAGGCAGTGGTTCTCAAACTCTGGTCTGAGTTCTGTTTGGGTGGCTTGTGGAATGGCTGCAGCACAGTCAAATATACCTGTACCCAGCGCTGCACTTACTTTCCTTGATGGGATAATTGAGGACTAAGATGCCCAGCAAAGGGGCCCATGATTCACATGAGTCAGCTGGCTCGATGGAGATGTCAGCCGCCAACCTGGTGCCGAGAGATCTCCACGTAGTTGTAGTTGGACCTGCACCAGTAGCAAAAGGCACCAGGTGGCCTGGGGAATTTCAAACAGTGGTTCAGAGCAGTTCAGTGGTGGGATCGGTTATCTGGGGTCTGAGGGTGTATGAGTGCTTGTAGTAAGTAAGTAAAAAAAATAATTATACCCCGCCCTCCCCGGCGAAGACCGGGCTCAGGGTGCCTAATATCAAATATCAAATGCATTAAAACAAAATCAAACAATTGATTAAAATACAGCATAAAAATTAGAATCAGGATAAAATTAAATGACTGCCAATGAATTACAACCATAGGGGTCGGGAACCTCAAGTATTCATCAGGGAGCCAGTGTGGTGCAGTGGTTAAGAGCGGTAGTCTTGTAATCTGGGGAACCGGGTTCGCTTCCCCGCTCCTCCACATGCAGCTGCTGGGTGACGTTGGGCTAGTCACACTTCTCTGAAGTCTCTCAGCCCCACTCACCTCAAGAGTGTTTGTTGTGGGGAAGGAAGGGAAAGGAGAATGTTAGCCGCTTTGAGACTCCTTCGGGTAGTGATAAAGCGGGATATCAAATCCAAACTCTTCTTCTCTTCTTCATCAGGGCCAGCTATCCATGTTGGTCCCACATGAGCCGATAAAAGGTAACTTACAGGGTCCCATAGATGGGGGGGGGGGTCAAACTGGGCCCAGACCGAAGGCCAGGCGGAACAGCTCCGTCTTGCAGGCCCTGCGGAAGCATGTCAAGTCCCACGGGGCCCTGGTCTCCTGCAATAGAGTGTTCCACCAGGCTGGGGCCAAAGCCGAAAAGGCCTTGGCCCTTGTTGAGGCCAGTTTAACCTCCTTGAGGCCCGGCACCGCCAATATATTATTATTTGAGGACCATAAGGTCCTCCGTGGGGCATACCAGGAAAGGTAGTCCCGTAAGTACGAGGGTCCTGGGCCGTATAGGGCTTTAAAGGTTAAAATAGTGGTTCTCAACCTGATGGTCCCCAGATGTTGTTGGACTACAACTCCCATCACCCCTAGCTAGCAAGGCCAGAGCTCAGGGATGATGGGAGTTGTAGTCCAACAACATCTGGGGACCCACAGGTTGAGAACCGCTGGGTTAAAACCTTGTAGGAGATCTTCAGACAAAGGCTGGACTACTGGGGTGGTCTAGCTCGGATTTCCTCCAGTGAGTGGACAGGAGAGCTATTTATTTATATATATGATAAACATATACTTCATCCAAGGATCACAGGGCAGTCAACAGCATAAAAACACAAAAATACACACAACATAAAAGCAAACAAAGTCATAGGCTAGATGGCCTATGACAGCATTCACCAATCTGCTGTCCTCATATAAACAGAGGAAGCTGCCTTATATATTGGTCTGTGTAGCTCTACATCATTCCACTGGCTAGCAGTGGCCTTCCAGGGTTTCAGGTATACCTGTCTCTCCCAGCCCTACCTGGGAGGGATTGAACCTGGAACCTGCCCCATAGGCCTTCCAGCTCTGCTGAAGGAAGCTGTCCCAAACGTCTGAAGGGCAGCTGATTGGTGAAGGCTGGTCTACAAGATTCCCTCCAGCTGTATATGACGACACCAGTTGCCTACCCATGAGAAGGCCAGGGGGATGATATTGGTGCTTTTGCAACTACCGCCACTTGTATCTCAGTAGCTGATGTTAGAGGGTTTCTTGGATTGGAGCTTTTGCACTTCCTTCCTTGGGGAGAATTTTAAGACTCTCCCTTGTTTTTTCCAGCGGCTTTCTCACTGAGGAGCAGAACATGGAGTTGGTATTGATGAAAGCGTTTTTAGAAATAGACAAAGCGTACGCCAGGCATGCTCAGTTGTCCGCGGATGGTAAGTAAGAAGCTTGTTTCCGTTCAGCCATAAAAGAAAGGCAGGAGAAAAAGAAATTCATGTGGAAACCACTGTTTTTTCTATTGAAAGTTAAGGCTAGCAGTTGTAGAGAGAGAACGCCAAGTAAAATATAGAAGGACTTGCCTGTTTTTACAAGGTTAGCATGGCTTCATAAGCCTGTGCTGCTTAAAATAATGTTAAAATAATTTGAAATGTTACCTTCAAGCAGATTTGTCCACAGCTGATTTTACACCGCGAGACTATACAGAAGTTTCTGTGTAACTCGGCGGGACTTAAGTTTTGAAAAGGTATGTTGAGCTGTTGAGCTACAATGACTGGGATCTAGAAGGTTGTGATGAACAAAAAAGTCTTTCCATTCGTTGCCACTGGATAAAAAATCTCTGTGTTGATGCACCGACCTCCACTTAACAGAGGTAATGTTGGTTAATGTCATTGGCATGGATTAAGCTATTTAAGGCTAGGCTATAGTCTTACTTAAAAGCAAGGGCCATTGATTTCCAGTACCTTCACATAATAGCGGTTGGACTGATGGGGTGCCAATTCTGTGTTAAATGCAAGGTGCTATCCAACTTACTCAGGTTTTTAAATTAAGTGGAGACAGGCCTTCAATGTGAACCTCATGTTATGGCTCAGGCTGTAGATAATAACTTGATGAAAATAAACACACACGCCAATGTGCTTTTCCATCACCTTTTGATAACCGTCCCAAACACAACATCTAGCTTGATGGGTAGAACACATGTTTACATGTAGCAGCCCCTGGCTTTTCCCGTAAGGATGGGGAAGACTCCTGTCTGACACCCTGGAGAGAGACTGCTGGCTTATAAGAAAATATTAAGATTAACCTTAGGTCTGATGTTCCAATACAGCTTCATAAGTTCATCCTTGGTGGCTCTTTGCATCCTGTTTTCTCATAAAATATAACATGCCTGCCAGCCCAACGCCTAATCTATTGCTAATGTATTGTTTAGTTTTACATGGATTAATTATTATTGCTCACCAAATTAAATAGATACTTCCTGATGCAAAAAATATACTAAATGTATATCTCACTTATAGCACTAAAAGCAATCTTAATGGAAGCATTTGTTTGGCTTAGTATCCTTTCTTTCACATTTGGGTCGGTTCCATCTTTAGATGTACGTGTCTTTTGGATGGAGAACATCTTGCATAGCCAGCAAGGACACTTCTACAGATCTAGCCTACAATTCTGCCCATATTCTGTTGAGACTGAGCCCTTTGAACCCAATGTGACTTACTTATGAGAAAGTATGCTTGGGATTGGGCCGCATGGTTGCAATCATAGAATTGTAGAGTTGGAAGGGACACTGAGGCCAACCCCTTGCAATGCAGGAATCTCAACACGTGGTCTCTCATCCAATTTGAAACCATACCGGACCTGCTTAGCTTTGCAAATATACTAGCAGTTTTATTGCTGCCTATACATCAGTGATGGTGAACCTCTGGCCCACGGGGCATAATTACACCTCGCAAGCAGTTTCATTCAAACTGCCTACCTGCCCCAGAAGTTTAAAATATGTTCCTGGGCCATCAATTTACAGATGCTTTATTACAATCAGACTTGTAGTTAATGCGCTGTTTGGGTAGTCTGAGTCTTGTTTTACAATGTTGATTTAGTAATGACAGTATAGTTAGTAATAAAAAAAAGGTGTGGTGTAATTTTTGTTTCCTCGTCTTAAGAAGTTGCCAATCAAAACCATGATTTTTAAATTCTTTAATATGTTAACCTGCAACACTGAAGAAGTGAAAGAGCTGCAGAAACATGCCTGTTTTTATGTTCAGATTTGTGACACCAAACTTGGGTGCATTTGCTACATTTATCTACCAGGCCATTGCTCTGAAGTGAACAGGAATTATGCCTTGCACGTGTCCTATCTGTCTTAGTGTGGCTGTGCAACTAAATTCCCAGGGAATTGTACTTATAGGCTACTGGAGATGGTGGTTTTTTAATGTTAAAATTGGTTGGAGCACAACAGCCGCAGTGCCCTTTAAAGTATCCAACTTTGCCTAATGCAAATGGTTGGGACTTTTGGACAAATAACAGCTAGGCAAATGCGTAAGTGGGTTTTACTCAGTTAAAAACTAGAAGCCAAAAAACAAACCCACCCCGGTATTTCCCCCCTCCTTGGTGATTGATTATATTTGCCCAGGTCAGATGTGCACAGTGTAACTAATAAAACCGCTTATTTGGCCAGTCCCCTTATAAAATGTTCCTTTTAAATGCCTTTTTAGAGCTGTGCAATTCCAAACTTCATAATCCCTCGTCGAGTGTTTGAACAGCAGGAGGTGTGCAGATGGATTGGCCTAGTAACCAAGCCATGGTTGCTATCAGAGATGGATGCGTAATAAAATTGGGTGCAATAATATACCCCCATAGCATTTCTAAGCCGAGCCCTTGAGTTAAGAGGGAATGCTTCGCTCTCTTTTGCAGCTCTGATCATCCCAAGTGTTGCAGGTTTCCTCTCTTTACTTTGAGCAAAATTCCTGGGTGAATTTCCTATTTGCCTCTGTGTACATGTTATTTATGGCAGACACTGTACCTGACCAACAGCTCTAGAATTGGAGGCCCGGGACTCTATGCTGGGCTTCAGTGGAAAGAGAGATCTGCTTAATGTGGTCCCAGGTGAAGGAGTCTGGCGGGTTCCTAGCCGGGACCATCGGAAGGTTCCCACAACCACTTTGTCACATTAGTTGTGACGACATGCTCTAAAAGGTGCCCAGTGAGTGTTAAGATACCTCTTGAAAGATTTTAGATGATAATATTTCTGTAGTAACATAATTTCTGTAGCTGTCTAGGAAGCAAACAAATTTTTGTTTTGTTTTAAAATAAGTTAATTAACTTGTGTTCTGAGCCAATGTGTTTTTATGCTGCTAGATACCTTCGGAATAAATGGTGGCAAATGGCTAGTGACTTTATGAATAGTGTGATTCCTTGATTTTGGAACTGCAATACCGCTTGCGGAACAAATCCACCTATTTGCATTTTTTTTCTTTTTACATTCTCTCATCATTCCAGTGAAACTTGGAAAGGACTCCTGTACAAACTTCAGTAGATATGAATGCATTGCCCAGCTTGAGGCATTTAGGCAGAGGTGGGCAACCTGTGGCCATCAGTGATGTCTGACTCAAATTTTTGTTCTTCCCAGGAAACATGGCTAATGGTCAGGCATGATGGGAGTTGTGGTCTGGCATCATCTGATCCTAATGGCCCTTCCCATTATATACATTATACTTTTAAAGCACATTCAAAACAGGTTCTTTCCCTCAAAGAATTCTGGGTACTGTAGTTTGCCACGCGCAGAGTTAGTTCCCAGCAACCCTTGACAAACCACAGTGCCCAGAATTCTTTGAGGGAACGAATATGCTTTGAAGGTATGGTGTGTACACAGCTTAGTCCACTCATTGTTTTGATCACTGTCCTCTGGACAGTTCGTCAACGTCCGCCTTAAAATGTGGCACCCACAACTGGGCATGGTACTCCTGGAAGCAAAGCTTAGGAACAAAAAACATAGGGCTTCCCACAAAGTTTCACTATTCATTTAGGAAGTGGAAGAGAACGTTAAACTGAGGGCTGTGTTATTTCTTAGTGCTGAGTAGCTCAGGCTTTTAGGATCTACCTATCCAACAGGATAAGAGGTCAATTACTTTAACTCCTTTTGCAGAGGCTATCTAGGAATTTCTGTGCATTCACTCCTGAGTGCTTTTAGTTATGACCCTGGGATTCGCTGCAACACCCTCAGACATTGGGTGTGTGCATACACACAAATCTCAGTGTGGTATTTGGAGAAGGGCTGTAGATTGCTCATCCCAAAAAGCTATGTCGTCAGGCTTTTAACACTGTGCAAGAGGAGCAAAGCTGTGCCTCTTTTCTGATTTTGGGTGGCAAGATCACGCCAGCCTCTTACGATGGGGTTTCAGGGAAGGCGTTGCCTTTTAGAGCAGTGATGCTAAGGTAACGTTTGGTTACAGATGCACATCCCAAAATGTGCAACTTGCCTTTCCTTAATTTTATGGGCGTAAAAATAAAATAAAATAACAATGTCTGATAATTCCCATCCCAAATGAAGTCCGAAACTGCCCTGGAGTTTGTGCTTTCCAAGAGCGGAAAAACAAACCCACTGATTCAAGATGTCCTGCCACTGTACATTTGTATCTGATGTCTCGGACTGATTCCATCATTATGGGATGGGTGCTCTGATTCCTGAGGTTTTCCACAGCATTCACCTGGCGTCAATGCCAAGGAAATCCAACAAGTTAAAGAAAAAAGGCCTGTTGCAAACATCCCCCCGAATTCGATGACCCATTTGTCATATTAAACCTCCATGTAGAAGCACTCATAGTAGTCTCTTCCTGAAGTGGCACTGCAGTTCGAAAAGCAAGGAATTGAATTGGGGCGAGGGAGGTGGGGGAACTAGAGGTGGCCTCCAGATCTGGCCTTTAAAATTTAGAGGGGAGTTGGGAAAGAAGGCAAAAATTAGCTCAACCTTTTACGCCTTGCTGTGCTTTATTCATATTGCTACTTAAAACAGGTATCTTACGAGCAATGCTAAAAAGTGTGGTTTGCCCCTCTCCATTTCATGTGTAGTGCTTCTCCTTTCCCACCCTTTCCTTATTTAAGCACCTGCTTTGGAGTGTGCAGGAATGTTATGCAGGTGGACCTAGAAGTAAGTCGCACACCCAAGCCCACGAGGTGTACTTCCAAAACACAAATAATACCAGGCTGATTGTGCTATAATGTCATGACCACATTGAGCTTTCTGTGGTTAGAGAGTTGGACTTAAGGCGTGAGACCAGGGACTTGGCTATAAAGCTGCAAATGCCACATTTTAAGTGCATTTTATTTGCATTATACAAATTTGACACTACATAGTGATGGTGAGCTTATGGCAAATTCAATATATTTTTCAAAAATAAAATTAAATTAAAAAGTATTTTTATATGTGTCTAGATTCTGCCCAGGGCTCAAATCCCCACTCATCTATTAAGCTCCCTGGGTGACCTCAGGCCAGTCACTCACTTTCAGCCTGACCTACCTCACAGGGTTCTTGTGGGAATAAAATGGGGAGGAAGAGAAGCCACGTATATCGCCTTGAACTCTTTGGAGGAAAGGTGGGATATGAACGCAAGAAAATAAATACATTTCCTAATGATACAAAACATCCAAGAAGAGATGGGAGGAAGGGGGGGAAATTATTCCATCAAAAATTGTTGGGCAACCTTACAAAGGCAGTTTTCAACAGCTGGTCAGCGAGCTCTTTGCAGTAAGAATACCTGTTTTAATTCATTGCCTAGTTTAGATTCCTCTTCTGTTGCTGTCCTTTTGTTTTCCTATCTAACGTCTCCATTCTGTGGTGCTTCCACTTCACAACAAGGCTTGATGTCTCCCCGCCCCCCGCCCCTCAAGTGTTCAGTTCTTCTTTATTTTTTAATATATATTTTTTATAATGCATGCCGCCCTTTCATCCGTAGATCTCAGGGTGGTTCACAACAAAGAAACACAATATAGAAACACTTTAAATATGTGATAAAAACAATAACAAAAATACACGAACCAGTAACTCAACTCTCCCCCTTATTAAAAGATTGCTGTAGATTCTCTTGGCATTTCAGTTCAGGGGCAAAACTAGGCATAACTCAGGACCTGGCGCCAGTGTTAGGAATTCAGTTCTATAAGTTGGGCGCCATATGGGTCCATAAACCAGGGTCACACTCGCCCAACGGAATGCATGGCGGCCATTTTGGGACCAGGTGGCTTGAAAGCCCTATTTTTCAGTATGGCTTTTTGGTTCCTGAAATTCATTCTGATAAAACAGAACGGATAGTGGCAGATAGCCAGGTGTGAAATGCGCCTGGTGAATTTCGAACGCTGACCTGGCCTGATCCCCTTCCCTGAAAGGCTTGTCATACCTTTCACAACTGGCTTAGTTCTCCTGCATCTGTACCCAAAAAGGAAACTGATCCAGCGCCATGCAGCTTTGCTACTGATCACCCGGGAGTAAGGAAAAAGGCTTTCCCACTACTCGTAGAACTTCAGCCCCTGTAAAGCACATGCCAGTTTAATTAAAGTACTTCAGAAAGCTACTGTGTAAGGGCATTTGTTTAAGGCTCTGTAAAGGTAAAGGGACCCCTGACCATAAGGTCCAGTCGTGGTCGACGCTGGGGTTGCGGCTCTCATCTCGCTTTACTGTCTGAGGGAGCCGGCGTACAGCTTCTGGGTCATGCGGCCAGCATGACTAAGCCGCTTCTGGCGAACCAGAGCAGCGCACGGAAACGCTGTTTACCTCCCTGCTGGAGCAGTATCTGTTTATCTACTTGCACTTCGTGCTTTTGAACTGGTAGGTTGGCAGGAGCAGGGACCGAGCAACCGAAGCTCACCCCGCCGCGGGGATTTGAACCGCCGACTTTCTGATCAGCAAACCCTACGCTCTGTGGTTTAACCCACAGCGCCACCCGCGTCCCTTTTAAGGCTCTGTAGCTGCACCTGTTTTACTAGTATGAGAATAGACGAGAACTCGCCACAGACTTCACCCAGCCCAAGCACCAACATGCCACATTTTCTCCCCATTGCATGGAGTCTTGTTGCCAAAACGCTGCTGCTTTGTGTGCATGCCCCCACGCTGCTTGTTTCCTGTCTTTGTAGTTTTAGCTATGCAGCAGTGACTCTTTACGGGTGGTTAAAGTTTTTTAAGTTGAGTGGCAGCTTCGTGTGTAGTGCTCAGGCCTTGACCGCCTCTCCTTGCATGACGTTTTGTAGCTACCTTGCTGAATGCCGGAACCACGGCGACAGTGGCCTTGTTGCGTGATGGGATTGAGCTGGTTGTGGCCAGTGTTGGAGACAGCCGCGCCCTTCTGTGTCGCAAGGGGAAAGCCATGAAACTGACCATCGACCACACTCCGGAAAGGAAGGATGAGAAGGAAAGGTACTTCACCAGAAACCTTGGGCTGGAGCTGTTGTTTTTTTTTGGGGGGGGGGGGGAATGTAAAATTTGTATCCCTTGCAAAGACTGCTAAGGAATGAAAACGAGCAGCTGTGGGCAAATAATAATAATAATAATAATAATAATAGTAATAGTAATAATAATAATAAATTTTATTATTTGTACGCCACCCATCTGGCTGGGTTTCCCCAGCCACTCTGGGCGGCATCCACAAAGACCAAAAATACACTAAGCTCTTTCACAGCAAAGCTGTGGTTGGCGTCGCTTGCATAAATTGGCCGTGCTTATTGCTTGGATATGTACAACCATAGTGAACGTTCCATCCTCTCTTCCTTTCCTACTTTGTGTGTTTGCGCATGTGAAGAATCAAGAAAACTGGTGGTTTCATAGTCTGGAACAGCCTGGGACAGCCCCACGTAAACGGCAGGCTTGCAATGACCCGCAGCATAGGAGATTTGGACCTTAAGAAATACGGTGTCATAGCAGAACCAGAGACAAAACGGCTTCAGGTAAGAGGCTGAGCATCTTCCTTTTCTACACCCTGACCTCATTTTCTTGTAAAGATGGCACAGCACAAAATAGCTGGCACTGCTACCATTCCTTAGAAGTGTTTCCCACTATCACTGCTCTTTCAGACTGTGGTACCCTGGCAGAGCCTGCTATGGCCTGGTCTATACAGTATTTGGACCTAGGGGCGGGGGGGGGGGTGTTTCCTGGCTAATTTATTTTTTTCAACAAAGCATTTGTGCCTTGGATAGCATACAGAATGTGTGTGTCAATAAAGCCACTTTTGCAGAGTTGCCAAGTTCCAGGGAGATGCATTTTTGGCTATATACCTATGCATCTCGGAATCTTTTCTTCCCTTGAGGCCTAGCTGGCTTTGAGAGGGAGGTGGGAGAGCCACTACTGACCTCTGTTCCTGGCCAGTATTACTCACTTTTCCTTATAGGGTTAATGAGGGTGAGCCAGAGAGAGAGAGAGGAAAAGATCGGAATGCTACCTAGGTTAAAAGTATTTGCCCTCCCTCTAATGGTTAACTCGGCAGGTGAGGGCCAGCAGGATTGTAGCGTAACTGGGGCCGCTGAGAAGGAAGCTCAAAATTTTGCAGTAGTATAGTGGTACCTCGGGTTACAGACACTTCAGGTTACAGATGCTTCAGGTTACAGACTGCGCTAACCCAGAAATAGTACCCCGGGTTAAAAACTTTGCTTCAGGATGAGAACAGAAATCGCGTGGCGGCAGCGGTAGGCCCCATTAGCTAAAGTGGTACCTCAGGTTAAGAACAACTTCAGGTTAAGAATGGACCTCCAGAACAAATTAAGTTCTTAACCCAAGGTACCACTGTATTAAAAATATACTAGGTGCCCTCATCCCAAAAATAGCCCTATGAAGACTGAACATGATTGGCCACAGAATGCAAAGTGTGGGTTCTTTTTTTTGGGGGGGAGGGGTAATATAAAACTAGAGGGAAGGGTAATAAAATTGAGGTTCATGGAAAGAGGGGGCTGATGGAACCCTGAAGAGGATCACGCCACACTGCAACACTTTGTTGCAGCTCTCACTTGTGGAAATAAGTATGTTTACGTTTGTATCACTACTCAAAGCTGGGCATTTAGTATACTTTTGTTTGTGTGGCGTGTCATTTCAGTTGCACCATGCGAGCGACAGCTTCCTGGTCCTTACCACAGACGGCATCAACTTCATGGTGAACAGCCAAGAAATCTGTGACTTTGTTAGCCAGTGTCACGATCCCACGGAAGCAGCTCACCTTGTAACTGAGCAGGTAGGCGTTTCTGCCTTTCCAACACAGAAAACACCACCACTGTCCAGTTTTGAGCAAAGCCAGTTAAGTCCGCTTGATTCTTTTGGGGTGGAACAACCTCCTACAAACCAGTGATGAGACAAGCCCAGTTTGTTAAACGTATATGGCGGTTGTGTTCCTGCAAGGAAAATTTTCCCATTAGGTTTTATTGCCTTCAACAGCTAATTGGAAGTTGCTGGTGTAGCTCAGATACATCACTTTCCTTTCAGTTGTGCCCTTGCTCAAGGACAGCAGGGACCCATAGTCTTGCTTTACTGTCAGATATAAAGAGTTGCTTTTCGAAAACAGATGCTGAAAAAGTCAACAGAACTGCTGCTGCAACTGTTTACCTGCTGGGAACGGTTCTCTTACTCAAACCGAGAAGATACTAATTTTGAACAACGCAGGCAGTCAATGGATGACTACCATATCTAGTCAGCTGGAATCCAAAAAATAAATCCATACACTACAGTCTGCATTGTTTTATTTCCCCCCCAAAATCTGAAGATCACTGTTCCCCACATTTATTGATAGCGTAACTTAGGAGTAACTGATGTGGGGCTCCCCTGGATGCTATTGGACCCCAGCTCCCATCAGCCCTAGCCAGCATTGCCAATGGTCAGAGGTTGTAGGAACTGCAGCTGTGTTAAGCTAGGTATACAATGTGGTGGCATTAGCTGATGATGAACAAAATTGTATTTTATTTTATTTTGCCATTATGATGATTGTTATTAAACAGTATCCACCCCGTGTTAAAACTTCTGTGGGCTATTCTTTCTCCTCCCACACCACCCTGTGATGCATTTGCCCCATGTTGAAATTCACAGACTTCTAAAAAGGTCCAACATGCAGAAATGTGCAGAGTGGCTGAAATTTGTGGGTAGCTTTTGTATCAACACCCTTCTCAATCCGTTCCTGTTTATTAATAGTCACAGACTTCAGTTTCTAGAAAGTATGTACTGATAACAAGATTAGGTTCAGATCCTGATTTTAGTAGTTTGTAAAACAGACCACCTCAGCGCAAGGTACTTTATGGATTGTCCAGTTTGACTGATCCATCTAAGTCCATTTTATTTCTCTCCTGCTCGTCATTCACAATTGGGAAACTTGTGTATTTATGCATACATTTCCTCTTTTGACAGAAGTGGATAAAATTTGAAGGCGGGGTAAGCCCTCCAGTGTAGGCAAAGCCTGCCAAATCACAGGCAATGAAGTCCAATTGCTTTTACGCCTTTGGGAGGTGCTTGGAATGGGAGGCTATAATGTAGCCACAATTTGGGGGGTGGGACTTCCCTTGAATTTGAATTATCTGGGGAATGCATTAGATGCTTGTGGACACCAGTTCCCACCAGCCTCAGGCAACATGGCCAATGATTGGGGTGATGGGAATTGTATTCCAGCAACATTGGGCAGGTCACAGTTTCCCCCCATCCCTGATTTTGGTAGGATTTCAAAACTCCAGATTGCCTGCATCAATTCTTAGTTGAAAGAATACAGCCGAACAGAGTGAAGGGCTAAAGCTTTGTGCCTTTTGCAATCTCTCCCTCAGGCTATACAGTATGGAACGGAAGATAACAGCACTGCCATCGTCGTGCCGTTTGGAGCCTGGGGCAAATACAAGAACTCTGAGGTCAACTTCTCATTCAGCCGGAGCTTCGCCTCGAGCGGGAGATGGGCCTGAGTCGCTGCTGCTACGAGGAGATGTGGACTGGACTGTCCTGTAGGAGGCCTCGCAAGGCAGAGAGCAGATCTGTAGATAGTTGCGCCCATCTCTCTCTCTCCCAGCACCTTGTGCTTTCTGCCTGGGTAGAAAACCATCGTTAACTTGATGTTGCCTCTTTAACAAACACATCTGCTACTGCTTAATCTCAGAGCCAGTGATTTCCGCCCCCTCCGTCCAACGTAGATAATTCTGTCTGGTTCTTTGGCACAGACAAGATGTTGGCTCTTTGCACCTGGGTGACACACCCTCTCAAGGGGTTTTTAACCAAGTGTTTCTTATGCACAGCGTATGTTTTTAGAGGATGAGAGAGAGAGAGCGAAGAGGCCAAAGGGGCTCTCTTAATTTGCACAGTGCGAAAGGGAGCAAGCGCACAAGGAGAGAAAAGGTGGGGTTTCATCTTCTCCGCTCTCACAAGTCTTTCCTTCCCTATTTGAACAGAAGTAAGAGAAAGCCAGGAGATTCGGAGGCAATGTGGCTGGCTGTGCTTTGCTCTGCTCAGCCTGCTGGCACCAGGTTAACCACCAAAGCTGACTTTGGTTTTGGTTAGTCCAGTTCTGGAGAGAAAGGGATCTTGGTCTCGGGGCTAAGACTCCGTTCAGTGGAAGTCAAACAGAAAATATCAGCTGTGTGTATGTGTGTAATGTCCTGTTCTTAAGTCCAATTTCTCATAAGCAGAATGTGGCTTTTACACTTGGGCTGAAGCCCATGTCTATTCCTCTGTCCGTGGGTTTATAATTGGAGAACCCCTCCATAACCCTCAAGGCAGAAGTGGACACAACACTAACAGGGATTGTGGCAATCGTCACGTTTCTTCCGAAAGGCAGAAGCAATGTAGGTTTTCTGTATTTATTTGTTTTTTCTTTAAATATACCAATACTAAGAAATCCCCTTTTTTAAAAAAAATACTGCTTTTCAGGAGCTAAACCCTTTCAAAGAACATCTTGTTCTTCAGTTCTTTTTTAGATGTTGCTTCTCTTTCAGAGCCACTGAAAAATGCTGTCACAGATGCACAGAGTTAACTTGGATGGGGACATGTTGCCCAGTGGGTATTCAGTGTTCGATTGCACAACGGTTGAAGTTCCTAAGGGATTTCTCTCCCTCTTCCCAAGTTAGCAAAAAGTTGAGGATACGCTTTGGAAGGGAGATTTTTGTAAGGGAACGGGTAGGGTTATATTTGCACTTGCCACTCGTCTTAGTCAGAATTTCACTTTAGAAGCAAATGCTGGAGGGAAGCAAAAGGTTTAAATGAGGTAAGTAGAGTTTCTCCAGGAAATTCTACACTCCCCCACTTCAAATCTACCACGGGGGGGACCAAGGGAACAATCGGCATTCCTTGGCAGGACTTCAATAGGTTTCATGTAATAGAGGCCAAGGATATGATCCAGAGTGTTGTGTCACAGAGACCATTCACACCTCTAGATCATGGGTAGCCAACATGGCAGCTGCAGGTATTGTGGACTGCAGATCCCATAATCCTGACAATTGGCCGTGCTGGCTGGGACTGCTGGAAGATGGAGCCCCAGAACACTTGGTATATACTGCTATATACCGTTGGTACTAGAGGCTGTCAACAATAGTTCTTCATTTCTGACATAGATACTTTGAACATAAATACTTGGAATTGAAAACTGCCACCCCAAAGCAGTAAGAATTCTTTCACAGTGGGACGTTCTCCCTGGAAAGGTGGTGGACCTTCATTGAAGGTTTTCAAGTAGAGGTTGTATGGGCCTTCAGACATGGGTGCTTTAGTTGAGATTCCTGCATTGCAGGGGTTTGGACTATAGATGACCCACAAGGCCCCTTCCAACTCTACAATTCTGTCATTCTATGAAAACCCAGAATTAAGCCGCTATAAAGTTACCTGGCACTGAGGTGTAGCAGTGCTGAGCTCTTTTAGCTGAACCCTGATCGCAATGTGAACCCGTGGACTTGCTGCTTGATGCCAGTACTAATTAGAGCCACACCTTTTGCATAAATCATTCCACTTTCACTTCTGCACAGCTGCTCATAAAGCTTCCTTTGGCCATGTACCTGTTGAAAACCACAAAGTACTTTGGAAACGGTGCCCTGGGTCCTGTTCTGGTGTTATCTTGTGTGTATTCTACATGTTTGTATATATGATATATAGAGAGAAATGATATATCTTACTTTATAAGTAAAAGAATATGTTAAAAAATATTTGCATCCAGTGCTGTTTCGCTTAGTCCCCGCAACGGCACATATGAAAACGGCTTCCCTCTTTCCTACTTCCCAGGTTGTTGGGACCTGGGCTGAGAAAGGGCTAAAGTGTATGTCCCTATAGAGTCAGGGTGATGTATTATCCCATGTGAGGAGAACATTGACCTGTCTCTGTTGGGGTTTGTTGCCTTTGGAGATCTTGTTGTATAAAAACAGCAACCTTTTTGTGCGCGTCCAATTGATGCACAGCCGCTGAAGCGTGGGTCATTTGGGATCCGGAAGGGTGGGCTCATGTTCACTCCATCGACATGCACAGGGGCCATTAACAGAGAGAGCCCCCCCCCAGTGGTCACTGCCTGTCTCCAAATTTGGCTACCTAGTTATGTGGCATTGTGTTAATCGAATGATCCCTCATTGGCTGGGATTGTTCCATTGGATCAAAGGCTGCATAAGAAGAAATATTTGTCACAGTCCTAATAAAGTTTCTGCCACCAGCACTTAAGTCTTCTAGCCCACTAATGTGTACCAACACAACGACAAACAAACCTATGGTCACGTAAAGCATACTCAATAAACACACAAGACGTAACCGGCTGTGTTCTTAGATAAATAAGGTATACTATTCATTGTATCAAATCATAAATTTCAACAGAAGTAACTCATAAAGTTCAACAAATGAACAAAGCAGAAGACCCAGTAGATCAGATCATTCTCTAATCAGTTTTTGCATAAGGTCCATTTGTGTAATAGTGTATTCCACCTGTCTGTTCATAAGGTCCAAACAATCCACATGAAAGGTTGTTACAGAGACCTTGTTTTGCCATCCTGGGCTTCATCAGTAGTTAAAGCTCTAAGTAATACAAATAAATACAATATTGTGATCTCACACATTTTACAGCAAAAATAATATAAAACCATAAATAACTATATACCATATGTGATATTACAGGACAGTGGATCTTATGGCATAGTAGTAGCTGCGGTAAGCAGCAACTGTTACAAAGTAGGGTTATATGAACAAGCACAATATTGATTTACAGATGTTGGCAATCCACAGTTACAGAATATCTTTCTTAAAGTGACCTATATGGCACAGCAGAAGTAAAACAAATTTAATCCATGCTCAGATGTTATACATATAAACATTAATACAAACTCATACATTAATGTAAACAATTTTTGGATTGAAAGTAATAGCAATCCACAGATGCACAATTTTGTACTCAAAATTTGAGACAATGAATAGTATACCTTATTTATCTAAGAACACACCCAGTTACGTCTTGATTGAAGATTCACGAATGTGTACCAGCATGTCATGGAATAAATGCAACAGTCGCATTTCCCAAACTGCGCAGAAATAACCACCAGTGGCTACCTGCAGAGAGGCCTTGACCGTGCTGTATACAAACCGCGCCCTGGGCTTTTTTGTTGTTGAATGAAAATGCCTTTTCTTTCATTGTGTGCCGGAAGAACTTTGCCTGTATTTTGCACAAAACTTGGAGCTTTGGTAAGCGAATGGGTGGTTGATTTGGTTACAAGGGATTTGATCAAACTAAATGTAGGCAGTGGGGAGCAAACTTAAAGTATTCAACCAAACCGAATTAATAGGTGCTAGTTTTTAGGGTGGGTGAGTGGGTTTCTGAGACTGGGGATGGGGGAAGTTCAGTTGCTTTTGATATTACTAAACCATAGATCCTTTTATCACGTTGCTGAATGTACTGGAGAGAGGGAGACCCTCTCCTGGGGAGTCAAAGTTGGGAGGTTGCAATGCCCCTCCCCAAAGGCGAGATGACAGTGTAAGGAAATTCCTGCATATGTAGAGTGTGACTTGCAGCTTCATGCATTGTAACTGACTTGTTGGAAGTACTGAAGAGCACTTGTGTAAATTGTGTTGCGTACTTTTTGCCTTGGCGAGAATGTAGATATTTGAATGTTGATTGTTCAGGTTTGGGGGTGGGGCATACAAACTTGTTGGGTAGTCCAAATGCAGGCTCCCCCCTGCTGCATTTTTGCAGAGGCTGTTGGCAGACCATGGTTAACTATTTCCACACTGGGGCTTAATGAGAAACCCCCCTTGCTCTCTGTCAGGAATGTCTGCCGAAGGCAACACCACGGTCTGCTAGCACGTCTGTTTAAAAATCAACAGCAGTGTGTATGATAATTAAAGTTTCTTAATGGTCGCTGTGACTGGATGTGGACATTTCTGTTGTGGATTCTGTGGCACAGCTGCTGCATCATTTTAAACAGTTGCTTTGTTTAAAAAAAAACATGTGGAAGCAGGTTGGAGACGGAAGAGTATTTTAATAAACAGCTTGCTCCTAAGGACAATTGCCCCCTCGCTTTTTCTTGACCTGCATGTCCTTTGATTCGAATTACAAGGAATGGTAGGATATTTTTTTTGTATTTTTTGTTAGATTTTCCGTCATAGAATTTAATTAAAAAAGAGAAAAAATACACAACAGAAAAGAAACATTAAATCATTATACATTAAATCATACAATATCCAAAAAGAAAAAACATAAACAAAATAAAATAAACCCACCACCCTGTTTAACTTCCTTCCACCACTACTCGTCTTATCAAAAATCAGTTTTACCCTTCTCATTGCATTCTTATTGTTTTTATTTTCTCTATATACATACATATGTCATTGATAATTTGTTGTTTTGATGCATTTACATTCTTAATTTAAGCATATTAGCATGTCTTTTTTAGAGCAATATTTTGTCATATAATCATCAAAGCACTGTGAGGAATGGTAGAATTTTTCTGGGGCTTTGCTCTCTGGTAGTTGGGCTGGTGTGTCCTTTGGACCTTTCAGGGAAAGACAAAACAGCCTACGCAAGTTCCCGGATAATGTATTCACATGTCTTTTTAGGGTGCCAAGCAATGGGTGGAAGGCACAGATGGTTGTGGGTTCTTGTAGGCCTTGGGCTGCTTTCCCTTCTAGCTGTCAGAATGGAAGACATCCTTGTGTAATGGAAGCTAATAATGTCATGTAGGCCAGTATGAGCCAGTTTCATGCCCAGGGTACTTGTGTGCTTGGAATAAAGCTCTCGAGGGCCTCATTGCGATGCTGAGTGGAAGATTTCCCAAATATTCAGCCTGATCTTTTATTCCCCTTCTCTTCCCTCCCTCTCCCCTTTTATGAAGATTACCCACTCTGAGACCCCACAGCTAATTCTCCCCTGGCCTCCTCCCTGGCCCAAGTAGGACTAATTCAGCCAGCTAGCCCTGGGGATTATCTAATTCTTATTAGATGGATTTCCCCTAAATTGATTTCTGAACTTTGAATTTTATTGTTGTTCATGTTTTTATACTGTAGTTTATGCTGCTTTTACAATTAAGTGTTTTAATTAGCTACCCTGAGCCTGGTTTTTGAACCAAGAAGGGTGGGGTATAAATAAAAAAAAATATTATTATTATTATTAGGGTGCCATATCTTAGTTGTGGAGCATGCAGAAATCTCCAGTTAAAAAAGATTGGTGGAATCTGCCCCTTGCCTGAAGTCTTCGTGATCTGCTTGGGAGATTTATAGAAAATTCTGGACTTTTGTTTATTAGATTTATAATCATAAGATCTCAGGGTGGTTCACGGAATAAAATACAGGATAAAAACAAGTAAATGAGTAGAACAAAACAGCAAAACAGTAACCCCTCACCCTTCCCACAGACACATTTAAAATGCTGTATAATATTAATCAGTCCTGGCTGAAGAGGAACGTTTTCGCCTGGCTCCTAAAAATATATAATGAAGGCACCAGGTGAATCTCCCTGCGGAAAGCATTCCACAAAAAGGGAGCCACTACAGGAAAACGGCCTGTTCTTGTATTGCCACCCTCTGGAACCTCACATAGAGGAGACACACAAAGAAGGGCCTCAGAGGATGAACGCATAGTCTGGGACAATTTATATGGGGAGAGGCAGTCATTCAGGCTAGGTGGACCAAGTCAAACGATTGTCTGGTTCCGATGACATTGGATACCTTTTGAGTAAATCATGTGTGTCTTCAGTTAACAAATCCTTTCGGGAAAGTCTGCCAGAGCTGTGCAAGTTTCAGCCTGCAGGAGAAGAGAAGACAGAATATGCTTGCAGTCTTTTAGACAAGAGGATCCATTACCTAGAGGGGTGGTAGGTTGGACAGCTGAGGCAAATAGCCCAGTCCATTGCGAGACTTGGCAGTAAATGTTATACTGGATGTTGAACCACAAATCCCTTGCCAGGATATTTTTTTCCTGTAGCAGCCAGACGTGTCAGCCAAATGGGCCTGTAATTGAAGTCAACAGTCTTCAAAAGCATGTCATGGTGACCTGTATCACTCATGGGACACAGCCAGAGAAATGGGCTGCACCTCATTGCTTTCGGAATGAACTCAGGTTTATGCAACATGGGTTTCAGGAGTTGCAGTGAAAAGTTCAGACCAACTGCATTGGCACGGAAGCCAAATTGCTCTTGCTCTCGTGGCAGGTGCAGTGACCCATAAATGGATCTGTATCCTTTCCAAAATGCTCCTGTCAGAAGACACCACTGGCTATGACACACTTGGAAAAGCACCTGCCCCATCTTGTCACACATACTTTAGTAAGGCGGTTTTTCCAGGCAAGGCTGAAGGCAATCATTTCTTTCAATGTGGATTTATTGGCTGAACTTGAATGAGGGGTCTTACTGTATGCACCATGAGTGCAAAAGGGATATGTTGTTTCTGCTCTGGAAGTGCAAAATATCGAAGCACAGGCATATAATAAGTTGTCTACTCATCTCCTTGATATACTTTTTGACTGAAAAGGAAAACTGATGAAACCTGCGGCAAAGTTGTGGACACTCAAAGACACACTGCGGGGGAGGGGAGTGTCTTAATGTTTAATCCACTGAACTTTCTTGTAACTGGCGAGAATTGGTTTTTCAATGCCATCCTATTTGGGTTATGTTTTTGGATTACCGTACTTACATTACAGGTACTAGGCATGGGGAAAAGGAGAAGTTGTTCCCCTTCCCTATTTATAAAGTTAGCTTTTCCGAAGTTGTTTGCAAAGTTTCACATTGAGACATTTGCAGTTCAGTAGAAGAGCAGCTTGGGTGATCCAAAGATCAGGTTCATCCTTGCACACCACACTTGTCCATTCATTGTCTTTTTGCACACACTGCCCATTAATAAGTATATGTAGATACGCAATTTCCACTGGAGTTAAAATAAAACAAAAAACTTCCCATTCATTCCAGTGGGAGGTTTTTCCACATGCAAACTGCAGGTGCAGAGGGCCTGATCAGAATCAAAACTCTTAACACAGGTGGGCTTTAAACCTTTGCTTAAATTTTTAAGCATTTCCATTTTCACAGAAACACCCATGGTTCTTAATGTTATTAACAACAATAATGTTAAATAGCATGGCCCATTGGTATGAGGTGGTTTCCTATGTTCCTATGATTTGGGCAAGGCTTCATGGGCCTCATCCTTACTGAGGTAAGATGGTCAACCTGCCTTTGGGCTACACCACTGGACTGCAGGAAGGCTCTCACATTTTAAAAATACACTTTGAAAAGCTCTCACTTTTTTAAAATACAGGACTTTTTTCTGACTAAAACAGCTCCTAGGCATCCTTGAAACTGTATCGTGCCGTGTGAGGAACAAAAATATTGTAGCGAGCACCCTTGTTTCCATATAAATAATAGCCCACAAGGGCTTTATTTTGGGTAAACAGACTGCTTAGTAAAATACCAAATCCTTAAACAACCCATATATTTGGAGCACGACAGAAGTGAGAAGAGAAGTCTTGAATGTAAGAATATTTTTATTTGCAAACAAGCGCTTGTATTGTTGTGTGCACTTTAGGGGAAAGGGACTGTGGCTCTGTGGTAGAAGCATCGCTTCTGCACACTCTCCATGCTCATAAGCGCACTGGCCTGGGTCATGTGAGCCGGCAGGGAAAAGCTGGAGGACAGATAACTGTTTTCTAAGCACTAGAGAGCTGGAACAGATGGCCCTTCCCTCTGGGCATTGACAAGCATTCCTCTCAGAATACTCTTTCTATCTTGCTCCTACACAGCAGCTGAGGTGGAACAGAGCCAAATGCAAACAGACCAGTGCTTCACCAGTGGGGACTCTTTAAGTATACTTATCTGACTGTCAACACTATGCTCAGCCACCAGCAAGAGAGGTGAGGGCTCTCCTGTCCAATCAGAGCTTTTGCCGCCTGCCCTGCCTCTTTCCTGCATCCCAGCCTTCGGGTGCCAAGCAAATATGGCTGCCTCAAGCCAAAATATACCTGAGAGGAAGAATGATGGAGCACACATCGTCTCCACATTAGCACCCATGGGCCTTTATTCTTTTTTAAAAAAATCCATAGGATTCCTTTAAACTTTATCTCTTAGGAGAGTAAAGGGAAAGGGATGTATTTGCTAATTCATCTAATAATAATTATTATTTATTTACAGGCAACTCCCAATCTATTCAGGGGTTACGTTCCAAGGCACCGTGTGTTTAAGTGAAATTGTGTATAGCTGAAACACCACGGAAAAGGCCAAATCCACAGTGTGATCAACTCCCACCCAGAAATTAATGTCCCCACGTGTGGATCCAGAATTGGTCTCCACAGTCACTTACGGACTCATTGTTAAAACTGTGTTTATGGAAGACAATCTTACTTGGCTACGGGTGATCGCCGCCGAAGAAGAAGAAGAAGATTATTAATTAAGATTTGTATACTGCCCTTCATTCATAGATCTCAGGGTGGTTCACAACATAAAAATAAAACACGAGTAGCAACAGCACACAGTTCCAACAGGAGATAAAGCCTGCATGTAGTGGAAATGTGGGTTATCCAGAGAAAGTTAAGTCACAGATATGTTACACAGAAAGCAGTCAAATTCCTACGCATTTTATAAAGGTAAAGGTACCCCTGACCATTAGGTCCAGTCGCGGATGACTCTGGGGTTGCGCACACATCTCGCTCTATAGGCCGAGGGAGCTGGAGTTTGTCCACAGACAGCTTCCGGGTCATGTGGCCAGCATGGCGAACCAGAGCAGCACATGGAAACGCCGTTTACCTTCCCGACGGAGTGTTACCTATTTATCTACTTGCACTTTGTGCTTTCGAACTGCTAGGTTGGCAGGAGCAGGGACTGAGCAACGGGAGCTCACCCCGTCGTGGGGATTCAAACCACCAACCTTCTGATCGGCAAGCCCTAGGCTCTGTGGTTTAGATCACAGCACTACCCGCGTCCCATACGCATTTTATAACCACCTTTAATTCTTTTAATTTCATTGGGACCAAGGGAGAGTTAGCTTTTCATTCACATGGATATAGCTCCCTTCGATAGGAAACATACCTTCTCTTGTGCTAGGGATCTGTACTAAGCAATAGTGTAGAAGGGAGGGGAAAACCCATCCCTTGTTCATAATTCTCATGATACAGCACAGTAATCTTTCAACGCTCAGCAATATAAGAATAGATGCTTCCATCTAGCGGCTATAATGGGAACTGGGAGTTTTGAGTTTCAGCCTTCAGCAGCAGCAGGTGGTGATAACATCAGGCTTTCCGACTGGTGAGGGTCACAATCCCTGTGTATACACTGGGTGGTATTCAACTCAGTGTTACTCAGAGTAGACCGACCAATGAAATGAAAGGGCCTAACTTAGCCATGCACATAAATTTCTTCTTTTTTTTACAAAAAGTTTTTATATTTTTCAAATTTATACATTTCATTAATTTTACAATCATTTTAACATTTCAAAGCTTGACATCTTTCCCCCTCTTTCTGTAGTTCCTTAAATTTATTTTTTAATATCTTCTGCATATCCAAATTCATTTAATTATCTAATTTAAATACAAACTGTTATGCAGGTTATTACAATAATCCTGCCAATGTTTTTTTATCTGATTGTACTTTATCTGAAAATTTTCAATAAACCATTTTCATCATATTATAAAAGGTTTTGTTATTTTGATTTCTCATTCTTCCGGTGAGTTTCGCCATTTCTACATGTTCCATAAGTTTTCATATGCATTCTTCCTTTGCTGGGACTTCTGCTTCTTTCCATTTTGGGGCGAGTAGCATTCTTGCTGCTGTACGTAGTAGCATACCTAACTAAATTTCTATACAATTTAGGTAGTTCTGTCCCTATAATTCCCAAAAACATATGTTATAAGAAAAATACTGCTCCCTTTCCCTTATGGGGTATCTAAGAGCCCGTAAAGAAGGCTGATTGCCAAAGAATTGATGCTTTTGAATTATGGTGCTGGAGGAGACTCTTGAGAGTCCCATGGACTGCAAGAAGATCAAACCTCTCCATTCTTAAGGAAATCAGCCCTGAGTGCTCACTGGAAGGACAGATCCTGAAGCTGAGGCTCCAATACTTTGGCCACCTCATGAGAAGAGAAGACTCCCTGGAAAAGACCCTGATGTTGGGAAAGATGGAGGGCACAAGGAGAAGGGGACGACAGAGGACGAGATGGTTGGACAGTGTTCTCGAAGCTACCAGCATGAGATTGACCAAACTGAGGGAGGCAGTGGAAGACAGGAGTGCCTGGTGTGCTCTGGTCCATGGGGTCACGAAGAGTTGGACACGACTAAATGACTAAACAACAACAACAAGAGCCCGTATAGAGTCCTTGAGTAGTTTCTCTATTGGTAGGAGAAAAGAACAGAGGCCAACCAGAGAAAATTGAGACGCAAGGCAGCTAGTAAGCCTGATCTTTATTAACTGTTGCAACAGGGTGTTCACAACCACATGCAGGAGGCAGGAGGGACCCAGAACAATGATGCACAAACCCTAATATAGACTTTTGAAGTTGCCCACCCTTCAGCCAGAGACCACCCCCCAAAACATCACACGTACATCACAGAAAGAGGCGGGCTACAGTAGAAAGACATCACAAGGGGCCGTCTACAATACAAATCCTGTCTGGCAGGATACTGATAATGGTCACTTGATTGCTTCACCTGGGCAACCTGGCCATTCCTCTTGAGATGCTAAATAGCTCACCCTATTCATATACCCTTAAGACAGGTAAGCAAAAGACAATGGAGAGTCTTTCCCATTTCCTTCCTCCTTGCAGAGAAATATCTGAAGTCAATTTGGGAGAGCCAAAATGGTTTCAGGACTGCTCTCCTGTACTATTTCAGACACACGGTTCATTTACTCATGTATGTGTTTGCCTTGTAGATTTTTGAACATAGGATTTTTATATATGAGACCTTGGAATTCCTATAACACCTAATTTCTCTGTGTCTGCTCTGAGTAAAACTCAGCTGAATACCAACCACTATACCCTGGAAACTAATAGGTCGTTATGTGCCCAAAAGGTACTTAGGCCTTGTCCACACAATACCTCTGAAGCACATTTAAAGCACATTATTTCCTGCAAAGCATTCTGGGCGCTGTAGTGTACACCTCATGGCTTCCTGCAAATCTCCCGTCTCACCTCCCGCAACTCACCATGTTGTAGCTGAATCTGCTGCAGGTATTCCTCTCACAGACATGGTGGACCTTGATTACTGGTCCCCACTGGAACTCATAGTGTGAATGATGAAGGTAACTGATTGGGGCATTTTAGTGATTTTCACCTGGACACTGTTTCTGACCGCTGTCACATCAGTGATGAGAAAAACTTATAGCCTGAGCTTCTGTGTGTATATTTGGAAGCAAGTCTGGGATAGCTCAGCTGGTAGAGCATGAGAGTCATGGGTTTGAGCCCAACATCAGGCAAAAGATCTCTGCATTGCAGGGGGTTGGACTAGATGACCCTTGTGACCCTTCTGATTCTATGTCCCACTGTGATCAAGAGGCTTTATTCCCTAGAGCAACCTTCCCCTACCTGGTGCCTTCCAGATGTTTTGGATACAAGTCTCAATGTCCTGCCAATCTAAGGGCTTACCTTTATCACTTATCCTATTGCCCTGCTCTTTCCAGGCATAGGTAAAGGTAAAGGGACCCCTGACCATTATGTCCAGTCACAGACGACTCTGGGGTTGCGGCGCTCATCTCGCTTTATTGGCCGAGGGAGCCGGCGTACAGGTTCTGGGTCATGTGGCCAGCATGACTAAGACGCTTCTGGCGAACCAGAGCAGCACACACAAACGCCGTTTACCTTCCCGCCAGAGCAGTACCTATTTATCTACTTGCACTTTGACGGGCTTTCAAACTGCTAGGTTGGCAGGAGCAGGGACCAAGCAACAGGAGCTCACCCCGTCGCAGGGATTCGAACTGCCAACCTTCTGATCGGCAAGTCCTAGGCTCTGTGGTTTAACCCACAGCACCACCCGCGTCCCTTTCCAGGCATAGGCTCCTGCATAAAAGTTCTGTGTCTGTGTTTTTTTTTGCCTCCAAACTTTCCCACCCCCACCCCCCTATTTAGCGCTCAATTGTAGCAAGCACCAATTCGGGTTTTCTGCAGACTGCCATTTGCTCCGACTGAGCTTTAGAGAGTGGGTTTCTGCAGGGGGAAAGCTCTGGAGTGAAAAGGAAAAGGGGCTCTCGGATATGGAGCTTTAAAGTGTGGACTGTGCTTGAAAAGAGTGGAGGAAAGGAAGTGTGGATAAGCCCTAAATCTATAAAACATTTTACATCAGGTGCAGCTTCCGAACACTCTTCAAGGGCTTACGCAGAACACATTGTGGTAATCTAAATGGGAAGTGGCTTCGGCATGCCTCAGTCTAGCTGGTATGTAGGCACTTCATCCTCATCACGACTCTCAGATTGTTTTTCTTACTCATTGCTAACACCCAATGTTCACTTTCATAAGACACTCAGGATCTCCCCCCCCCCCCAGTGAGTGTTATGCATTAAAGCTGCAGTCCTGGGAGCAGTTCCGACTGAACTCATTGGAGCTTACTTCTGTGTAGACATGTGTAGTACAGTGGTACCTCTGGTTACGAACTTAATTCGTTCCGGAGGTCTTAACCCAAAACCGTTCTTAACATGAGGTGCACTTTCGCTAATGGGGTCTCCCACTGCCGCCACATGACTCCCATTCACATCCTGGGGCAAAGTTCACAACCGGGAGCATCTACTTCCGGGTTAGCAGAGCTCGTTACCCAAAGCGTTCATAAGGAGGATGGTACATAACCCGAGGTTCCACTGTATAGTATTGCACTGTAAGGAGTCACTAATCTCTTAAAAGAACTTTATACTAAATTGTGGACCCCGATATGATTCTATACCTCCTATGTTAGGTTGGCCGACTTTTAAGAGCAGTATCTTGGCTTCAAATCTTATGCATTATATGAAATTAGCATTTCATATAATGCTAATTGGTTGGCACTCAGAATAGTTTTCATAGCTCAGTCATGCCTTTCGAGGGAAAAGCTGTTATACAACGGACAAATCATCATAAATGCCTGATGCAAAAGGTCAAACTTATATAACTAGCTATTGATGGGCACAATCCATTTTTATTACATGGCTGTATAGTTATGGTTATACAAGTGGCTGTCATGCATATCAGCAAAAAAGAACGCTGCTTTATTAACAGGGAAAAGAATATCTTCAGTTCTTTTACAGAAAATCGTGCCTCTTTGTGACACATAAATGAAACCGGAATAACTGTTACTAATTCCATGAAGTACTCATAGCTGAGGAGGGGATTTGATTATGTACAAAACAATATGAGAACCAAAACGTATTCATTCTTCAAAATTCACACTTCTCTGAATTTTGCAATCTAGTTCTCCAACCAATGTTTGCAGCACGGCATATGTCAGGGGGTAAATGTGCATTAAAATGATGATAGTGAAGTTAACATGCAAAAAAGCATGATGTCAGGAGAAATTGCTTGCACAAATCTGTGGCATTAGGAGAAAATTGCCTCTGATGTGGGACTACAATTCCCATCATCCATGCTGGCCGAGAGTTGTAGTCCAAAACGTTTGGAGGAGCCCAGGTTGTTTTGCGCATTCTGGAGGCCAGAGGCCTAGTTCATTTACTTCCATATGTTCTGGGTTCTGTCAATCCTATAATTGGCACAGACTTCTTAGGATTGCAAAATTCCTTATTCATATGGTCCTGGTCCTCTTACCTGCTCTGGGACACCCTGCTAGGTCCTCCTCCTGCTGATGCACGTGCATGGAGGAATGTTGGGATCTGTCGTTTTTGAGAGAGCATGTCCCTCTTCTCTCTTGTCTCTCAAACCACAAACTCCATCTTGAAGAAGCTCCATTGTAGCATTTGGGGAACACCAGCTCACTGTTCAAAGCATTGCTTATTCTCACCTGCTTCTGTTGGGCTCTAGCCCAATCACACGGGATCTGGGCACAGAGATGCAGGGAAAGAAGTCTGCATAAGCATCCTGAAGGAGGATGGTTATACATTTAGCCTTAATTTCCCCTTCACAGTTGCCGCCTTCCAGCCTGAGGACCTTCAGGCCATGTCCTGCTGGGGTCCTCCTGGCTTAGCAACAGGGCAGAATTGGGTGTGTTATTGAATACCAGTAAGTTCTTCCACGCATCCTGGGCTACTCCTGCGGCACTATCAGCTCTCAGACAAGAGAAAGTGAGCCTCTGGGCTCGCCCTTCCCTAAGCAGACCTTTCACCCCTCCCTTAACTGCAGCTGGAAAGGGGAGGGGTGAGCTGCCTCCTTTACAAGGCCCTACAATAGGGCTTGCCTGGGAGACAGAGAGAGGAAGTGGGAGAACCTAGCTGGCTCTGTGGATTAGCACTTTATGCCACAGAAAGTGGTCCCTTGGGTGCCCCAGTCAGGGGGAAGACTTTGCCTTCTTGCAAGCTGTTCAAAAGACTAGAATTGAAGCTTCACCGGACAGCGTTTCTTCAACCTTCTCTAGCTTTTAATATCCTTATCTGCTGCTGCCTCTTACGCACAAAAGGTAAGTCCAAAGTTGACTTCTGAGAACAGTTCTCCAAAAAAGCTTTCTTGCTTTTTAAAATTTTATTTTAAATGTGGGGCTTTTTCCCCTCAAGCACACCATGGGTGAAGAAGGGAGAATATTAACTATGAGCTATAGTTACACGACCGAAACAGAACAGGCGTGTTTCACAGCTGCTCCAAGCTGATAGCAAGGTAGAAATTGGAGCAATTTGGACCTGTTGCCTATTGCCTTTGCCGATTATTCCGACTGAAAGGTAGATTTTAATCTAAGAACGAGATTCACAGATTGAGGTTAAAAGGAAACCGAGACTTAAAACCAGCCTCTAAGGCGGAAAGTGGCAAATACAGGAGGGATCCACTACGTTTCTCAGAATGACGGGAATATATAATGGGTGCAAATGAGTGTAATCTGGGCAGAAACAGAAGTCTTGGTGATTGAAACCTATTCAGTACTAATATGAACATTAGATTGATTTGTAATTTTTAAAATCTTGGATGCAAATGCCCCTGTGTTAGGGGACTAACAAATAGAATCATAACAGAAACTCTTGAATTGTGGATTCACAGTTCTTCAAAAAAATATGTGAGCCAAACAACAGCTATCCTTCAAAATCTGGGGTACTGTGAATTTTATGATGCACTTGTTCAACCAACAAAGAACATATTACATGTAGGGTAAAATGTGCATAGAAATGCATATGCTGCTGACAACGGCAACGAGAAATGTATTATGTTGCTGTAAATTCCTTGCAAAATGTACACAGTAGGCAAAATTGCTTTAAAATTTACTTTAAGAGAAATGTGCCCTAAAACGCTGATTATTTTTTGGTGAGGACTTTTCACATAAGAAATATGACAAAGAGTGGGGAAATCAGAGAAACAGAAATCGACAGGATTTACCTATTCTTTTAAGTATAGGAAACATTAGTATTTTTCTTTTTAATGGACTGATTCCAATTTCTTTAAAGTCAGAAAGAATTAAGCAACTTCCCTGGGAGACGACCAGCGCTTATCTAATGTATCTTAAAAATAAAAGCAATGTGAGGGCAGCTAAGCAGCATAAGAGATATTATTCCCCCTGCTCCCCTGAATTAGTTTAAGAATTTTTTGGCTAAATTATATCTGGTATATTGTGAGGGAAACAACTTGAATTTTCTTGGAAATGCAGGCTGCTTTCTCTCTCTCTATATATATATATATTTGTTGCTTAAATAATGTGGACACTAAAGTGTAGATTTAACTACCGTATTTTTCGCTCTATAAGACGCACCAGACCACAAGACGCACCCAGTTTTTGGAGGAGGAAAACAAGAAAAAAAAATTCTGAATCTCAAAATCCAGAACAGCAAGAGGGATCGCTGCGCAGTGAAAGCAGCAACCCCTCTTGCTGTTCTGGCTTCTGGGATATCTGCGCAGCCTGCATTCGCTCCATAAAATGCACACACATTTCCCCTTACTTTTTAGGAGGGAAAAAGTGAGTCTTATAGAGCAAAAAATACGGTAACTACCAGGAGTGTCATTTAAATGAGCTTTTGCCTTTTTTTAAAAAAGCTGGTAATTCAAACATAAATATTTCAGGGACTTTAAATGTATATTGAATTTGAAAATGGCCCATCTGTTTCCAATTCCCTGTCAACAACATTCAAAAGTAACACACACAAAACTAACAGCAATGCTCATGAGCTGTTTGTAGGTTTCCCAAAGGAAACTGTTTGGCCACTGGGCAAAGACAATGATAGATTGGCTGGGCCTTTGGGCTCATCCAGTGGTTCCTGAACTTTTTTTTCTGGGTCATGCTTTCAGAATAGAAATTTGCTCACCACACTGAATATGTTATTGATAAGAAATACATGGGGAAACAAAAACAAACAGCTCTTCGCAGTTCTTGATTCATAACATAGAACACAACTACTTTGTAATGTGATCGTGAGACACCCAGAAAGCATAAAACGATTATTTTTGAACTGTGCTACACTGAAATGTTTAAATGTTTATTTGTTTGCTCCTGTCGCACCATTTGAGAACAGCTTCCTTATATCCTATGCATGTTGACCCACATGTACTGTATTTTTTGCTCTATAAGACTCACTTTTTCCCTCCTAAAAAGTAAGGGGAAATGTGTGTGTGTCTAATGGAGCGAATGCAGGCTGCACAGCTATCCCAGAAGCCAGAACAGCAAGAGGGATCGCTGTGCAGCGATCCCTCTTGTTGTTCTGGCTTCTGAGATTCAGAATATTTTTTTTCTTGTTTTCCTCCTCCAAAAACTATGTGCGTCTTATGGTCAGGTGCGTCTTATGGAGAGAAAAATACGGTAAGTCCCACTGTTTTCAACGGGGCTTTCTCCCAAGAAAGTGTGCACAAGATTTCAGCCTGAAAAGCATTCTTAGTATTACATGAGAAAACTCCATTTAGCATTGCTCCTCACACCCCTAATATTACATCCAAAACGTATCTGTAGTTTGGGCAGGTGTAGCAGTTTTTAATAGGCCATTTAAAATAGTTGAGAGACGGGCTGTCCTGCCTGCTACTTCTGTATATTTTTAAAAGCAGGCGTGCTATATGCTATTGAAATCTGATGTGCTATATGCGCACATCATTCTTCTGGATGCTTGCGTTATGATTAATGCAACGAAGTATGTGGTCCTTAGTTATGCAGGCTGCAGTCTTTTACTGTTTTGTCCCAGGGCAACCAAAGCAGTGCCTTCTCCAATATGCTGATTCTGGTCTCTGATATCCTCTGTTGAGGTTCTGCTGTTGACTTATAGTGGCGACAGTGAAGGTCTTTTCTGTGGAACCATCATTTCCCAAGGTTTTCAGGGCTTTATATGTCATTGACTAAGCCTTGAATTCGGACTAAAAAACAAGTGGGCAGCTGCTGATGACTGAAGGATAGAAGGGGCTGTCAGTCTCGGTTCTCTTAGTTCCGTATTTTCGTCCCGTTATTAAATTCAGTTCTCCACATTTTGCAGCAATTTGCGATCAGAAAAATCCTTATGGAAATTTTAGTGCAAATTTCTCCTTTAACAGCAGTTTTCACTAATGTACACATTTCATCCTTTTTTTGCACAGCTTCTCCTAATAATACTCATTTCCCCCTTAAAAAATGTTTGGTTGGAGCACTGCATAGCAAATTTGGACAAGTGCAAATTTCGAAACTTTGTTTTGGTTGGATAGCTGTGTTTTGCTTGGCATCATGAGTAGCCCTACATAGTGTGTTGAAATAACTGGGCATTTTCTCACTGATCTGCCTCTCCCATTTCCATACCCATTTATTTCATTCACCCTAATTTCAGTCTCCTTTAGGCAGCAAACTTGCAGGCAGTGTCTATATTTCATATCTTACATAAAGCGCTTCAGTGCCTTCACTACAATAAATGAATAATACTAGGGTACAGCATATTTTCTCAGTATTGGCACTATCCAGCAAACATTAGTCAATAAAAGCAGCAGACTAACATCTCTCAATGAGCTTAGTGGGACTGATTATCACTATTTTGTGGGATTCGATTGTGTTCATACTGGAAATCTATGCTTCTGCAACTAAAATGGATTTAAGTGCCCTGATGCAACAAATCCATGTTTTAAAAATGAACTTTTTGCAAGGAGGAGAGTGATGGGGAAATACTGTACACTTAAGAAGTGTGGGATATGCACTGACTTGCAAAAACTGATATAAACTTTGTGCAAGCAAATTGGGATGAATGCTCGCTGCCATATAACCTCCCTGCAAACGGTGTTATTTCTTTCCTGGAATTCCTCTGGAGAAATAGCATTCACTGCATCAATATGACAAACTCTCTGGTTACAAAAGCTATAGCAAGTCAGAATCGATGGGATAAACCTCTAGGATAGCACACACATACACACAAACTAACACAAATATCAAAGGCAGAGGAACTAAATCAGTAAAATGTCTAGGGATATGGCACAAATGATTCAACAGAAATTCTCAAAATAAACCAAGAGCTATTACATATTAAAAAACTGAGAAATATTTGGAATGTTGGAAATCTCTCTGTATATCCTGGATTGATAGGATATCAGTAATTAAAATGAATATGCATCCCTAAACCCTGTTTTTGCCCATAAATATTCCTCTATTCAAGGAATATTTATAAGCAAAACCAATATTTCCCCCTTCTTTTATTTTCTAAAATTTGCAGATAAAAATAGATAAAAGTGAAAACATATTCCTGTTATCGTTTTCTTTAATAATTTTAGACAAATAGCAAAAGCGCTTATTGCACTTTATATAGTCAAAGAACCCACATAGAATAGCAGCAAAAATCATATTCCTTAAAAAAGTAGAAAGAGGAGTGGTGGTTCCTAGTACTGTATTCTGTTACCAAGCAGCAAAATATAGCTTCTCTTTAGGATTCGTTATTTCCAGTAAAACAACAGAAGCAGAAAAACAATTATCCTGAATAAAGAATTTAAAAGTCTGTTAATGAGGGGCACCTTGGAGCCACCTGAATTTTGTTGCTTATATTGTCTGTGTTCATCTTGTGGTTCACAGGGATAAAGCACCTCCGGAAAGATGGCTCAGAACCCACAAGTTGGCATCCCCATGTCCGAGACCAGTACAAACGGCATCCCAGGCAAGAAGCAGATGAAAGCCAGCACAGTCACTTTTCACAACATCTGGTACAGAGTGAAGACAAAGTCTGGCTTCATAGGTTGCCGAAAAACAGTTGAGAAAGACATTTTGAGAGACATCAAGTACGTATTTCTCAGCCTGAATGTGCACTCACTTTCCATATGTATGTGTGTGTATACTTTGAGAGGGTCCCCTGTGTTTCTCCTACATTATCTTAGTAATCCTTACAACAGCCCTGTTTTGTAGGCCAGTATTATTATCCCCATATTACAGATCAAGGGCAGTGCCTGAGTTCATGAAGGATGGGTGTCAAATATTCTGATAAACCAGCCACACCCAAGTTCCTTATCTGCTGGCCTAGCGTCAGCGAAGACCAGACCCTGCGAAATCCACTGAGAACTTGGGTGATATAAGTTAGGAAGAGGAGACTGAAACGGTTTCAGAGTTCATTGCACTATCCAAAGCCCTTTCAGTGGACAATTTTTGCCTTAGAAAGCATAGGTGGAGGAAGGGTGGCCCTTTGGCAGGTACGTGATGGCAGTGCTAACAGATCTTCTGCCTAAGATGGCGTGGCAAACTTTCTGTGGGAATTGCTGGATCTAAAATGGCAGCCACCGCTGTGGAAATCTGCCAATGCTCGCTTATTGACCTGTGTCGGGAACAAAAATTGATCAAGCAAACACGGCGGTGGTTGCAAATGGTGCGTAATTGACTGTGAAGTTCAATGCTACATGAGAACAGACAGTAATATGACTATGAATAATTAACCGAATTATATTGTTCCCTGTGTGAAAGGTAACAGGGGACCACACCCTACGGAATATTTGGTAGCTTGCCCTTAGATAAACTGAAATAATGTGTTATGAAAGCAGTCGCTATTAACCCTAGGGACCCATAGGGTTGATTTGTAAGTTTCAGGGATGCCCCATGGATCTGCGATCAGTGCTGGATTAACTCTAGGCATCCCCCCCACAACATGCGTGTGATTGACTCGCGCATGACCACATACGTATGCAGTGCTGGGAATAAATAAATCGATTCAGACTTGGAATTGGCAGCAGAGCACTGGAGAGTCCTTGTGGAGCCCGAAGAGTACTTCAGTGAGGACAGAGGAAGCCTTGAAAAGACCGGAGGCACAGCTGGAGGGAGAGAACTTAATTATACCACATTGTGCTCCTTGAAGTAAAGGTGCAATACAACTGTAATAATAATTATAAAGTATGTATGTATGCTATCTTGAAGGACAGCTTGTCCAGATTGCCGCTGTAATGTTAACTCGCAGGGGCATTTTTGAGACCATTGTATGGATGCACTTTTTAAGGCTTTCAGCCTTTTCAAACCCAGGCTTCGAATCAGTCTGTAGCTTGAGTTTGACCAATAGATGCAATGTACTGAAGGCGAAACAACTCACAAGAAATGTGCTGGTTTTGTATTGCAGCGGTATAATGCGGCCTGGACTGAACGCAATCCTGGGGCCAACCGGCTGTGGCAAGTCTTCGTAAGTTTTGTGGCAGTGAGCTAAAGCAGCTACATGTTAACTTGGCTCCAATTCCTACCCTTGACTAAAAGAAAGCCCTCCAGGCAGAAAACATGGCTTCATATATTGAAGCCCAGAAGGGGTTCATAGTCTGGTCTAAAATAATTTTGCTGGAGGATCAGCCTCTTTCCTGCAATTCTGGTATAATGTTGTGAGCATGTCCTCAGTTACGTTTCTCAGTGGGACTAGCTAAACGATGCTGATTATGCTATTATGGTCTTGACAGAGGCAGACAGAGGAGCAGAGCAGTCTATAAACTGAGTCAAGACATCTGTGTGAACAAACTGCAAGTTATGTCCAACACACAGGGCTGGATTCATCTACTCTGTTCTGCTAGCAGAAGCCGGCAGAATGACTCCGGCTAAAATAATGGGGATTCTTTTCTTCTCCGTACACCTCCTACACACACACACACACACACACACACACACACACACTTTCTTATGGAGGACTGGGAGGCTGCCCAGAACAGCACTGGAGGGAGGAGAGATCATCCCATCGGTTAATAGGGTGTGTTGAAATTTTCAGCTTTCAATTTCCCCAAATGAGTGGTGCTAAAAAGTTGTAACATGGCTTGGGAATTCAAAAGATATTTTGGTTAAATGAATAGAAATTAGTTTTTTTTCTTGGCAACTAGAATGATAGGTTTCAGGAGCCAACACCATCGGCTCTTAATCTCAAGTTCGTGGGTTCAAGCCTCACGTTGGGTGAAAGATTCCTGCGTTGCAGGGGGCTGAATTAGATGACCCTCGTGGTCTCTTCTAAGTCTACAATTCTATGGTTCTATGAATTTGGTGATCTGTGCTTTTTAAAATAAAACTCTTAAATGGCAGCCACACCAGGGAAAAGCGCAATCAGATCAGAACCATGGGGGGTGGGGGAGGATTTAACTCCTTCCCCTCCATACCTTGGGCCTGATGAAAATCCTCCCCAGCTACACTTTTGCACTGGAGAGAAGCTTTCCTCTTGTCCACATAGTTGCTTTTGGAAAGGGTTGGGATGAGTTATTTCCATTAAAACTGTGCACGATCAAATCCAGTTTGACTCCCAGTGTGCTTTAACAACAACAACAACAAAAACACACATTGTGTGGGTGGGTGGGGGGAGTCCTGTGTGATGTAGTTCTGCCTTTTTCTTCTAGACTACTGGATATTTTAGCCGCAAGGAAAGATCCCCATGGCTTGAGTGGAGACGTTCTAATCAATGGAGCCCCTCAACCTGCCAATTTCAAATGTATCTCTGGATATGTTGTGCAGGTAAGCCACCCATTTTCTCTGACTCTATTTATTTTACCCTTTACAAAATCCAGTGTTAAAACCAGGATTGCCCGGTGCGATGCACAGTCCCCGTTTGCTTTATGCGAATGTTGCAGAGCATGGAATAGAGAAGGTTTGCCTGGAGCTGTGCGCGTGATTTGTGGCTTTGGTATGTGAACTGGAGTTCCTGATTTGAGTTGCGTATCTATCTGTTTCCTTTGGATTTGTCCAGGATGATGTGGTCATGGGGACCTTGACCGTGAGGGAGAACTTCCAGTTCTCAGCTGCCCTCCGATTACCGAAGACTGTGAGGGAGCAGGAAAAGGAGGATAGGATCAACCAGATCCTCAAGGAGCTGGGCTTGACAAAAGTGGCAGATTCAAAGGTATCATCATTGCTTCTCCAAAACTATGTCCCACACTTACTAAATTCCGGGATAAAAACTATACAAACAAGACACTACAGAAAAAAATTAAGAATTTCAGAGGTGAATATTCTTTTGAACAATATACCCATTGCACTGAAATTGACAACAGGACAGTGAAAATGGATTCTATATGCCCTAATGGTGGGCAAGAGATTGATACTGATGGATTGGAAGAATAGAGATACGATTCCTCTTAATCAATGGCTTGACAACATGGCAATGTTTGCAAAATATGGATAGCTTATAGACACAGACTGTCTTTGAATACAATATTTGAAATGGGTTTACACAGAAGATATTAGGTTATTGACAATTATATGTGTGTTAGGATAATAAGAATATACATATTTGTATATTAATGTATGGTAATGTAAGGGGTTTTTTCCGTTCTCACTTTCTTTCCCCCTTCTCTATCATTATAAATGAAATTCTTCTAATGAAATATTAATCTTTATTATTTTAAACGTTTATTTATATGGCACAATCGACATACATAATATCGCTCAAGTTCTTGTTTTGCATTAGGTTGGAACCCAGTTCATTCGTGGCATATCGGGGGGAGAGAGGAAACGAACCAATATCGGCATGGAGCTGATTACTGATCCTGCAATCTTGTTCTTAGATGAGCCAACCACTGGGCTCGATGCCAGCACAGCCAATGCTGTCCTGCTACTCCTGAAAAGGTAATTGCTAGAAAAGGTACTGCGTGTCTTTGGCCGTGCATGGGATGAAATAATAGCGCTTTCTTCAGCACTGGTGCAACGAACTGTGATGCCCAAAGTACGATTCTTGTGTGAGCCACGGGGATTTAGTTGATAGGGCTGGAATTGGGATGGAGAGACCACCTGTGTCCAGAGTTTTACTTAGCCATGTTATTTATGCTAGGAAACAACAATGCTTGCAATAAGTTACCTGAACCAGGGTGGGGGGAGGTAGACGGAAAGGCAACCTATTCTTCCCTTCCTGATTCCTTCTTGACGAACTGCTTGTTGATATGTAGATTGTTTCTCATGCTTTACTTCTTTCCTGCTTCTCCAAATCAGTTATTGTTAACTTCTTGATTCCGTGTTGGCCACATGTAAGATTGAGCTGATATGTGGCTTTGTTTGCCATAAATAATAAACCTTGCTTTCGTCTTTCAACCAGCCATCAGTCTTACTTGACTATTAAATTCTGCATTTCACTGCAATATATACCAGACACCACAATTTATTTAAAATGATTTATGTGCCACTGTTCATACAATGTATTGCAGGGATTTCCAAATGTAATATTTATTTATTTATTTATTTATACATACATACATACATACATACATACATACATACATACATACATACCCTGCTCATCTGGCTGAGTTTCCCCAGCCACTCTGAGCGGCCTCCAACAAAATATTAAAATACAGTAGTCCAAAATATTAAAGCACAACAGTAAACCAAGACTTCTCTAAAACCAGTCTAAAAAGTAAAAACAATATAGCAAAACAGCCAGAAAACAGAGGATGAGGTAGTCAACTTCAGCTTTAAAAGGCCAGATGGGACAAATAGTTTTCTGCAGAAAAGTGACAAGAACTTCTCTTGGAAGGCACAATTGCAAAAACGAGGGCCAAACCTAGCTTCCCCGTGAGATGGAATCCTGAGCAGGGCATCATCGGAAGATCTTAAGTGCCGGGAAGTTTTGTATGGAAGGAGGCATTCTCCCTAGATAATCGAGACCCAAACTGGTTAGACTTACATGGTGAATTTGGGTCAGTCACTCCCTGTGAGCCTGCCCCAACTCACAGGTTTTTGTTGAGCTAGGGGAACCCATCTGTGCTTTCCAGAGGTACTTTGGGGGAAAGTCATATACCGTACAGTAAATAAACGAGGTTAAATAGGTTTAGTGTTTTTCAGAGAATCAATCTTGAAGTGCAGTAACAGCACTTGATTTTTTTCTTTGAATAGTTCTTTGATGGGACTTACAATACTCCCAGCCTCATAACAAGACAAAAGGGGAAAGTACGGTGATAATAAATGCAAACTGTGTAGCTGCTGAAAGAATGGACTAGGTCCCTTTTTTTTCTGCGGCTCACCAGACATTGGGGAATTGTAGCCAGCCTTTAACAAGTCTCATTTTCCTGGAGGTGTGCAATGCATTCATAATCTCTTCCTTCACAGGTATGCAGTTGAGCAGGTATTATGGAAGTGCAGAAGCAGGCACACTTCAAGAAGTATTAGCAACCTAACAATATTAAAAACCCTAACCCCACTCCCAAGCCGTTTCTGACAGCCTACTCCCAGGTTTAGCTTGCCATACAGCAGATCCAGTGTTAGAAACTGAGATAGGAGCAAAATGGCACCTTAAACCTAGGTTATGGGCGCAACAACGGAATGTCTAGGCATGCTTTTTTAATAACAAGAATACAAAGCTGAAAATGAATGAACTGCAGCTAAAATATTATGTCCATTTTTCACATGGTCTAGTCCAGTGTTTCCCAACCGGTGTTCCGCGGCACACGAGTGTGCCGTGAGACATCGGCTGGTGTGCCGCGAGATACCTGGAGGGAGGCGGGCGAGTCGGTCGGCGAGAGGCGGGGCGGCGGCGGCGAGGAGAGGCCGCGCCTCCTGCTGCTGCCTGGCGCTCCTCCTCGCAGCCGGCAGCGCTGCCTGGGCGCCTCCGCGCGACTCTGCCTCGCTGGGTTTGGTCTCCCAGCAGAGACGGGTCACACGCGCCCCTCCCTCCCTCCCTCAGCCTGCGCGGAGGAAGAGCCAGAGAGAGGCATCGCTCCTGCGCGGCGGGAGAGGGAGCAGCCGGAGCGATGCCCCAAACGAGCTGAATTCCGAGCGAGGGACTGAGGGGGGAGGGGAAAAACTTTCACTTTCGTGCGTCCCTCCCGGCGTGACGCTGCGCGCTGACGTCACGGGGCGGGGCTTTAATGGTGGTGTGCCGCGAGATTTTTTTTCAGTAAACAGGTGTGCCGTTGCCCAAAAAAGTTTGGGAAACACTGGTCTAGTCCTTCCCCTGCCCACTCCCCTAATATTCTTAAGAGGGGTCTCTTAGCCTTCAGAGAGCAGCTGGAAGTGGGGAGGCAGGAAAATGTCCTCTTTTCCTTCCACTCTGCAGTTTTAATCTGAAATCTTAGGCGCAGTAGTGCACCCAGAGCTCAGAAACCGCTCGTGCTCATGAAATTCCCTGTCACAAAATGTGCCTAGAACAATGGGAGTTTTGAACACTGAGCAGAGCTGGAAAAAAGGCAGAAGCTATCTGCTGGGCCAAATCGGGGAGTGAAACCAGCTTCTCAGGTAGCTAGAACATCAATTCAGTGCCCATTATACAAGTAGTCATAGCTACTGGGCTATGGAGAAGAGAAGCGGTGGGGCAGCACAGAGAGAGGTGGTCTCTTCACTTTGCACAGCTGTATGTTGAGAATTTTGACCTATGATAAATTGCAGGGGGTTTTTTAGCTTGCACATTTTGAATGAGTAACACCATGTTTTACAAAACCTTAAGCTGGTTGACACCTTTCTTACTGCCTTCTCTGTTCAGGATGGCCAGGCAAGGGAAAACAATCATCTTTTCCATCCACCAACCTCGCTACTCCATATTCCGACTGTTTGATAAATTGACCTTACTGGCAGCAGGAAGGATGCTTTATCATGGACCAGCTCAGAATGCCATAGAATTTTTCAAATCCAGTGGTAAGGTTTCAGAAGACTCTCTACTGAACATAGTGGGGACTGCTATATGTGAGCATATCTCCCCGTTGTTGTTTTGTTAAAGTCAGCTCAATTTGGCTTTGCTACAGGGGAGCGGGTGGATGTATTTATTACAATGGCCTAGTCTTGAAGTTACCAAAGCATGGACGGCTGCAGGCTGTTTGATAATCTGGAGACAATTTGGGGGCTGGGAACAAATCTGAAGATTTTGAATACACGACCCCAAGTACTTTGCAATACATTTTCACCACCTGCTTATTGAAAGACCTGCAAGCCTTTTATTTCTTTGTAGGTTATGAGTGCGAACCGTACAACAACCCTGCTGACTTCTTTCTGGATGTCATTAATGGAGACTCGACGGCTGTGGCTTCAAACAAGACGGGTGAAATTGAAATAGGTGTGCAAAACACAGTTTCTTTGTTAGAGTCATTCTGCGTTGATTAGCTTTGCCATAGAGAAATCGCTCCTGTACGATACCATACAGAGACCACTGGTTTGTATAGTGCCGGTGCCAGCACAACAATCTATTCAGAGATCATACCCATCTGTTGTGCAGATTACGGCATTCAGCTGTGCATCCGTGTGCATTCAACGTACCGCCTACCTCCCACTGGTACTGACACACGGTGAAGTCTCAGCACCTACAATCCGACAGAGCATAAGACCCTTAATCTCAGGGTCGTGGGTTAGAGCCCCACACTGGGCGAAAGATTCCTGCATAGCAGGGGGTTGGACTAGACCCTCATGGTCGCTTCCAGCTCTGCAGTTCCATGATTCTATAAATAACTGTTATTATTTATAGATCAGAGCAACAAAGAGCTGGTTTCAAACCAGCCTGACAAGGAAGCTCAAACCCTGCCCAGGCAGCAGTGAAGTTTTGCCGAGCTACCACTGCATCCAGACCCCTGTCACTCATGCTAGCAGGGGCATAAGTAGGCATAAATCTCTGTGCGAGCCTGGAGTTGGTGCAGGAATTGGACCTGATGCTGTCAAATGATGGCAGTTGGGTTGGCTAGGGAGCTAGCACATCCTGGGCCTGCTTAGCTGGTCCCTGCCTCATTTTGGTGCTTTCTGTATGCTGCTGCTGGTGATGTGGACCTGCTAATAGTTCTTCTGCCCACTCACATGCTTGGAAAGGGGAAACTGCCCTTGTAGAGTGACTCTGGTGTTACTTTGTGGTTGGAGGACACCAAAGGCCTCCACTCAATCCAGAACCACCTCATCCTGGCACAAAGAGGGTTGGGATTGCAATTGAATGGCTTAGGACCAGGATACCTGGAGGACTGGCTCCTATCATACAACTCTGGTCATTCCTTTAGGGCAGTGGTGGCCAAACTCAGCCCTCGGACTACAATTCCCATCATCCCTGATCACTGGTTCTGTTAGCTAGGGATGATGGGAGTTGTAGTCCCAAAACATCTGGAGGGCCGAGTTTGGCCACCACAGTTTTGGGGTCAGGCTGAACATGGGACAGGATCTTCTTCTCTGTCACCATGTCCCAACTTTGGAATGTCACCTGAGAGATCAAGTACATGTGAAAAGTATCTCGGTGTCTTAGTTGACCACAAAATGACCATGGGCCACCAATGCAAGATGGCTGCAAAAAGAAGAAGTTATTCCAGTCTTAGGCTGCATTAGCAGACAAATTCATGGAAGATCTACTTATCAACAGCTACTAGGCATGATGGCCATGCTCTGCTTCCACAGTAATGCTTCTGAATGCCAGTTGCTGGAAACCGCAGGAGGGAAGCGTGCTCTTGTGCTTGAGTCCTACTTGTGGGTTTCCCATGGGTATCTGCTGAGAACAGGATGTTGGACTAGGTGGGCAATTGAGGCTCTTCCTGTGTCCGTTTCATTCAAACAGTGGACCAAACTGAAAGCGAAGAGCAAAGCACCTCTTTGGATGGTATGAACTCTAGTCCACAAAAGCTTATGTCATATAAAGTAAAGGTAAAGGTAAAGGGACCCCTGACCATTAGGTCCAGTCACGAACGACTCTGGGGTTGTGGCGCTCATCTCGCTTTATTGGCCGAGGGAGCCGGCGTACAGCTTTCGGGTCATGTGGCCAGCATGACTAAGTGGCTTCTGGTGAACCAGAGCAGCGCATGGAAACACCGTTTACCTTCCCGCCAGAGCGGTACCTATTTATCTACTTGTACTTTCGAACTGCTAGGTTGGCAGGAGCAGGGACCGGGAGCTCACCCTGTTGCGGGGATTCGAACCGCCAACCTTCTGATCGGCAAGCCCTAGGCTTTGTGGTTTAGACCACAGCGCTACCTGCGTCATATACAGTACTCAGCCTTTATGTTATGCTACATTTTGTGTTTTGTGCTCTAGCTCAACTCCCATAGATCCAGAAGACCATGTTAAATGTATTTCTCCATCTCTCCAAAGATAACATTGACGAACACATCAGTCGTGATCAGACACTGGCAGAGAAATTGGCAGAAAAGTATTCCAGTTCCACTTACTACCAAGAAACCAAAGCAGAATTAGAGAGGCTGTCTTTGGGGAGCCAGAGGGAGACCTCTTTCCGAGAAATCACCTACTCCACTCCCTTCTTTCACCAGCTCAAGTGGGTCTCTAAACGCACGTTCAAAAATCTGCTAGGCAACCCTCAAGCCTCCATAGCACAGGTAATACTAGTCATTTAAAATGCTTTCTTCATTAATCTACGCCCCAGTGATACAATACTTGCATTGACCTGTGCAGCTAGTGAGTTACTGCTGTGCACATGTTGATTGCACAAGAAATAACCTTAAGCTGTTGGGGGCTTCCAGGTGTAGAGAATGGCAGAAATAACAAATGGATACCAGAATGCACCAGTGTTTTTCCATAGATGCTGGAATATTTCACCCGGAGCCATGATGACCACCCACATTTTGTTTTGGAGATGGTAGTTTGCATGACTATATTGGAAGATGCTCACCTAAACCATTTCTTTATTTATGAGATTTGTTTCCTTCTCTTTCCATTAAATATTGCAATGGAATTAAAAAACAGAACCAATAAAATGAAGCGGTTAAAATAACCAGCATCTAAACCAGTAAAAACCAGCAGCAGAAACAAGAGGTTCCATGACATTCACACAAGCCACTAAAATTCCTAGGGGAACGGGTATGTTTTGAGTTGCCGCTGAAACAACAGTAGTGTAGGCGCAGTGCTATTTTTCTAGAAAAAGAGGCGGCAGAACTCACCACGAACGCCTCACTTGTTCTCTTATAATGGCAATGGGGCCTACCTGAGTGGTGCCAGAATTGAGTTCCGGCGGAAAAAAGCCCTGTGTAGGTGTCATCCATACCTCTGGGGGAAGAGCATGCCGAAGTCTGGGGGGCAAACACAGAGAAGGCCCTATCTTGTTTTACCTTTGTCTGTGTTCTTTTGAATAACCAGAAGTCTCTCTCTCTTAAGTTTCTTGTTTTCTGTCTCCTTCCACCTTGCCACAAGGTTTTCTGTTCATAGACTTTAGAATAATAATAATTAATTAATTAATTACTAAATACACTGGTACCTCAGGTTAAGTACTTAATTCGTTCCGGAGGTCCGTTCTTAACCTGAAACTGTTCTTAACCTGAAGCACCACTTTAGCTAATGGGGCCTCCCACTGCTGCCGTGCTGCCGGAGCACGATTTCTGTTCTCATCTTGAAGCAAAGTTCTTAACCTGAAGCACTATTTCTGGGTTAGCGGAGTCTGTAACCTGAAGCGTATGTAACCTGAGGTACCACTGTAGTAGCTATCCTGGTCTCCAGCTCCATATTGGGAAGCAACACCCATTTCACTGAAGAGACCTGCGTATTGGGCCAAAAATACATACTGTGTCCCATGATTGGCGCCTACACAGAGGGCAGGGAAAGAGGGCGTTGGCAAAAGCAGGGGATACGAGGAAGCCTTAGGGCAGTGGTTCTCAACCTGTGGGTCCCCAGATGTTGTTGAACTACAACTCCCATCACCCCTAGCTAGCAAGGCCAGAGCTCAGGGATGATGGGCGTTGTAGTCCAACAACATCTAGGGACCCACAGGTTGAGAAAGGCTGCCTTAGGGGAAGAGGAGACTGGCTCCGAGGGCGAGGATCACCTGGAAGAGGCTTGTTCAGTGGGAAAGTGACAGGGAGGATGAAGATTGCCGGAGGTTGGGGGGACCTTGCAGAGAGCAGCAGCAGGGACTTGGTGGAATGAATATGGGACCGGTGGAAGAATTGATCGAAGCAAAAAAGGAGCCCAAATGCCCTCCTCTCCACCATTACTGTCACCTCAGCCCGTAGGCAGGCAAGGAGGGAAGAAGGGCATTGTTCGGCTGCGTGCACATAGCAGCTTGGGGAGAATGACAGCTAAACACAGGTGGGGAACGTCTGAGGGAATGCCGGGGAGAGTTACAGCTGAACCTAGGTGGAGAACGCCTGAGGTAATGTTCACAGCTGTGCCTGGCCAGGCTAAGATGGGGCTGGAAGCAAAGAGCATGTGATTTCTGCACCTGCAGTTGACTCAGCTGACTGTAGCTCTTGCCCATCACTCCTCCCTGGAAGAGTACTTTAAAGAGAAAGCGTCCCTCAGGCTGAAAAAAAAAGTTCCCCACTTGGTTTTAACCACATAGTCCCGACCTTTTAAACTGGTACGATGAATTGACATGCTTTGCTGCCATTCCCCTTCATTGTTTATATAAAGGTATGCATAAAAAAGGAGAAAATAAAAAGGTTCCCCACATCTGGTCAAAAGAGCGTCAGATTTGAAGTGGTGAACAAGGGAATGTTGCTTATCCCAAATCAGCTTTAAGCCTTTATTTTCCCTAGCTGCGTTTATTCTGAGCCCCAACAAATATGCATCTGGGTGTCCTGAAGGAGGAAGATTATCTTGGGGAGGGGAGCGCAGGAGGAAGGCCACGAGAAGGCTTACGTTTCTCCCACCTTTGCGCTTCAGATGTTCAGCAAACCTCTTTGGCCCTTAGAGGTTGGGGCTCTATAAAACATCTAATTAGATCCATTTGATTCCTTCTTAAACTTTTGCTGTCCACAAGCCAAAAATCTCCTCAGAATCCTAGAATTACGGCCTTTGATTCCATGTGTATGTTGATATTATGGAGATCTCTCTTAATTGCTTTGTAAAAGCTTGACCTTGTGACAAGAATAATGCCCTTTTAGAGCTTTTTAATCTTCCAGGGTTAACGGTCCTGACTCCCCAGCCCCTCCAATCGTTTTGATCTCCCTAACCTCATTAGGAATGGATTTGAAATGCGGTCTCCAAATGCCCTACAGTTCTTTTTTAATCTTCTCAATTGGGCCTTGCTATGATCCTTGTTTTCTACTACAATTGGCTTAGTGCTTGGATTATCCCTGACATTTGGTCCTTTCGGCAGGTTCTTAACATCACGGTACCATGTATGGAGGGCCCTCTGTTACGTTTGAGGGCTGCTCTTGCCAAACTGCCTGATACCATCACATTGGCCGCGGTTTTAATCATTCATACTTAATGCTTGATATGCGGTCTTAACCATTCTGGCAGTACCAGCCCAATACATTCTGAGTCCAAACGGTGCCCTACCCACGATGGTCGAAAGCATCCTTCGTCAATCTGGTGCACCTCCAACCTCCCATCAGCCCCAGCCAGCATGACCAATGGCCAGGAATGATGGGAGTTGTAGTCCAACAACATTAGGGTGGCAGGTTAGAGAAGCCTTCATGGAGTCATTCGGTCATTCAAACACTAATCCTTTCCTTCAGCTGTCACTTCCGCCCCTGGTATAGCCTTGTGTGCTCCAAGTACATTAGTATACCAGTAGATACTTCATCAGCTAAAAAGAGAAAAAATGTTTACCATATATCACACTTTATAATACAGGAGTACCTTGTGTTACAAACTAAGGTTACCAGACGTCCCCGTTTCCCGGGGACAGTTCTCGGATTTATAAATCAGTCCCCTGATAAAATCCTCTCATTCCTACTGAAGTTGAAAAGTTTCCCCGGATTCATTGAAAAAAATCTGGTATCCTTATTACAAACACCTTGGGTTGCAAACACTTCGGGTTATAGACTCTGCTAGCCCGGAAATAGTACCTCGGGTTAAGAACTTTATCTCAGGATGAGAACAGAAATCACGCAGTAGCAGTGTGGCGGCAGCGGGAGGTCCCATTAGCTAAAGTGGTACCTCAGGTTAAGAATGGTTTTAGGTTAAGAACAGACCTCCAGAACGAATTAAGTTCGTAATCAGAGGTACCACTTTAATAATAAAAAACCCTTCTCAACCAGGGTTTCCCAAACTTGGACTACAACTCCCATCATCCCTAGCTAGCAGGGCCAGTGGTCAAGGATGAAGGGAATTGTAGTCCAAAAAAAGGCTGGAGACTCAAGTTGGGAAACCCTATTCTGAACCTATTTGGGCTGCCTTGAATCAACACCCTTCTTCAAAGTTTGCTGCATACATCATCACAGGCCACTGCCAGTTGTGATACTTATTTTATCATTAATATTATTTTATTAATGATATCAATATTATTTTATTTCAAATGTAGATCATGCTAAGAAACCAAATAATAAAAACACGCTGGGGCTGCAATTCTATGTCCCAGGCTTGGGAGGAAGCCCCTTTGTATTCCAGGAACTTACTTCCGAGTAGATATGAATAGAATTCTATTGCACTGTAAAAAAAAGAATACCAAAAAAAAACACCACCAAAACAATCGTGCACCCACAAAATACATAGCAGCAGATGAGACCTCAGTAAAACAGCCATAATCCGAAAAATAAAAGTCAATTGCAAAATATAAACAGCTTGAGCTGATTTCAAATGCCTCCTTAAAGAAAAAGGCACGTGTCTGGTATGCCGTTTCTCAGGCTGCAGCAGGTTTAACCTGCTAAATTCCAAAGTTCTATATGAAACCATGATAACTTAATATGGAGCTTGCGGTGGTTTTTAGCTGCTGGAGGGTGTTTCGTTGCTAATGACAAGTCCAATTTTCAGAAGGAATTTGATTTGTATTTGTCTTCAATTTTGTAGTTGACAGCTAGTGATTTTTGCACTCGACTGTATGCGATATAACACTGCTGTATATTTCGTTTATGTTTCAGCTCTGTGTTACCGTTTTCCTGGCGGCAGTCGTAGGTGCCATATTCTTTCGGGTAACGAATGATACCACTGGTTTGCAGAACAGGTGAGGAATCCGGTGGCTGTGTGATGAGAAAATGGTGGCAGTTTTTGATTCTAGAGAAATCTTCAGACTTCTTAAGAAGATAAGAAGATCAGGCTGGATCAGGCCCATGGCCCATCTCATACCAGCACCACAGTCGCCTGTGGGAAACCAGCAAGCAGAATCTGAGCCCAAGAGTCCATTCTCCCTTCCTGTGGTTTCCTGCAATTGGAAGCATTCAGAAGCATTGATGCCTCCCATTTTGAAGCTTGAAATTTAGCTCCTGTCAATTGAAAAACACAGCCTGTAAAACAAATACTAGCTTCTGCTTGGACTTTATACATCTCTTTTATTCTTTAACTGGATAGAACTGCTAACCAGCCAGTATCTTAGCGTTCCATCTTGTAAAACCAGGCGATGACAGCTCCTTCCCCCACAATTTGTAGGGTACTGGCAGCGCCTTGCAGAGCCAGGCAGAGGCCTGGGCCAGGTAGATAATGTGCCCCCCCCTTTTTTACCCTGGGGATAACTGAAGTCTTATAAATAAGTATATAAATAATTTTCACAAAAGTTATGCTGACAAATAATGTTATTTCAAGGCTTGAGCTGTATCTGCATATAAAGACAAAATGGAAAATATAGATATACAAGACAGTGCTACCTCGGGTTACATACGCTTCAGGTTACAGACTCTGCTAACCCTGAAATAGTACCTCAGGTTAAGAACTTTGCTTCAGGATGAGAACAGAAATCGTGCTCCGGCGGCGCGGCAGCAGGAGGCCCCATTAGCCAAAGTGGTACCTCAGGTTAAGAACAGTTTCAGGTTAAGAACGGACCTCCGGAAAGAATTAAGAATTTAACCCGAGGTACCACTGTAGTGCTTTTTAAAAATACATTGGGGAAAGGATTCCAGGCCTAGTCAACAAAATTTTAAACAAATGGCCACATCTTCATCAATTTTTCATAATTTTCAAAAGAACTTTTAGCGATAAGAAAGCCAACACACTTATCTTTAAGGTACGTGTGGTTTTAATGTTTGGCAAACAAGATTTTTTTTTTAAAAAAAACCCCACCAACTTTTAATAGCATGAAAAACATGGTCCACCATCACGCTGGCTGCTTGGAGCCTTGGTAGCCTCCACCCAACCGGGGCCCGTTCCGTACTCCTCTGTGGAGCCGATCGCAGGACAGGGAAGCTTTTCTCTTGGGCCCGGTCTTATTCAACATCTTTATCAACGACTTGGATGATGGACTCAAGGGCATCCTGATCAAATTTGCAGATGACACCAAACTGGGAGGGGTGGCTAACACCCCAGAGGACAGGATCACACTTCAAAACGACCTTGACAGATTAGAGAACTGGGCCAAAACAAACAAGATGAATTTTAACAGGGAGAAATGTAAAGTATTGCACTTGGGCAAAAAAAATGAGAGGCACAAATACAAGATGGGTGACACCTGGCTTGAGAGCAGTACATGTGAAAAGGATCTAGGAGTCTTGGTTGACCACAAACTTGACATGAGCCAACAGTGTGACACGGCAGCTAAAAAAGCCAATGCAATTCTGGGCCTCATCAATAGGAGTATAGCATCTAGATCAAGGGAAGTAATAGTGCCACTGTATACTGCTCTTGTCAGACCTCACCTGGAGTACTGTGTCCAGTTCTGGGCACCACAGTTCAAGAAGGACACTGACAAACTGGAACGTGTCCAGAGGAGGGCAACCAAAATAGTCAAAGGCCTGGAAACGATGCCTTATGAGGAACGGCTAAGGGAGCTGGGCATGTTTAGCCTGGAGAAGAGGAGGTTAAGGGGTGATATGATAGCCATGTTCAAATATATAAAAGGATGTCACATAGAGGAGGGAGAAAGGTTGTTTTCTGCTGCTCCAGAGAAGCGGACACGGAGCAATGGATCCAAACTACAAGAAAGAAGATTCCACCTAAACATTAGGAAGAACTTCCTGACAGTAAGAGCTGTTCGACAGTGGAATTTGCTGCCAAGGAGTGTGGTGGAGTCTCCTACTTTGGAGGTCTTTAAGCAGAGGCTTGACAACCATATGTCAGGAGTGCTCTGATGGTGTTTCCTGCTTGGCAGGGGGTTGGACTCGATGGCCCTTGTGGTCTCTTCCAACTCTATGATTCTATGCCAGCCATGGCCCCAGGGAATCCGCCCACCGCTGCTGCACCTCCGTGTTTGTCCCAGTGCATCCCCTGCAATTGTGAATATGCTGAATTGTGAATATTCCAAGGCCCCCTTTGGAATCGGAGGCCCGGGCCAAGTGGCCCATATGGCCCCTCCCCTCTGTCTGGGCCTGGGTACTGTCCCCTCCCATTCTGCCTCCACTCACCTCCCAAGGGGCTAGTATCTTTAACATAAATTGGCAGCTGCTCAAGGGCATACACTGTAAATGCCTGTTTTCTACCAGAAATGGACCTTATAGCTCTTTTCCCAGTGGGTGAGGCAGTGGTGAAGATGAGAACATGGGATCGTCCAAGGATGAGCTTGCTAAAAAAGTGGGTTTCGGGGAGGAAAGAGGATCCTTGTTGTGAATATCAAATATTTTTTCAAAGGCTTTATGGTGACAATCCGTATTTCCTCCCCATAGAATTGGTGCTATGTTCTTTATGACCACCAACCAGTGTTTCAGCAGCATTTCCGCTATTGAGCTTTTTGTTGTGGAGAAGAAGATATTCATGTAAGTAGAACACTGCTGAACAGGCAACACTGTATATTATTATTATTATTTGCCTTATTTATTTGCTTATTTTATTTATTTATTTCAAGAATCATCTTTCTTACCCGCCCTTCACCATAAGGTCCCAGGGCAGGTTGCAATTTAAAAACGCAATATTAAAACAAGTTCAAAACATATTAAGAGTCACAGGAATAGAGTGGGTCCTAATATATAAGGCCAGGAGACAAAACTACATAATAAAGGTCCCGGACACACCTCTGTGGAGAGGTAATTTTACAGTATAGGGAGGGTTTTTTAATGTTTGATGTCTTACTATGTTTTTATACCCGTTGGAAGTCGCAGAGTGGCTGGGGCAACCCTGTCTGGTGGGTGGGGTACAAATAATAAAATTATTATTACAGCATAGGGTCCACCCTCTTCCAGGCTGCTCCCCCCCAAAAAAATAAATAAATTCTGAGGGTAGTGAACTACCAAGAGTTCTACCCTATGCTGATCTTAACACCCAAGAAGTTCTAAAGAGAAGGAGACAGTCTTACAGTGTAACTACAAACTACAATTTCCAGCCTCCCCTGAGAAGAGGAACTAACTGTTTTACATCTCTGGTCTGCATGACCCCAATGTATATTTTTATGGTAATTTTTTTTTAAAAAACGATTTAATCCCTAGCATAACATTTTCTTAAAAGACTGATAAATAAGACTGAACGGATGTAGAGTTTTGGGGGGGATGATTTTATTATGGCAACATCAAAGTTTTGTCAAACTGCATACAATGTATCTCGGTTGTTTACTGTGTTAAATTATTTCAGTACTTTAAAACTTTACCTGGTAATATTGTACTGTTTATATTCATAGACATGAGTACATCAGTGGATACTACCGAATTTCTGCATATTTCTTCTCAAAGCTAATGGCTGATTTAATACCCATGAGGACTTTACCAAGCATTATCTTCACCAGCATTGTTTATTTCATGTTAGGTAAGTATGTTGTCCTTGAAGCTATGCAACAGAGCTTGCCAGGTGGATCCTGCAACAAAATGTTCTCATGTGCAAATGCTCCTGTTCCGCTTTCCAGCCCATCAACCCTACGCATTAGGATATTCCATCCCTCCGTCACCAGGGCTTTTTTTCAGCTGGAACTTGCCAAAACTTGCACTTCTTAGGTGGGCGCTATTGCCATTATAAGAGAACAAGGGAGGAGTTAATGGTGAGTTCCGGCACCTCTTTTTCAAGAAAAATAGCACTCTCTGGCACCCAAACTGCGGCCACTCTGCTTCCAGTGCCCATTGGCAGCTTGTTGCACCCTCAGTGCACTAGGCGCTGGTTGCAGAGGGATTCTGGAGGCAGCGGTTTCATCCGGAATATACTGCTGAGTGAAGCTGTCGTCGCTGTCTGCCCCTTATATCGGTCCAGGGCGATATATTGCCCAGGCCTGTTCCAAAGGCCAGGTAATGTCTGAATGGGCCATTGGCAAGTCACGCTCTTTCAGCTTTCCACCTAAAACTAAAATAATATGAGCAACCTCATATTATTTGTTGTAAAGCTGCACAAGGAGTAGAAAGCATTTCACCCATGCAGACATTATTAAATAAGCAACATCATGAAAATAAAGTGTATGTAAAGTCTATGATGCATAATAAACTAGTAACAATATTTGACTGTATATTCTTCATCAAAAAACACGCATTTTCTTTTTGATCTCTAAGGTCTAAAGGCAACACCAGAGGCCTTCTTTATCATGATGTTTACTCTGATGATGGTATCTTACACAGCGACTTCTATGGCGCTAGCAATTGCCGCAGGACAGAGTGTCGTGGCTGTAGCAAATCTACTCATGACCATCACCTTTGTTTTTATGATTGTGAGTATCCTTAAATGGTTGATAGGAAGTTGCTGGCATTGCAGCAGCTAGGAAACTGAATCAGGTGGGTGCCCCCTTTTTTTTAATAACTAAAACTTTATTGCCGGAATTGCTTTTTATTGAGTTTTATAAACAAGGACCACAGGAATAGTAAACAGTACAAATAAACAGACCAAGTTTTCTCATGTCATTTGTCTATCACAAAATTAGCATAATAAATTTGCAGTACGATCTACAACATAGGGTTCATTATTAGTGGTCAGTGTGTAAGTTCTTGGTTCCTGAATTGGTTTAAACAAAGACAGCAGGGAAACAGGATAAAACAGAGTTAACAGATAACATCCAACATCACATAACTAAACGCCTAATCAGGAGCCCTTGTGGTTGTGCTTAGATTAAGTATGAGTAATGGTCATTTTAACTCTTACGTTACCTATGAAACAATAGAAAGTGTTGGTAAATTGATGGACGTGAGAGGGGGTTTCAAAGTGAAGCTAATACTTTATGTTTAAATTTAGATCAATCAGATTGAGCCAAATGCTAGGATGGTTCGGGGATGGTTCGCTGGGATGGGTGGGATGGTTCGTTTTCTGGAATACAGTGGTACCTCGATTTAAGAACAGTCCTGTTTACGAACGATTTGGTTACAAACTCTGCAAAACAGGAAGTAGTGTCCCGGTTTGCAAACTCTACCTCGGTCCAAGAACAGAATCCGAGGCCTCATTAGGGAAAGCGCGCCTCTGTTTAAGAACGGTTTCAGTTTAAGAACGGACTTCCAGAACGGATTAAGTTCGTAAACCGAGGTACCAATGTACTGGCATATGTTATGAAATGAAACCACACTGGAGTAAAGCCATCTTTCTTGATCTGTCCGTGTGTCAACCGCAGTTTATTTGTTAAATCTTTCAAGAAGGGCTGATTCCCAAACAGCTTTGTACCAATTGTACAAGGTCTTTCCATTGTCTGGGTATCTTGCATCTCACTCCTTGTAACAAAATGGCTCATTAATTCTTTATTATGCAAATCCAGATTGTTGACTACAAAGCGTCATCGGATTAAATTTTTAATTATGGTTTTGTCTGCAGATTTTCTCTGGGTTGTTGGTAAATCTCACCAGTATACTGCCTTGGCTTGCCTGGCTCCAATACTTCAGTATACCTCGATATGGGATGACAGTAAGTGCTTCATGCAAAAATCATTTCCTCCCCAAAAGTAACTATTCTACCTATAATGGAGCCTTGGTGAAAGACAAACTAGTCAGCTCAAGCGCTTGGAAATTCTGCCCCATAATTACAGGCATATAGATAGATAGATAGATAGATAGATAGATAGATAGATAGTTTTACAGGCTTTGCCCTCAATCCAGCTAAAGTGAGTTGTGACTAAGGTTACAGCCATAAACATACTTGCTAGAGAGTCTACCCACTGAATGTAGGTCATACTCCTGAATAAACATGCATAGAATTGTGTTGTAAGATCCACTGAAAGCAAAAGGACATATCACTTTCAACGTAATCCTGATGCCGTCTGCAATGCCTCGGTTAACAGCTGCCCCTAAAGTCGACCTGGGCTGAAGCACTTCATGGATTGCTGGAACATTTGCATACTAAGTCACTTAGAATCATAGAATCTAGAGAGTTGAAAGGGACCGCAAGGGTCATCTACTCCAACCCTCTGCAATGCAAAATATTCTTTTGCCCAATGTGGGGCTTGAACCCACAACCCTGAAATTAAGAGCCCCGTGATCTACCGATTGAGCTGTTCCAGCTGTAGTAATCTGGGCTGAAGAATAGCTTCCTTTATACTCACCACCACAAAAAAGTCTACAGTCTGGGAGCCACCAATTTCAAATTTCACCAATTTCACCTTACCCCCATTATGTGGTTGTAAATAATAATGAACGTGCAAATATATATGACACTCTCCCCAAATGCTCAGAGCATTTCACATACAACCTTTGTGTTCCTTACAACAATATTACTCCCATATTGCAAATGGAAGAGGGAATGTTGAATGATAATGGCTTGTCTGATATCACCCAACAAATGTCATAGTGGAAGTGAGGACTAAATCAGCAAAACAAACTCACAGCTCATTTTCTATCCTATACTAGCTAGAAAAGAATAGTCTGCACACTACAACATTTTTACATGAAACTACGCTGCAACAACTCTCTTGCTGTTACTATGCCTTTATATCATTTTTTCTTTTTACTTTCAAAGGCACTGCAGGTTAATGAACTTGCTGATCTCAATTTCTGCAACGTAAGCATGAATGAAAATTGGAGCAATTCTAACTGTACAGATCTCAGCAAATTACAGATGTAAGTGAAATATATTTTCATTCTAGCTAGATCTAACCCACTTAGCAGGAGGCACCTACAAACCCCCACAAGAGTACTGTTCACATTAATATGATGACTGCATTCAGACATACTGAACCATAGTTTAATGCAATGTGAATGGACCTAGGTGAGCCTCGGGTTTAATTTACTTCCCTGTCCCCTCCAAAAATGGTCATTGTTTTGGATGCCTCCCAGGGGAAGAAAGGCATTAGAAAGAAATTGCTATGTTATTGTTTTGACACTATACTATTTATGATAGCAGTGACACTATGAATGGTTTTAGCGTAATCCCTTTAAATGAGGAATTCTGGAAACCCCTGAGCCAAATCAGAGGGACATTTCACTATACTGTATATATCTTATTTCATTAAGTACACACAAAAAACAGCTGTCTTAATTGCAAGTTAATTCATAACCATGAAACTAGGATCATGCTTACTGCCCACTCGGAGGCATATGGAAAATCCATGCATAGTCTGTACGCTTTTCTGTGCTGAATTTAATCTTGGTCATGCTGGATGGCCCGATGGAACATAGGAAGTTGATTTATAGCTGGGGGTGGGTGGGGCTGATGTAGTCTCACCACCACTGCCCAAGCAGATCCCTTCCCCCAAAAGATCCTACTAATTTTGCAGTAATGTCAAAAAAAAGAAGTTAAAATTATATACAGCACTGGGGTTAGGTGGAGAAGTTTTTAAATCTGCCAAATCCAGTACCCTGATGGGAAGGCAAGTTCCTTGGTCATCAGACTGATCATCCATGGAGTGCAGAGGGGTCACTATCCCCCCTCTTCAGCTGACCAAGTGAGGATGGAGGTTGTGTTCTGTGTGGTGTCTACCTTCATTCTTAGCCCAACCTGCTGTTGCCATGTGGTCCCCAGAGTATTGGCTAAGGATAGATGCACCCTTAGGCCAAAAAGCTTAGCTATCCTTGTTTTATAATGAATCAGAGCAGTGGTCCATCTAGCTCAGTGCTGTCCACACTGATGGCAGTGGCTCTTCAGTTTACGATAGGGAATCTTTTCCTGCTCCACTACAGTAGATGCCCAGGACTGAAACTGGGACTTTCTAGGTGGTGCTGTGGGTTAAACCACAGAGCCTAGGATTTGCCGATCAGAAGGTTGGCGGTTCGAATCCCCGCGATGGGGTGAGCTCCCGTTGCTCAGTCCCTGCTCCTGCCAACCTAGCAGTTCGAAAGCACGTCAAAGTGCAAGTAGATAAATAGGTACCGCTCCGGCAGGAAGGTAAACGGCATTTCCATGCGCTGCTCTGGTTCGCCAGAAGCGGCTTAGTCATGCTGGCCACATGACCTGGAAGCTGTATGCCGGCTCCCTCAGCCAATAAAATGAGATGAGCGCCGCAACCCCAGAGTCTGTCATGACTGGACCTAATGGCCAGGGCCCCCTTTACCCTTTACTACCATTGGGAAAGGGTTATGTGCTCTTTCTGTGCTAAGCTGCAAAGTCACTGGCTACTTCTGGAGGGGAGGGGGACACTTATAATACGTTGCAATTCTAGGAATAATTCTCAAAACCTCTACTTGTACTTCTTTGTAGGTGCACTGGAGAACAGTATCTCAAAAGCCAAGGGATCGAACCAACTGCATGGGGCCTGTGGCAGAACCATGTTGCACTTGCTTGCATGACCGTAACTTTCCTTACGATTTCATACATGAAGCTGCGTTTCATGAAAAAGTTCTCTTAAAAAGCAACAGCTTGGAAAACAGATCTATGATCCAGGCTGCCCTGGGGGTATCATAAGTAGCAGAGCTAAAGGCATAACTATTCTCTTCTGCTGGCAGTCTTATTTCTTTCTTAGAACACATGATGGAGAAAAACATTGCCAAACGCCTGCATTTGTAGTGCACCAAAATATTCTCTTTTAATATTGCTATACTTATTTAGTGGCACTTCCAACTGCAGGCAGGCAAATGCCTGAACAGTTATTTTCAACTAGCCTGATCCAATCAAGACTGACTTGTAAGCTCTGTAAATTTCAGTGGGAGAGAGTTCATCATGTGTTTAATTCTCCAACAGAAACCAATAGGATATAAAGTTTGGAAGGAAGAATATTTATTAGAACAGTTTTTGAGAGGTTTGCCCTCACATTTTGAAGTGTGTAAAGGCAAACAGATTCAACTTAGGAAGAAACTTGGGTTTTTAAAATGAAGCCCTTTTCGTTCACAGGCTTTGGAATACAACTTCTGCTACTGCTTTGATAGCACTTTTGGTGTGTTTGGAGCATGTCACACAGATTAGCATTACACCCATGAACCTTCCCTTATGTTCGGTGCATGAATGGAAGGAGGAAAGAACATGATTGAAATTTCACCCCCCAAATCCCCTTTCTGGCCCTGTCCCCCTGGTGTCCATGCAGTTAGCATGGTGTTTGGAAAGTAGAGACTGTCATGCATACTGTTGCACACACACACACACACACACACACACACACACACACACACACCTTCCTTTTCAGACACTGCACAAAACATTGACTTCAGAGTGGAGGACTTCATGCGTTTATTGAACGTGGTGCTAGAGTGTCATGTGAAAACCTGTTAAGCCAGTGTATCAGATACGCAAAGCAGCATATACTAGGATCTCAACAAGGTTTGCTTCATTTTTTAAAAAAGAAAAGCAGCTTTGGGAGATGGGGTGAATGTGTGTAGAGATTAAGTGGGGCAGGGAGCTGGGACAAAGGATGCTCCTTATTTTCATCACTGCAGGTTACGCCCCCCCCCCCATGGCTTCCCATCCACAGTGTTTGGAATCAGTTTGCCCACTTTCATTTAAATCAGAATTCAAGCTATTATTTCATTGCATGTAGTTTGTGAAATATCTTCTTTCTCTCCCCCCCCCCCGCCCCAAATAGGAGCTAGTCAAGAAATTAGCATATCTCAAATTTAATTTAGAAATGCTTTTATTTAGGGCATCCTATGAATGGGAAAGTTTTGCATACGAATTGTAACTAAATAGTTGAAAAATAACTGCTTATTATACACTTTATGAAAAGGATCGTGTTCCTTGAAGTGCAATCGGTTACAGATACCCAGTATTATGGTTAATGATTTTTTAAAAAAATTTTTAAATGTTTCCTTTCTGTTATGTAGCCTCTTTGCCCCATTTTGAGTTTAGGTTAGGCGGCAGAACCTCATGAGCTGAGTTGGACCCTGAATGGCTTACAGCTTTATCACTTCAACTCACCCTCAATCTACTTTCATCTCTGCTGTGTGCTGATATTCTTACTGATGAGTGTGGGCCTTAGGGAACAAGGGCAGACTGTCATCTTACACTTGTACAGCATTTTGTTTCTGTAGGTACCCTGAAAATAAACAAACAAATAATATCAGATGCAGTGAATGTGTTTTGGCTTCAGCCTTTTCAGACACATACATACGTTTGGGGACCCATTTTTTAATCTTAAACCATATATGGTGGTAAGTGCTCCTGTTGCGACCCACCTTGGATCAGGCTATGTATGACCCAGTAGCTGGTCCTGACCCACCAAATGAAGACCAGTGAATGAGTGCAAACTGCTGCTCCCTAAAACAGTGGTGCTGTAAGCTCTGGCCATTTGAGTGGAAGTTCAGGGCTTCCTACTCATCAAAATGAGCAAGAGTACTACCAAAAAGCACCAGGTTGGGTTTGCCACATTTTGAAGTACCATTTAAAGAGCAGTCACCACCATGTAAGCCTGACTGGAGGTTGTCTTGTAGTGTTAGCTTCTATGTGCTGACTGATTTTGTCCTTGGTTTAGCATGGATAGATAGATAAATAAAGATATAGATATAATAATAATAATTTATTATTTGTACCCCGCCCACTCTGGGCGGCTTTCAATAAAGATTAAAAATACATTAAAATGTCACACATTAAAAACTTCCCTAAACAGGGCTGCCTTCAGATGCCTTCTAAAGGTCAGACAGTTGTTTATCTCTTTGACATCTTATGGGAGGGCGTTCCACAGGGCGGGTGCCACTACCGAGAAGGCCCTCTGCCTGGTTCCCTGTAGCTTAACTCTTTATGTACTGTGAGAGCAAACAGAACACATTTTTATTAATGCTGCAGTAACATACCTAATCAACACTGCTGGATATCATATTATTTTGATCTTTCCTCCTTTCGGATAAAATAAACTCAATAAATAATAACTAATTATGTTAATTGTGAAAAAGAACAATGCACGGGGGGTGGGGTGGGCAGAGCTGGCACAAGCCATTTTGGTGCCTGAGGCAAACCACAAAATACTACCTCCCTGACCACGGGAGAAGAAAGGATGAGTGAAAATCTAAACCAGAAACAAAGAAGGAGGGAGAGCCAGTGGTGGTGCAGTGGTTAGAGAATTGAACTTGGACCTTGGAGACGAAGGTTCGATTCCCCACTCAACCTTGAAGCTGACCTTGAGGGCTAATCCACTACCTCTCAGCCTAGCCTGCCTCACAGGGTCGTTGTGGGGATTAAATGAGGGGCAGGAGAACTAGGCAAGTCCCCTTGGAGCTGCATGGAGAAAAATGGTGGGGATATAAATGCAGAAAACACAGTGGTACCTCGGGTTAAGAACTTAATTTGTTCTGGAGGTCCATTCTTAACCTGAAACTGTTCTTAACCTGAGGTACCACTTTAGCTAATGGGGCCTCCCGCTGTGCCGCCGGAGCACGATTTCTGTTCTCATCCTGAAGAAAAGTTCTTAACCTGAAGCAATATTTCTGGGTTAGCGGAGTCTGTAACCTGAAGCGTCTGTAACCCGAGGTACCACTGTTTTTGCTGCTTACTTTGGAATCAGACGCTCTTTTAATTCTCCAGTGCCCGGCTGTCCAAAAGCTCCAGCTCCCCACGAGAAAACTCTCCCGTTGTTGCAAACGGCCAGTGAGTGCTCCTTCCCACAGCTTACGTGGACAATGGTCTGTGTTTCCAGCGCTTGGATTTGCTCTTTCAGAGATGGACACATAAGAAAGAATATTCATTTGTACAGCCAGAGGGGTCATTGACATATTTAAACCGTCTAGAAAAGCAAATGGTGATGACTTGGGTTCATGAACTGCAACCTGACGTACCACTGTAAAAAGATCCTGCTGACCCTGGGGATCCTGTCGCCTCACCTTGTCCCATGGGGGCGGGGGCAGCCCATGTAACCCAGAAACAGGAGCCCCCCCCTCCCATTGGTGTAGCCAAGGGGGAGGGGCTGCCTCCCAATCAATTAAAAAAAAACTTAATTGAGATTCTGCCCACCCAACCCACAACATGAAGCTTGCCCCCCCCCCAACATAAATCCTAGCTTAATCCCCCCGACCATGACGTCTATTTTTGTCCCCCCCCCCATTTTGCCTCCTCCCACGCTCGGGCCACACACGCCACCCCCGCCGCGCGGTGGAGGGAGGGCGAATGGGCCGCGATGGAACGTCCCCGGCGGAGCCGTTATTTCCTGGCTTGCGGTGAGATGGGGAAGGGAGAAGAAGAAGCCGGAGCGGGACCTCAGCGCGCGCGCTCTCTCTTTCTCCCGCCTTCACCTGCCGAGGCGCTCACCTGGGCCCCCTTCGGCCCGTCGGAGTGGAGGGACTGCTGCTAGCGCATGCGCGGCACTTCGCCCGCCCCGGCGCCTTCATGAATGGGTAACAAAACAAAACAAAAGGGACGGAGGGTGTGGCTGGAAAAGGTTTTGAAAAAGAGGGGAAGTGTGTGAGTTGAGGGGAGGCTGCCCTCTAGTAATCCCGTGGTTTTGAGGGGTGGGGAGTGAATCTTCATGAGGGGTGGGGTTGGGGTTGGGTGGAATCCCTCAGGAAAAAAGGGCGCTCTTCAAAATGGGTTGAATTTCCAAATCTCGTTCATCATCATCATCACCACCACCACTTTTAATTTGTATACCGTCTTTCTATCTTACAATACCCTAGGCGGTTTACAAGCTGAAGAAACAAAGAATGTATACCTTATAACAATCTAATGCAATACAAAAACGTGACAATAAAACATAACGTTAAAATACGCAACCTGCATCAAATAATATAGAATAATATTAAATATCAGCATATAAAAATTAACAGAAATCCACTTAAGAAGTACAATAGTTTCTAAACTACAATCGATAAAACAACAGCAAGCCACAGTGCATAAAAGAATACAATACAAATTGAGAAGCAGAGACTGGAGGGTGGGGCAAGGCAGGTTCAGTGGCTCTGAAATGCCTCTAGGCCTGATGATGGTGATGGGTATAATACCTTGCCCATCTCACTGTGTTGCCCCAGTCACTCTGGGTGGCTTTCCAGCACATAAAAAACATAATGATGGGGCATACCCCTAAACATTTTGTGAATGTTTTGCTTGGCCTCATTGAGGGGCAGTATTTCAATGTGAGTAGCAAAATGAGAGTATCCCTAAACATTTTTAAAGGGAAAAAAGCACTGAATAAAACATTCAGATGTTTTGGTTTGGGGATGCTACATGCACCCTGAATCCAGAACTTGGGGTCACTGGCGGAGGAAGAGGAGTGCGGGGGGGGGAGCGCACCACCCCTGACAGCGTGATCCCAGCAGGGTGCCATCGCAGTTGCCCCCCCCCTGCGCTGGGCACCACGCCCCCAAGATGCGCGCCACGCCCCTGCGGCCGGCCAGCCCCCCCCCGCTCTCCGCCTCCCCCCCCCCCCCCCCGGTGCTGGAGCATGAAGCTCCGTCACTGCTTGGGGTGGGTGGGCAGAAGAAGGGCTCTGGTGTTTGAAGAAAAAAAATAAGGGAGGGGGGGCATAAATTCTAACCATGACCCTTCTCTGCTCGTTGTAGCTTTAAAAACTAAAACTAAGACTATTTATAAACTGCCGATGCATTAAAACTATAGTGGCAGTGTGCAATAAGATCATTTGCATGTAAGATATTTCCTAAAAACACATGCTCACCTCAGAGGGAGAGACAATTATATATGTATGTATTTTCTCATAACTACGCCCCAAATAATTGTGCACTTAGGGTGATGCTGTCAAGGGTGTGCCTTTAGGAGGTGCTCTGTGGTGACTGGTTGCACAGGTCTTTTTCGGTTCTTATTTTGTATTTTTAATAGCTACAACTGGCTCGGGTTGTTTATTTTGTCAAAATGTTTCTATTCCAGAGTACATAAATTGGCTAACAAAACACAAACAATTTAAGTTGCATTTGTTACTCCAAATCCCTGTCATTCTCTCTCTGTTAAATGCATGAGGGGAACACAGTTGCAAAATGGAAATGGGTGTTTTGCACACTGGTGCCAGCTTTGCTGTGGGATAAATGGGCAACCTAGTTATTTCCTTTAGCCATCATTTTAAAGATCTGGGTAAATGTGCATTCCTGTGTGGGCGTTGTGAAGTGGGAAGTACATAGCTCCCTAAAGAATTTAAAAGAATAAAATTAAAGGATTGTACAGAGGGCAGAAATTGCTGACAGGATTCAGCAGGTGCTCATGATATCCATGCAGCCATAGTCCACAGAGCAATGATAATAGCAATGAATTCTGTGCCTGTAGGAAGAACTATATTTTCCCAAATACAAAACTAATTTACACAGGGGTTATGTTTCGAGGCACTGTACGCGCCAGTGAAATTGTGTATATTTGAAGCACCATGGAAAAACCTGCAAACACACCCTTGAAACCTCTGTAAACCCTTTAAAAAGCCAGCAGTGCTTACCCAATGCCAAACTCCACCACAATTGTTCCCTACAAACCTTCTCAAACTCCACAGGCCTCAATGGTCAGCGCAAGGGCTCCTAGGATTCCTCTTACAAGGCTCCTGGGATAGATAGGCGCTGTTTTCACTCCTTTCCCCCATTTCTGGGCTCTTCTAGAGCCGTTTTTGCAATTATTAAATTCACTTCTGGTTCGGCATGATGTTTGTGTGTACAGTTGTGCATCAGCTGGACACTCATAAATAACTGGAAGATTCCCTAGAATATTCTGAATGGAGAAATCCAAGAGAGCTCAGGGACATTGACACACTCCCACCCACTCCCCAAGCACAGCTGGATCTTAAGTTGTTTGTAAGAGACAACTTCATTTTTGAGACAGAGGCTGCATATACACCATACATTTAAAGCACATGACTGCCCCCAAATAATTATGGGAGCTGTAGTTTACCATCTCACATAGCTACAGTTCCCAGCATGCTTAACAAACTGCAGTTATTTGGGGAAAGTCAGGTGCTTTAAATGTATGGTGTGAACATAGGCCAAGATAGAGAGGCAGACAGCTACCAGAAGGCTGAAAGGCATAAGATGATGGAACACCTCTCTAGGGATCTGATGGGGCAGTGTTTCTTAAGTTAAACAAATATTACAGAAACACCATAAGCCCTCTCTATCAGAGGAAGCCAAACCCTGATAACCGGTGCCCTTGGAAATCCCCACAGCTCACGCAAATAGAGAGTGTAACAGAAAATTAATTTAGAAAACTTGGATGCCCTGCCCTCATTTTGTTTCCTTTAAATTGCCTTCGTAAAATTTTTATTGCTGGTGGTGTTAGATTAGAATTGGGCTCACGATATACTTCTGCTACCTGTTGCTACTGGTTCCTCGTTTGTTACAAACCTACAGTGACTTTTCTGATCACTCATTTGTTTATTGCCATCACCAGCATTTTCATCAAGAATCAGACAAATTGAAAAGCATGTAAGCATATGTGATGACGAAGATGCAGGTTACCTACGGAAGAAGAAAATCAATTTTCTAGGATCCGAGTTTGCTGAAGGAAGCACAATGACCTTTCATCACATCAGCTACAGAGTGCATTTGAAGACTGGCCACTACGGCTTTCGAAAAGTGGTTAAAAAAGATATCTTGACGGATGTCAGGTATGCTTAATTGCCATTGCTTACTTATTTTGGGGTGCAATTCCTGCTTGTTCCATGTACGGAAAGCAAGGTGGGGAGTGGCGTCACTGGAGGGAAAGTTGCTGCAGCTCACTGGTAGAGCATCTACTTTGCATTCAGAAGGTTTCAGGTTCAAACCCTGGCATCTCCAGGTAGGGTTGGGAAAGATTCCCCACCTGAAGCCCTAGTGAGCTACTACTACCAGTCGACATAGACAATACAGTGGTACCTCAGGTTACAGACGCTTCAGGTTACAGACGCTTCAGGTTACAGACTCCGCTAACCCAGAAATGGTACCTCGGGTTAAGAACTTTGCTTCAGGATGAGAACAGAAATCGTGCTCTGGCGGCGCGGCAGCAGCAGGAGGCCCCATTAACTAAAGTGGTGCTTCAGGTTAAGAACAGTTTCAGGTTAAGAACGGACCTCCAGAACGAATTAAGTTCTTAACCCGAGGTACCACTGACTGAGCAAATGGATCCACAGTATCATGTGGTATGAGGCAGCATTCTATGTTCCTTACCAGTCCTTTCCTGCCCCTGGTATTGTTTTACATGCATTCTACTCTGCAGCTGGAATACTCATTGTCAAGAGATGCCCTCCTGAACCCATCTCTCTGTGTTACAGAGGCCAGGCTTGTTTCACCTAGAGGCAGTGCTTTTTTCCTTCTTCTAAAAAAATGTTTAGGGATACTCTCATTTTCCTACTCATATTGAAATACTGCCCCTCAATTAGGCCAAACTTAGATTCACAAAATGTTTAGGGGTATGCGTACCCCCTGCGTACCCCCAGGAAAAAAACCCACTGCCTAGAGGGTTTCCCAAACTTGGGTCTGCAGCTGCTTTTGGACTGCAACTCCCATCGTCCCTAGCTAGGAACGTTTTAGGCCCCTCCATGAACAAAAGGATCCCATCTGTTAAGAATAGGGACAATCTGGATCTAACCCATACAGAGAAACTAAACCCAAATGTAAGATGAATATTTATGGCATATAACCCATAATCTTGTAGAAAAGGAGTAAGGAACGTGTCACCTACCAGATGTTGCTAAATTGCAACTCCCATCATCCCTGACTGTTGGTCATGCTGGCTAAGGCTGATGAAAGTTGCAGGATATTTCCTGTTGTAGAACATTTTCTGCTTCTTGTACACTGATATTTAAAGGGGTGGGGGGAAAGATGCTTAGTTTTCAAATTATGAAGAAAGTACTCGTTTTCAAACTATGAAGAAAGAACTAGTTTATTTTTGTGCAAAAGTGAACAATTTTATCAAAGATGTCATTTTATTGGAATGGCTTTACACATTAAACAACTGACTACTGACAAATTGCTTTTCGTTTACAGTGGTGTCATGAAACCTGGTCTCAACGCAATCTTAGGACCTACAGGCTGCGGCAAATCTTCGTAAGTGTTAACATATGGGTAAAGATCTATTTTCTGATAATATTAAACGTAACATTGTTACAGGTTTTTTTTTACATTCACAACCAGTAAGTGAGGTTCTGCAATGAACGTGCATATTTGATCAGAACAAAATGGCATCAGTCAAAACCAGAAAAGTGCAAGGTAAAAAGATTCAGTATGGTGTGCAGAAAATGGGTAAAAAGAAGTGTTTTTTCCTCCTCTTATAATACCATAACTTGGGTTATCCAACATGGCTGGATATTGGAAAATGCAGGGCAGGTAAAAGGAAGATCTGCTGCACACAGCACATAGTCCAACTCTGGAATTTTCAACCACAGGGTGCATTGATGGTAACCCAACTTGGATAGCTTTAAAAGGGTATTAAGCAAATTCATAAAAAGATAATGCTAGACTAATAATGGAGATGGCAGGACTTTGAATACCAGTTGCAAGGGGACATGAGTAGGGAGTGTGGTTGTGCTCATGTCTTGCTTGAGCACATCTGGTTGGCTAGCATGAGAAGAGGCACCAAATTGCCCCCAATATTGAGGGGGCCTAACTCGCATGTGTGACATCACATGTGTGACGTCACACTGTCCAGAGAATGGTGAGCACTCTGGAGGAGCTGGCCACTGAAGCTGTGCTGCTCTCAGCTCCACAGTCAGCCTCCTCCGCCCCCTCAACATCGAGGGGGCCCGACTCCCTTCCAACATGTATTGAGGGGGCAAAAGATACCTTGGCCCCCTAGAGTTAGTGTACCTGGCTAGACATGTTTTTGGTGTGATCCAGCAGGGCTCTTCTTAAGTTTGCAACAGTGCGATCTTCAGATGTTGGCACAAGTAACTTTTCTTGAGTCCCTTTGGTTTTCCTTATAGGCTCCTGGACATTTTAGCTACAAGGAAAAATCCTAAAGGCCTGACAGGAGACATTTTGATCAATGGCTTCCCTTTGCCTCCAAATTTTAAATGCATTTCCGGATATGTAGTTCAGGTAAATAAAGTCTGTAGTGGATCTTTTATCGCGTTACATGTGTGATAGCTATTATTCTATTTAGACAAATGATTTTTATGATACTTCATGTGTTGATTGTCTGCCAGTGCAATAGCAGGATGCCAGTGCTATCAGTGTCTCCTTTTCTGTGCATGATTACTGTTAATCATGTAAATCCACTCACCTTCTCTGGTGGGCACCATTGCATGCCAGCATTCCCCACCCACCCTGCCTGCTGGATCCCACCCATGGATCCCACCCATCTGCTCAATCAGAGAATCGTGAGTGGGCATGGGGGGTGAGCCACCAGGCAGCAGGCTCAGCCACCCCTGGCATATAGCGGAGGCTGCAAAGCTAGAGTTTTCTCTTGCTCTGGCTGTTTCCCAACTGATTTCATTCTAGCTTGTACCAGGACATATGGAGAGGGCCATAGCTATTAGCCACCTGTCATCAATGCTCATTAAATAATCATCTTCTGAGCAGGCGACTTCAGCCAGCTCTGGTAATGTCAACTGACCTTCAGTGCCCTTTAGCGATCAATCAATACATAAAACAAAAAATAGCAGCCTCTTCTCTTGACACAGCACAGTAGCACTTTCTTTACTATGTTAATGCGTACAGTGGTACCTCGTTTTACGAACAGCCCTGTTAACAAACTATTCAGTTTACGAACTCCGCAAAACCGGAAGTAGTGTTCTGGTTTGCGAACTTTACCTCGGTCTACAAACGGAAGCCAAACGGTGGAAGGGCACCGGTGGTGGGAGGCCTCTTAGGGAAAGTGCGCCTCAGTTTAAGAACAGAGTTAGTTTAAGAACGGACTTCAGGAACGGATTAAGTTCGTAAACTGAGGTACCACTGTACTAACAATTGTGCAGTAGTGATAAAACCTAGTATAAAGTTCAATTGAAAACTTTTTTTTTAATCAATAAGGATGACATAGTGATGGGAACATTGACAGTCAGAGAAAATTTAGAGTTCTCAGCGGCCCTTCGGCTACCATTGTCTATGAGCAAAAAGGAAAAGCAAGAGAGAGTTGAAACTGTTCTCAAGGACCTGGATTTGTCTAAAGTTGCAGACTCCAAGGTATCTGTGTAGTGGCATTTAATACAACCAAACATTAATTGTTAATGTCAGAACTCGTGTTATAAATACTGGCAGATTATGCAGCCCTTCTGGCCATCTGCCATAGAGGCTTTAGTTGAGATTCCTTCATTGCAGGGGGCTGGACTAGATGACTCTCGGGACCCAACTCTACAATTCTATGATTCTCCCTGCCTACCTCTGCAGGGAGTCTAAGTGCCCATTGTTTGCTACCCATTCCCACTTGATCGTGAGACTATCTCAGCCCCTTTCTTATGCGATGCTGGTAGCATGGGAGCTATGCAGCGCATCTCTCTTCTATGCCACTGGAGTAAGCTGAGGAGCCCTGGGTTGGGGAGAGAAGCCTCACCACTCTGGCATTGTCCCATTGTGGACATGGGAAGCCCCAGCTCTGGTGACCAAATGCAGCCCTGCAGATTGCTCTGTCTGGTCTTTGGGGCTCTCCCAGGCCACGCCCCCTCTTTGGACCACACACTCTCACCAGTCCTGCACCATGCCCCCCTCAAGTGCTAGAATGTGTCTTTGAACTATATCATAATCAAACACATAATACCAAGGTTGGCAGGTCTATAACAGCAACTAGTTTCCCTCCCCTCCCTCTGACCAGAGTTTGAGCAGCAGTGTGTGTGTGGGAGAGAGAGAGAGAGAGAGAGAGAGAGAGAGAGAAAGAAAGAAAGAAAGAAAGAAAGAAAGAAAGAAAAGAAAAGAAAAGAAAGGGTTATGGGTTGAGTTCCAGAAAGACCTGTGGCTGGGAAATGGAGGTGTTATAAACAAGGGTGGACTTTGGTAAAATGGTGCCCTGAGTAAGGACAAAATTTGACACCCCCCTTGAATATCTCTTATTTTCACGCCACCTCCCTCTTGCCTTCTGTTCTGTGCATACTCTCAAGCGCACTATGTCATAGTTGTGGCATATTTTGTGCCCCCTTGGCTCAGAGCCCCAAGAGAGGAACTGCCCTAAAAAAGCTGCTGGTTGTAAGAGAGGTATCTGAAAGATAGGGGTGATGAAATCTTATGGGGGGGGGGGGAGAGAGAGGTCCAGAGATTTTTCCTGTGTGCTAACTGAAACATTTTCATAGTTTTGAGGATCCTCATTTTGAAACTTCATTTCCTGTACCTAGATTGGCACCCATTTTATCCGTGGAGTTTCCGGGGGAGAGAGGAAAAGAACCAGCATTGGATTAGAGCTCATTACGCACCCTACAGTATTGTTCTTAGATGAGCCGACAACCGGACTGGATGCCAGCACAGCCAATGCCGTCCTGCTTCTCTTAAAAAAGTAAATTGTGCTAGACTCTTGGAGACTGCACCTTATGGCTAATGATGTACTCTCTAGATTGAAGCAAGAGACAGACAGACGGGGGTGGGTGGGTGAAAACCTGAGCCATGGCTGGAATATTGACAGTCTGATGTTCCTTGGTTTGGTTTGTTTTTCAACAAGGCAATTATTTTTAAAGACAGCATTCCTTTTTTTTTGTTTTTCGTCACAGCTTTTATATTCACTTTCTTATGCAATAGTTTCCTCCATGCCTCCAACTCTGGTGCGATCCCACAAGACAGCACTTATGTTATGGTTATGTTGTGAGTTGTGTGACATGCTAAGTGGATATGGGTAAATGAAGAGGGGTTGAGTTAGAAGACTATCAGTTTTGGTAAGAATTTTGCTTACAGTGCTGCTTAATGCAAGAGCCCAGTGTTGTTATCTAAAGTTATGTCCATTCGTGTTGTGAATGGTTTGGAACATTAAAACAACAGGTAATTACAGTAGTTGACGATCTTTCCTGTGTTGCATTCAGGATGGCGGTACAAGGGAGAACAATAATTTTCTCAATCCATCAGCCCCGGTACTCTATTTACAAATTGTTTGACAGCCTGACGCTACTTGCTGCTGGAAGACTTCTTTACCATGGCCCATGTGACAATGCTCTTCCATACTTCAAAGGTCTTGGTGAGTTTTCATGTGGTATGTTAACTTTAGACCCAGAATTGAGCATGAGTCCTTTCAAATTCCTGGATCCAGGCAAGAGTTAAAATCTAATGGAGAATCCCATTGTTGAATTAGCCAAGCAGGGGCCATAATGGCTGCTTACCCAGTCCAGGGGTGGGCAGCGGTTGCAGTTCATTATGTCCGGCTAGTGGGACTGCAGTGGCCCCTAAGTATGGGTCATTAGCTTTGTTGGCATCCATCTGTCTTGGGAGACAATGGAAGAGTGCAGAATGTGGAGAACTGAATTTAAGACTGAAAACATGAGAAACTGAGAGAACCGAAAGTGACAGTTCATAATTGTACCTGTAATGTTCGCAAATGTACCTGTAAATGTGTTTTCATTAAAGCTGCCTCAGCTGCCGGCTATGTCAAAATAAACCATCTTTTATTTACAGGTTATTTGTGCGAACCATATAACAACCCTGCTGATTTTTTTCTGGACATCATTAATGAAGATTCAACTGCTGTTGGAATGAGTAAAATGACCATCATTACTATACGTATGTATTCTGAAAGTCTTCAGAGTTACCTTGATGAATCTGTGTGTATCAGCACCAAACCACTTCTCTCTCTGTGTTTTTTTTTAAAGTACTTATCTATTTGGCCCTAAAATGTGATAGGAGGTTCTACTTTTTTGTGAAAATCCCACCCATCCCCACCCATAGAATTGGCAGAGTTACTAGACCTGATTTAAATAGCTTCTGGTCTAATCAATCACAACCCTAAGACAATATTGGGCTGCATGCACACTGTTCATTTATATTACATTTTAAACACATCACTTCCCCCAACAAATTGTGGGTCATACAGTTTACCTCTCACAGAGCTATGATTCTCATCTCCCTTAACAAACTGAAGTTCCCAGGATTCTTTGGGGGAAGTCATGTATGTTAAATGTGCCTTAAAAGTATGGTATGTATGCAGCCTTAGAGAGTATTCCTAACTGTCCAGATCCTCTGGCTGGAGTGCTTTCAGTTTGGGGCAGAGGTGCTTCTCCACCTGTGTGGAGCAGCTCTGCTAGCAACAGGGGGACTGGGGAAACAATTATGCCCATAGAAAGATCTGTGGGCATAGAACTACCACCAGCAGTATTTTTGCTAGCCGTAGACTGTGAAACGCAGCATTTCAGTGTTCACCCAGAAGTAGCTTGGGATCTGTTGCAAGATGGTCAGTCTGTACACAACCTAAGATAGTTCAGAGTACACAAACTGTGATTTAATTTGCACCTGTTGCTCATTTGCAAAGGAGTAACCTCAGTTTTCATTATCACCCAAAACAGCCATTGATGAAGACAATGACATGGAAGACACTGACAGCATTGCATTAGGATTAGCCATACGCTTTACCAGAAGTACTTACTACAAACAAATGATGGCAGACCTCGATGCACTATCTTCGGACGATAAAAAGAAAACGACAGCTTATAAAGGAATTCCGTACACCACACCCTTTCTTCATCAGCTCAAATGGGTGTCCAAACGCACATTCAAAAATCTGATTGGAAATCCACAAAATTCTACTGCCCAGGTATCCTAAATTAACCTTTTTTTTTGGCGGGGGAGATCAATGTTACTAGGAAGCTATGCGGGCTATTTAAAAATGAATTTAATTTAAATAACAAAGAGCTATAGGAATAGTTATGTTTGATATACTGTGGGTTGGTGTCAGGGTGGGTGTTGGGAGCAGGACAGACCTAACTTACATGGTGTCAGTGAAGTGAACCATTCAAAGAAACAAAATAGCTCGGGCCTCGTGAGCACAGCAACACTTCCCAGCAGATCTTGCCCCAAGCAGGCAGCTGTGAGGACTGAAGGTCCCTACCTTTCCGCAGCTCTCTAAGTCCCAAGCACTCTGAGACTCCTTTGTCTTGACTGTCTTTGCTCTGCTCTCTTCAGACCTCTGTGGGTTCTGGGAGACCAGTGGGAAAGGGAGCTGGTCACAGCGGAGGGGGAGACTCCCTGGCTTCTTCAGCAGCCTGCCTCATCTCTGCCTCTTGGCTTCCATCATCTGCTTCTGCCTCTGGTTCTGAGCTGCTCTCTGCTACAGCCCCTTCCTGCTCACTAAACCCTGTTACCTCTTCGGCTTCTGACTCCGCCTCCGCCTCCCAGTCAGCTCCCTTTTCTCCCTCTGACCACTCATTGTTGTCCCACCACCAATGCCCAGGCTCTGAGCCTTCTTCCCTTGGGGGTTCCCCAGCTGGTGGCTCCTGCCGCTCCTCTGTGTCCAGCTACTCCATCACATCTGAACTGTACATGTCCTCTTCTTCCCCTGGGAAGCACATTTCAAGCACACGCCTGTACTAGAAACACCCGCAAGTTGAACATGACAGAAATGACGAGGAACAGGCATGGGCAGAGCTAACATTGTCGCCCCTGCTGTCCTCCTCACTGATTTTCTGAACGCTGGGTCATGATGTCTGAAGAGAGCCGTAGAAAACAGCAAACAACAATGTATTGCTGTTCCAGCAGGTATTCTGTCCAAAGGGCTCTTTGAGTTTTCATCTCAGACGGTGTGCCCATTCCTTTCGCTATGACCTCCACTTCTGCTGCAGATTTGTCAAGAATTCTGCAGCGGTTTTCAAAGATACATAGTGATTGCTAATCATCTGTTCAGAGGCCGTGAAGTTAAAAGCTTTGTGTGTGTATGTTGATATTATGGGGATCCCTATTAATTGCTTTGTAAAAGCTTGACCTTGTGACAAGAATTAGGATTTTAAGAACCGATAATCTTCCAGGGTTAATGGGCCTGACTTTTTTCTCACAATCATTTCTATCTCCCTAACCTCATTAGGGATGGATTTTGAATGCATTCTTAAAAAGACCCCACATTTCATTAAGCCTTTTTTCCTTTTTTGGTAATCTTCTTAAATTGGTCTTGATATGATCTTTGTTTCCCACTTCAACTGGCTTAGCAGTAGAATTATCCCTGACATTTGGTCCTTTCAACAAGTCCTTAGCACTACGGTACCATGTATCAAGTGCACTTTTAGTGTTAAGGCTCAGGCAATCCCTCCTGCTTAAACACGACTGAACAGGCTGTTACCGTCATCTTGGCTGAGATTTTCATCACTTTTGCTTGTTCTTAAGAAAGCAAAGCATAGTTTTTAATCAGTTTGATCGTTGTCCTCTCCCTCCTTCTCTCTGTATATTTCATATAGAGAGAGATACATATAAATATATGTGTGCATGTGTGCGTGTGTAAATTGGCTGGGCAATTTTATTGCTCTGTATAAATGTATTTAAAGGGATGTGGGTGGCGCTGTGGTCCAAACCACTGAGCCTCTTGGGCTTGCCGATCAGAAGGTTGGCGGTTCGAATCCCCGTGATGGGGTGAGCTCCTGTTGCTTGGTCCCAGCTCCTGCCAACCTAGCAGTTTGAAAGCACACCAAAAAAGTGCAAGTACTTAAATAGGTACCGCTCCGGTGGGAAGGTCAATGGTGTTTCCACGCGCTGCTCTGGTTTTGGTGTTCCATTGTGCCAGAAGTGGCTTAGTCATGCTGGCCACAGGACCCGGAAAAACTGTCTGTGGACAAACGCCAGCTCCCTCAGCCTGTAAAGCGAAATGAGTGCCGCAACCCCAGAGTCGTCTGCAACTGGACTTAACTATCAGGGGTCCTTTACCTTTACAAATGTGTTTAACAATACCTGGTTTGTTCCAAAATCTGGCAGAGTTTAAACACATCTCTGTTGGATTTTACCTTGTAAACATTTAGTAGAATGTTTTCTTTTCAAATTCAAGTTGAGTTGTTCAAGTTATTATTCCCAATAGCATTTTAAAGCAAACATTATTTTACAAAGGGGGGGAGTTGCATAGAATTCAAGAAATAAAAGAAATAACAATGCAATTAAAGAACCAGTATTAATATTTAATGCAATAGGTGTGCTTTCTCCTGTTTTCAATCCCAAATCCATAGACATGCTGTGGGCCATGTGAATGAAGCTTATGGACCACTGGTGGTCTACAGACCACAGTCTTGGAACCCTGTTCTATATTACAGTGAAGGTCCAAAGGCCATTTTTATAAGTTACCTACAGTGATATGGTTACTTCTTCTTCTGTGGTTTCTCCTATGCCAAAGTATGATTTGTATCCACCATTTACCGGTACTTAGAAAAGACTGATTGAAACGAATGGGAATTATTAACTTGGGTCTGATTTCTGTGGATCTGCTCAGCTGGATACTAAGTTGGATACAACCCTATGTTCTAGGACTAGTATTGCCAGGCATGACCAGTGTGGTATATCAACACACATCCTTCCCTAACAAAGTGCAGTGCTCATCATCACAGCAGGAGAGCAACTTAATAGATAACAGTTATTATACTTTCACGAAGTCCACTATTTTTCAAAAGTTTCCTTCTGCTCCTCACTCCTCCCTGCCCAAGACAGCGTGTTTTCAATATGAAATATTCTTTCCCCACACTAGATATGTATTGCCACTTTTCTGGGACTAATAGTAGGATCCGTATTCGCTGGAGTTAAAAATGATGCCACTGGCATTCAAAACAGGTGAGTAAACGCTTCAAAAAAAGAGAATGCAATGTAGCGTCATCTTCAGCTAGTATTTATGTGCAGAAAAGTTTAGGTAACAATTTACTTTAGGACGTATTTTATGCAGCAGTCTCCAATATATTTGCTTAAAGTTTTATTTAACCATGGGACAAGGCTTTTTTCCCTTTTAGAAAAAGTCTGGTATTGTCTGATTCTATCTGAGAAGGGCTTCCTAGAGTTCACAAATCTTTAGCAAAGCTGAGTCACCCAATTCAAAGCATTTGTTTCTCCCATCTAAGGATGAGGGAGAAATTTGTTTTTTTATGCATTTTCTTGTGAAACTACCTAATCTGCACCTAAACCAGAAAGCCAACTGAAGGACGGTTGTCTTTCAAAATTTGCACATCTCCAAATTTTGCAGTGCAGTTCTAAAGCTGCAGTTGAGTTTTGCTCCGACTAAACAGTGTGCACAAAAATATATTAGAAGAAATAACGTACGAAACTAAATTATATGGGGAAATTGCTTGCAGAGATGCATATTTTAGAAGAAATCCACACAAAAATACGTAAGGCTTTTTGCACAATTTTTTTTTTTAATTGTAGATTGATGCAGAAATTAATCTGTGCCTTGGTATCTCTAATTCTGTCTTTTTTGGGTTCCCTTGTAGAGTTGGTGCTTTGTTCTTCTTGACGACCAATCAGTGTTTGAATAGTATTACGACTGTTGAACTTTTTATCACAGAAAAAAGGATATTTATGTAGGTAAAACTGCGTGTATTGGAAAACCAAGCTTACTCTTCTGCTAGTAGCCTTATTTGCTTACCTGTTCTTTGGTTGAGTAACTCATCAGTCAGTTCCACCTATGGAGCCCATGCTCACGGCCATTTTGCCACACATATCAGCCCCTGGTTATGATAAAAGCCTTCTCTTCATTTGGTAAGGAGATACAGATGGCCAAGCTGTCCTGGCTGAGAGCGCTCAGTCTGAATTAAAGTTTGGCTGTCTGTATGGGCTCCGGGTTTAGGGAGAAATAATTCTCTAAAATAAGGGTGAGAAGCTTTTTCCAATCCAAGGACCACATTCTCTTCTGGGCAACCATGCAAGTGTCACATATCCATGGTGAGCAGGGCCTGGGCAAAAGTGGGAGGAGCAAGAATTTGACCATTGTAAACATAGTCTAGTTTCTACACACCTTTCTCTGTCCTCCAACCAGACAAGCAAGAGGCATCATCGCAATTCAAAGACACATTTCTGCCAGGAAGAACCAGATATTGCCTGAGAAGAGGGTGTGTGACCTGGAGAAAGTATCAAGGGCCAGAAAAAGGAGCCTTGAGGGCCGCCACACCCAGCCCTGCTCTATAGCATCAGTTTTGGCACCTAAGGAATATGTGAATGTTGAGCCCATATTCCATTCCAGCGAATACTAGCTCAGCAGTTGCATGCTGGATGCATTGTGGACCTGGGTAGAGCAAGCACACTTTCATTAAAGCTTCAGGGGCCCTAGCTAAGTGGCAGAATATGTGCTTTGCCTGTTGCTGAGTAGTGACCTCATATAATCATAGAGCTGTAGAGTTGGAAGGGATCCCGAGGATCATCTAGTCCAGGGGTCTGCAACCTTTAAGACAAAAAGAGCCACTTGGACCGAAGGAAAAAACCTTGGAGCCGCAAAACCATTGCGACATTTAAAACAGTGGGGAGTGTCGGGGCCCACAATGCGCCTTCTCCCCTCGCTAGTATCCGCCCCGGAGCCACGGCAAAGGTGTAAAAGAGCCACATGCGGCTCCAGAGCCGCGGGTTGCTGACCCCTGATCTAGTCCAATCCCCTGCAATGATAGAATCTTGCTCTTGGTGGGCTAGAACCACCAACCTCCTGGTTAACAGCCAGACACACTGATCTATTGTGCCACAGGGAAGACGAAGGACAGGGCATGTTGCCTGAATAATCCTGGCACTATCTGGACACCATGCTCTTTCTGTTCTTGACAGTAAAGCTGAATGTGATTATATTGGGTAAATCTTTCATAAAGCACTTTTGACACCCTCACAAGTCTATAAAGCAGGACATAACTGTTTTAAATAAGCTTCTGGGAAATGTCTGGTACTAGTTTGAAAACTGGATTGAAAACTGCTGCCATTTATAAATCCATTTGTTGGTTGTGCAAGTCCTGAATGCGTGTATTTTGTGTTGCAGACATGAATATATAAGTGGCTACTATAGAGTTTCTGCATATTTCTTCTCAAAGATATTAGCTGATATGGTGCCCATGAGGACTTTACCTGGCATCATCCTCACTTCCTTAAATTATTTCTTGATAGGCAAGTATACTACAAAAGTCATGTTTCTTTTTTCCTTAATTTAGATACTAGATGGTGGCAGGCAGATTGCTTGTTGCATATCACTGTTGTTGGAAAGCACAATATGCTTATTTCGCCACTTAAAACCATGTGTGTATTCAGGCACACCCTCCCGTACCAGCAACTGGGGAAGTGGACTTGATACTAGAAATGTTTATGCCATAAAAAAAAATTAGTTAGTCTTTAAGGTGCCACAAATGCATTGGTTGTTTTGCCGTAGGAGACTAACATGTATGTTCCTCTGGAAATAAATAGTAAAGTTATTGTTTTCCTTTTGTCGACCAAATCTCACTTTTGGTGTAAAATATATAATAGGTTGATTCTAAATTAGCAATAATATAAAACACATACCCAATGCTTGAGGTGGGGTAGGAGAGACCTGCTAACTCCTATATCTTGGCAGCCCCCTCAAGCACTGTGTATGGGCTTATGGATTTCATTAAGACCCACTCACCCCAGAATTAGGGTGGTTAAAGCAGAAAGGGATAGCAAAAAGCTCCAAAAAGTTCTCCTGAGCTAGGGGACTGAGCATTGAAAGGTTAAACACAGCTCTTACGCATTTATGAAAGTGATGCACACTGGACTCCAAATACAAATGTCACATATACATAGACGTGATCTGAGTGGACAGTGATTGACCAGGCTACCAGTCTTGGGGTTGTGGTGGAGAGCTGGATGAAAATGTTGACCCAAAGTGCAGCTGCTGCAAAAAAGGCAAATTCTTGGCTTTTCAGGTAACAAGATCATAGAACATTGTATTCTGTGTTCTGTTTACAATACATGCAAGGACCAAAAGCATCACAGTCAACAATGCTCTTTATTGACAAATAAAACCAGCTCTGATATTAAGGCTGACATGCTAGTGCAAAGCTGCATATGTGTACAGTTTTGCTCATGGGGAAGCCTGCATTGCAAAATTTTGATGCCAAGTATGTACATCTACAGTCGTACCTTGGTTCTCAAATTCAATCCATTCTGGGAGTCTGTTTGACTCCCAAAACACTTTGAAAACCAAGGCGTGGCTTCTGATTGGTTGCAGGAGCTTCCAAAAAACGTTTGCAAATCGGAACACTCATTTCCGGGTTTGCGGTGTTTGGGAGCCGATTTGTTCGGGAGCCAAGCTGTTCAACTACCAAGGTACCACTGTGTTAACATTTTTAATTTGTTTCAGGTTTCAAGCCAACTGTGGTAGCCTTCTTTACCATGATGATTACTGTTATATTAGTCGCCTACGCAGCCAGTTCCATGTCTCTGGCAATAGCAACAGGGCAAAACGTCACGTCGGTTGCAAACCTCATCATAAATATTTGCTTTGTTTTTATGATTGTGAGTTTTGGTTGATTCTTCTCTTTCCCCTCCTCCTTTGGTGGGTGGGGGTGGGAATGTTTAGACAGATATTATGCAAAAAGGCCACATTGCCACATTTCAGCCACCGCCCAAAGTTCTATCACATGAACGGGATGTTTCATAGGGGAGCAAGTTTGCCTTCAGGGACGCGGGTGGTGCTGTGGTCTAAACCACTGAGCCTAGGGCTTGCCGATCAGAAGGTTGGCGGTTCAGATCCCTGCGACGGAGTGAGCTCCCGTTGCTCTGTTCCAGCTCCTGCCAACCTAGCAGTTCGAAAGCACGTCAAAGTGCAAGTAGATAAATAGGTACTGCTCCGGCAGGAAGGTAAACGGCATTTCTGTGCGCTGCTCTGGTTTCGCCAGAAGCGGCTTAGTCATGCTGGCCACATGACCCGGAAAAACTGTCTGCGGACAAAAACTGTCTCTCGGCCAGTAAAGCGAGATGAGTGCCGCAACCCCAGTCATTCGTGACTGGACTTAACTGTCGGGGTCTTTTACCTTTACCTTTTTAAGTTTGCCTTCAATGGCTGTAAGACTCCTAGATAGTGCCCATTTGGGGTGAAGTCAAACTGTGAAAAGTTAGAGCACTTGCTGTGGCTGTTGAGACAGGTATGAGAGACATGGTTTTTTGCAGCTGTGGCAGATGAAGGCATCCAGTTGTGCTGCTGCAGATGCACCACAGGGTTTCTTATCTCTGCTATCCTCCCAGTGGTCATTCCTGTTCTGGCCACTGCTATGGATGTGCAACCTGTCTGTCTGTCTGTCTCCAGGCTCTGTGGTCGTCTGCAAGGGATTCCCACACAGTGGGGTTGATGTTGCCAGCCTTCATGCCATGTTTACAGACATAATGGGAGTTGCAAAGATGGTGCCCTATCTAAGACTCTTTATCCCATAGAAAACGAATAGCCATTCATTCCCGCAGGAAAAATGTCTGCCATTAAACTAACTTATGATGCACCCCTGAAATGGGGGCGGTGAATAAAAAACACACACAGTTTGCTGAACTTCAAAAAGTACATGCTTACTGATGATGGGTGCTCCAGAGGAATAACATCTTGGTAAACATGAAATCCACAAAACCACTTTGTATATTTCACGGCGATGAGAATGAATTCTGGAAATGGCTGAAATCCTTTAAGAGCTTTGGGTGAAATTTTTTTCTGTCAGTATGACTTTTCCCTGTCTTTTAAAACTACTATTACCATTTGTAGGTTTTCTCTGGCTTGCTGGTGAACATCACAACCATTTCACCTTGGTTGCTGTGGCTGAAGTATTTCAGTATCCCGCGCTATGGCCTGAATGTAGGTATCAGCCTTTCCCCCTTTCTTCTTTAGAAATGGTTCTGGAAGTTTAGAACTCACCACCAGCTATTATAACCCTGGCTACAAATTCATATAACTGACCAGAGAAGGCTATCTTTCCCCTCAACATTGACTCTGTTTTTTTTAAATTTTAAATACTTCTTAAACACCCAAACTTCTAAGCAGTTTACATAAAATACGGTACGATAAGTTCTCTTAAGGCTGCACCATATGTGCAGGTGTTTAATAAAACCATGTTTGCTCGCCTAGCAAACACATTTTAATTAAACGCCACATGTTACTTTAGCTAATTTTAAATGTAGGCATTAAAATGCCATTGTGTGGGACCAATCTGGATTAGGACCCTAGTGTGGCAGGTGGGTTTTTTAAAAAACAACAACAATGGCATTGATGTACCTTCATTGATTTCTGCTCTTGGGGAAATATTAAGAGTCCCTTCTCATTTCATCAAGCAACTGCCTGGATGGTGGCTCTGTTATACCTGGTTTGGGAATGGACGAAGGCTGTTTCTGATGGTGGAAGTGCAGGCCTGCCCCCTTTCTCATGTACTACAAAGAAGACCCCACATATTAAGCATTTGCCATACACTGGTTACTGAATGTGTGAACTGGGCACAAGCACACTTTCCACGTCCTTTTCTTTTAAATGAGAGGGTGAGTTATGTGAATTGGACACCACTACATGATGAGCGGTGGGAACGAAAAACACCCCACCCCTTTTGGACCTGTGACTTGAGATCACAAGACAAAACGAAAGTGTGGAAAAGTGATCTCACAGTGACATCTAGTGATATAGGCTGTGAACTGCACAGTGCTGCCTGTTAATTAATTAGAATCAAATATCCCTCTCCCCCGCCCACATTGTTAGTTTGATGTGAATGATTTTTGGACTAGGGGGAGATTGAGATTTTGTTCATTATTGTTCATTTGTTAATTAGTGGGTCTGAGTATTGCTTTATTCTTTGAGCATGGCTTTTTTATAAAAAGGATTTTATACGAAATATTAATATATTATTTGATTCCCCCCACGGTAATATATACTGTATATCTTCCCTTTTTGCTGTAAGTCACTTGGAGAACTTCAATAAATCTAATAAATGAAATGAAATGCATATAAAACTTCAGGTGAAATAGTGTTTTCTGCTACAAAGGGTGTGTGTGAATTGCAGGATTTCTTATGCAACATTTTCCAGTTATGTTCTTAAAAGCACCAATTGATCCTTGGTATACTAACTTGTGGCAAAAAATAGTGCTTGAAAGCATGTGAGGCTGTTCAGACAGGTTGACTCTTAATGCACACAGCGACTGACAGCCAAACTGAGAAACCTCAGCTACTTTTGGGATCTCCACCAATCTTGGATATTGAGAAGTAAATGTGTAATGTTTTCATATCCTTAACAAGACTGAAATTCTTCTTGTCATTTTGCCTCTTCCTGTAGGTGTGAAAATATGGAAGTCTTCTTAGGTAACAACAGTAGAAACAAGCAAGTAATTCAGTTTTGTTTGTCTTTAAAGGCTTTGCAAGTAAATGAATTTACCGGGCTTAAGTTTTGCTCAGAACTTGAACAAGGGGTCAACGTAACCTGCATCGCTCCTAGTCCATTTACTATGTAAGTACTTGGCATTTTGCAAAGAGTTGAGCTATACAGTAAGCTAAAAAAAAAGATACCGGAGTTTATTTAACAGTTACTCAGAGCTGATTTCTTGCACATTAGAATTAACCAGGGATGCAGGTGGCACTGTGGTCTAAACCACTGAGCCTCTTGGGCTTGCCGATCAGAAGGTCGGCGGTTCGAACCCCCATGACGGGATGAGCTCCCGTTGCTCTGTCCCAGCTCCTGCTGTCCTAGCAGTTCGAAAGTACACCAGTACAAGTAGATAAATAGGTACTGCTGTGGCGGGAAGGTAAACGGCATTTCCATGTGCTCTGGTTTCTGTCACGGTGTTCCATTGCACCAGAAGTGATTTAGTCATGCTGGCCACAAGACCCGGAAAGCTGTCTGTGGACAAACGCTGGCTCCCTCGGCGTGAAAGCGAATGAGCGCCGCAACCCCATGGTCGCCTTTGACTGGACTTAACTGTCCAGGGGTCCTTTACCTTTTTAACTAGAATTAAACCAAGAAGAGCCCACTGGATCTGGCCAATGGCTCTTCTAGCAATCTCCTCCTCTGGTTTTCAGCAACTGGTATTCAGAAGCATGCTGCCTCCAACAGTGTAACACACTCACTAAATAGAGCCTAAGCATAACCTCCCCAACCCCCACTCCTGAATATTTGACCCTTTGCAAAAAGCAACAAATAGCAAGAGGCAACTGCTCTTCTGCCCTTACCTCACCTCCCAACTTCAAGCCTTAAAAAAAATAAAAATCATTCTTTGAAGACTGCTTGCTCCTTTCTCTGTTGGTGGAGTGCACAATACTATGCCTTATTTAAAAAACAACTATCTCCTATAGTATTATTTCCTCAGCCCACCTCCATTTACAAGGGAGTTGGAGAGCACAATACAGTGGTACCTTGGGTTAAGAACTTAATTCATTCTGGAGGTCTGTTCTTAACCTGAAACTGTTCTTAACCTGAAGCACCACTTTAGCTAATGGGGCCTCCTGCCGCCGCTGCACAATTTCTGTTCTCATCCTGAAGCAAAGTTCTTAACCAGAGGTAATATTTCTGGGTTAGCAGAGTCTGTAACCTGAAGTGTATGTAACCCGAGGTACCACTGTATTGGCATTGGGCTCGGAACTCAGCCACTAAAGCACCAAGGATGAGATGGGTTTACAAACTGGGTTACATACAGCTCTGTTCCTCTGCTCATGGAAGGCTCTTCACTCCAGTGGAAGCTTGTGAACAGAATATTTTTGCCACCTTCCTCTGCAGGGATGCTTTGGAACAGCATGGCAGAGCCTGTGCAAAGAACTGCAGGAGAAAGAATAAATTTGTAAACTTTGCCTGCTCCCTTTCCACCCATGGCACAGCTGGATATAACCCAGCATCTATAAAAGTCCAAAGGTGAAAGGTGATGTGGCCAGTTATGGGAGAGAAGAGATCCTAGAAGTGGGCTGTGGTGGAGTGGAGAGGAAGGCTTCACTGTATTAGTCTTAGAGTAGGGTGTGTGTATGTGTGTGTGGAGTGTCTGTGTCATCCTCTATCAACTAATAGCAGTGTCTTCTTTGTATTCCATCTTTTGTTGTCATACATCTGACTTATACAGTGGTAACTCTGGTTGTGAACGGGATCTGTTCTGGAGGCCCGTTTGCAACCTGAAAAGAACGCAACCTGTGCCTGCGCGGGTTGCGATTCGCCGCGTCTGTGCATGCGCGTGACATCATTTTGCGCATCTACGCATGCACGAGCGGCAAAACCCGGAAGTAACCCTTTCCGGTACTTCCGGGTCACCACGGGACGCAACCTGAAGCAAACATAACATGAGGTATGACTGTATTAAGAAACAGCATTGAGAGTAAAACAAGAAAACTAGGTAAAATTAGGGACAATGCATTTCTAACAAAATTTCTGCCTTCAACCTGTCTTTTCTAGATGCACTGGAGAAGAATATCTGAAGATGCAAGGCATTGACATGACTTTCATGGGCATGGTGAAGAATTACGTGGCTCTTATATGCATGACAATCATTTTCCTCTCTATCGCGTATCTGAAATTGAGATTTATTAAGAAGTATACTTAATCGAGCAGGGCACGCGTGCCTACTAAACACTACAGTGTATTTTTATGGTAAACATGTAATATATGTAAAGTATACAGCTGATTTATAAAACTTTTCTTTCTTTCTTTTCTTTCTTTCAAGAGAGAGAGTGGAAGGAAAGTGGCCATTGTGCCAACTGGAACTTTCCTCCCGTTAGCAATTAGCAAATAGCCAGGGATTCTGAATGGGGAAATGGGTGTGGCAAAGCACCCTCCCCCATGGTCCTAACCTGGCCTGTGACCTCCCCCACCAGTGCCATCTACATATAAAACTATATGTATTTATAATCTACAATGTCACATTTAAACTGGCCTTGTCCTTCCAAACAGTGGTTAAGGTGGTCAATGTCTTGCCCATACAAAATCAAACCAGAGGTGGGAGCTCACATGGTGGGATATAAATCTGCTCCTTACGCAAACAGAGACGTTTGCTTTAGTTCAAGATCCATGGATTGAGTTGAACTGGGTCAAGAGACCACCTATTCCTACAACCGGCCCACAGAACTAAATTGAAACCCAGCCTGTTCCCCCCCACCTAATAACACACACAAACTACTGCAAACCATATAAAGTCTTTATTTAAAGTGGGGAGGTGGTCACTATTAAACCAATACATCTTTGACCACTATGGAAGACTTGGATAACTAATAACTTTCCAACACACCTTTGCTATTAAGACATTAACCTAAAAACAGGGGGTAGCTCACGCTTCCATTGTGTGAAACAAAAGGGATACAAAAACAGGTAGCTTCGCTGTCATACACTAAATGTATGTACGTTGTCAGTATGCATGGATAACCCATGAAATCTTATTGCACTTCAAAATGAAGTTTGTTATTAAGTAACAACATGTTACAACAATATATATAAACATATATATTAATATATATAAACAAATATGATTATGAATGCAAACATTTTGGTTTTTATAGCAACGCTGCAAATGTAAGATATAATGACTGTGATGGCTGTAAATACAAACAGGAAGACACAACTTTTGAAACAAGCACGCCAAGGCGTGTTGCAATGGCAGCTTCCCACTCTGCGGCTTGGCATCTGCGACAGCATGGCATGAAAGATCTGGGATGCCATTAGCACTACTGTGAGAAATCCCTGTGGACTGAAGCACCCTCTTGAAGACATCTAGCCCCCAGCAACAAAGCCAACTGAATGTGTCCCTATGAGTCATACTGTCACACAGGTTGTTGTTTTGGAAATGCACCACATAAAATCTTTCAGAAATCTAAAAGACTCTGACTTGCTGACTTTTGTGCTCTTGCTACATCACTAAATGACCTTTCAGGGTTTTTAAAAAAATTTCATGTCTAATTTAAGCCACAACCCAACCACAATCCGTGCCTAAGAATAGAATGTTGTAAATTTCCTACCAAAAAAGAGAACTCTGGGTCCCTCTTGTGGTCCCTTTAATTTTCAATTAATGCAAGGCACATTGCTAATACTGTTCAATTGAAAGGCATGAGCTGCCAGTCTGGCACCTCACAAAAGCTGCTTCCACAGTGGAATTTTACTGTAGGATAGACATACTTTCTGCATTATGTTCTGAGCAAAACATCCTCCCCCTGCAAGTATCCCTCCTTCAGCTTTGGGGCAATTTCCTCAGGTGTAGGTGACCTGCCATCTAGCTGTTCACTCCCCCCATTTTTGCCAGTTATGACCTGCATAGATTCATCCAGCCATTTCCTTCTCTATGGTTAATACTCCTCTCTAGGAATCAACTCTTTATCATTTTAGCCCTTCCCTTCCCAAATTTCATTAATCAGTTTCTTACCCCATCCCAAAACTCTAGAAACAAGATGGGGGGAACACTTATTATCTGGGATGCAACCCAGAGGTGTGGGAGGGTGTAGTTAACCCTTTCACCCTCATGCTGCAGCTTTAATTGAAATTGCTTCACCCTCTCAACGTTTGGGGCTGGGGACACTGCCTACCAGGCTAAAAGAATGTCATTTGAATTTCAGAGGTCTGGAAACCGAGCTGCTATTCTGCTTATAGCTTGAAGCAGAGCTATTAAACAGGGTGTTATTAAACAGTACTTTTTCTAGGGGTACTCAAAGGTATGCAGTACTGACACCTTATTTTCTTAGAAGAAAAGCACTGGTTAAAAATGTGGCACTTACTGTAACAACTTCATGGGGAGTACCAGCACCCTTTTTTTCTAGAAGAAAAGCACTGCTATTAAATCACCCATGTTTAGAGGCACACTGTGTGAAAATAGCAGCATTTTAAGAACCAGAGGGGACTTTGCCTTCACTTGCCATTTGAGAACTACCGCTTGCTTAACAGAAAATTCCTGTGCCATTCCTTGTAGAAAAACAGAAGAAAAAAAGCGTACCATCCCAGCCACATTATTCTGGACATTGTGTGATTTCATTTCTCTCTGGTGAATGAAATGCAGAGGTTACTTTTTTGGCAAGTAGTTAGGATAAACTACTGTAATACCCATTTCTCTTGAAAGCAGACAACAGCTATTTATCCTTTGATTTGGACAGTTTCTTTGCAATACTATTAAGAGTACAGGATTTCCAGAATCCTGCTAACTTTAAGAACATACAGATAAGATTTGCATTAAAAATCGGTGTGTTTTATACTTTATATAGCAAATTGAAACTTGATAGTTTAGGGGTCGTCGTCCCCCACTCTAGAGGGCTAATTGCATTTTTGAAGGGAATAGAGTCCGGAGGGGAAGCCTCAATGCATCTGTATGAAAACATGTAAAGCAACTACTAACAGTGCAATCCTATGCATATTTACTAATGTGTTCAATTGTGCTGACTTTCAGGTAAGTGTGTATAGGATTGCAGCCTCAGTTATTGAGCCGACAATTCACTATATGAGCTTACTCATTTTCTATGGAAAGCAGAGAAATTTGTGACATTTCTGTAGATTCTTAAGTAGCTGGAACCGAGTCCAAGGCTGGATCAGTTCTGTTTGGTAGTGCAAGGGTTCTTGCACTAGCAGATGCGAAGGTTTTGCTATTTCACAACAGAGAAATCCAATATAACAGCTGTGCTGGTGGAAACTTGGTGCGCAACCTACTGTACAATCTATCGTGTGACAAAGTTACCTGCAACCTACTTTTACATTACTCTGTATGTATATCGCTAAGTGATTTTAATTGAGTGCTACATTAGAGACAACCCCAAATTAACTTTTCTTTTTAAAACACTTCTTAGTCTCCCATTTTATATTTTAAAAAGCATCAACAGCTCGGCTGTTTCTCTGCTTACTGAATCTGCCTCTGCATATCTTAGAGCTTCCTGTGACTTAGCCAAATCACTAACTGTGCGCAATACTCATAATTTTGTAGGCAAAGGAAAAAGTCTACTAGACATGGACATTGTTGCCACTGTTCCCACCTCCTCCGGCATCAATGCCTTCTGTGGACTGTGAGGAAGAAGGGCGGGAACTCCTAGCCCGGGACTGGCCATTGAGCCCCATTGGAGTTCCCAGTCTGTGGCTCACTTGGGATGCCGTGTCATCCGATTCCCATCGCTCCAGCTCTTCTCGTACAAGTCTCTCCATCTGATCCCTGTGGACTTCATTATCACGGCCCAGCCTGTCGTCCTAGGCACAAATATCATAGTGTCCGATCATACAAAGATTGCAAAAAAAGATACACTGGAGTATGAATTCTTAAACTGGGAAGAAACACTTATGTGGTTTAAATGGTTTAAAATTACTAACACAGCTAACAGAAACAATACTTTGTCTTAAGAAAACAGGAATAGAGTGAAACAGCAAATTTGCAAGAACTGTTTGCCTTTTTCTGGCACATGTGAGTTACCTCTGTGACCCCATCAAGCAGCCTTCCCAGCACCTCTTTCCTTTTCAGTTTTGCTCTCTCCATGGCTTCCAACTTCACGATGACAGCGTCAATCTTAGAAACAATGCTGCCTATGGAATGCTCCATGCGATCCACTCGCCGCACCAACCTAGAGCCAAACATTTTTTTTTTTATAAAATACGGTTTTTACTTAAACAATGCGTATTTTATTTTGACTAGAGATTTAATGATCAAGCAATTCATGTAATACTTATTAGGAAAAAGCCCCTCTGCCCTAGTGGTCTATTATCATGTACTTTTGCACAGATCAGTCTCTTGCATCTCCAATGAAAAAGTAGTGTAAGAACAGGGAGAAACCCCGAGGAGCCGCGGCCAAGCGAAGTGGTCAGTACTGAAGCAGCATCTGAATCAGGGAAGCCTCACTTTGAATTTTGCCTCTGACATGGACCTATGAAGTGGCCTTGGGAATGCCACTCCCATTCAACCTCCCATTTTCAGTAATGGTAAGAACCTTGCAGGGCTGTTATATGGATTTCAACAGTTTAATGCAGGTGAAGTACCTTGATAAATAAATCCGCAACAAAGCATAAATATATGGTTATTTTATTACGGGGTGTGTGAAATGCTGCAAGCAACACTCCACAGACCATAGCAATGGGAGCCACAGCTTCTTTGCATGGCAACTGTCTTCTGGAGCACACAAGAGGTGCCACTTTAAATTGAGAAAAACAGCCGAGAGCTCATGTTCTCTGGCAATCATATAGTTCTACCGCTGAATATATAATAGCCTTGATTAAAAGGGAGGAAAGGCACCATGCAATGTTCTTTGAACATTCATAATCAAGTAGAATTCCCCTATATCTGGACATCTCAGAAGACAATCGAGCAGTCTACACGTACTACTGTGGAAGGACACTAACAGCAGCAACCCAAGAACCTTTCAGCACCTCGCTCAGAATGCCTAGGCAACAGAATCAGCAACAATCATCTCCTATGCTTGCTGGCTGCTCATATAGCTACAACCCTATGCAAGGCTTTGCAACACACAACAGAAAGACATCAAGATTAGAGAGTGGTCGGGATACTCAAGTGTTTTAGCTTATTCTAGCAGGATGACAGCATAAATGCACAGCTGTCCAGAAACAATAGTCCCACATTCCTTTGCTGACTTAGTCACAGGACGGCTTGTTGTTACTACCCATCTGTATTTAGTGTTATTCCCCCTTCTGTTTTCCACTGGAACAGAAGCATTTTCCCTCAGATATTTTTCAGCTGGATTCCTTCACATTATGTTCCCAGACTGAAGTTATCAGAGATGGGAAGAAGGTAGACAGTGATCCACCAATGGAACTCTGAGCAATTTCTGGCAACTGCCTTCTCCCTGCACCTTCTCCCAAGACAAATCCAGCACTCCATTGCAAGCAGAAGCCTCATGCCCCACTGGGTTGAATGCAGGCTGTTTTATACATATATAAATGCTGAAAACAAACAAACAAACAAACAAATAAACAAACAAACAAACGCAAAACCCATGAAGATCCTGGTTATAGCAGGAGCTCTTGCCTTTGATAAAAGGGACGCGGGTGGCGCTGTGGGTTAAACCACAGAGCCTAGGACTTGCCAATCAGAAGGTTGGCGGTTCGAATCCCCCCGACGGGGTGAGCTCCTGCTCTACTCCTCGGTCCCTGCTCTTGCCAACCTAGCAGTTCAAAAGCACGTCAAAGTGCAAGTAGATAAATAGGTACCGCTCCGGCAGGAAGGTAAACGGCGTTTCCGTGTGCTGCTCTGGTTCGCCAGAAGCGGCTTAGACATGCTGGCCACATGACCCGGAACGCCGGCTCCCTCAGCCAATAAAGCAAGATGAGCGCCGCAACCCCAGAGTCAGCCACGACTGGACCTAATGGTCAGGGGTCCCTTTACCTTTTACTTGCCTTTGATGCTAATGCCCACCCCCAAGTAACAGATTCAAGTCTCTCTCACACAACCACACGAGGGATACAAGCAACATGTTGTTGCAGGGCTCTGCTTGTAAGTGATGGAGCACCACAGTTCAATGTTAAAGCATCTGTTTTGCATTCAAAGGTCCCAGGATTTAGTTCCCAGCATCTCCGTGTAGGGCTGGGAATATCCCCTGCCTGAAATCTTGGAGGCTGCTGTCAGTCAGTGTAGACAAGACCGAACCTGATGGACGACCAGTGGCCTGGCTCAGATTGAGGTCGTTTCCTAGGATGCATTTCAAAAGGAATATCCAGAACTGTGTTGGATAATGACATTGTTTTAAAACCCCAAAAATTCCTAATACTAACACTTGAAATTCTTCATACGAAACCCCACTTGAGCTGCTGCCTCTCCTCCGGGAGCTGTGTCCACTGTCGTCATCGTCGTCCTCTTCAGAGTCATCCAGGCTTCGTGGGAAGCTACGGCCGCTCAGCGGACGATTCAGAGAGCTTCTGTCTAACTCTAAGTCCTCCTTGGTGAAAATAACAAAGGCTATAAGGTTCGTAGGGCAGGCACAATATCAGAAATACACAAAGCTCTCTTTCCTCCCGAGCTTGTTACAACCAGGGACCCATGCTTGCCACAAACTGAAATCCAAAATTCTGCCTAAGTGATTATTTGAGACAGCTTCCTGCAGCATTATTCCACGTGTACTTTGTGTCTTGCCATTTTTACCTTCTTTGTTCTGAAACTAACGATGGCATTTGTGGCTCGGCAAGGCCAAACATAAGGCATCGCTCTACTCTGCCTTGCACTGGTCCAAGATCTGCACAAGCAGAATACAGTACAAATGGAACAAGCAAAAATAAGATAAAACTGCTTCGCTGAAAGCAAAAGCAGTAGCTTGGATCATATAATCCAGACTTCTAATAGCGAATACAGCTAAAAACAGTATTTGTTCATTTCAAGAAGTCGTCCCGTGGTATTTAAACCATAACTCACCCTCTCTTTTTCCAAATCATCTCTCATTTGCTGATGCTCCAGCTCAGTCAATTCCTGATCTCCATCTTGGTCATACTTTGTAAAGATGGCTTCAATCTCGGCATCAGTGTGTCCCCTTCTGGAAATAAAACACACACACACAAAAGCTTCAACAAAAGGTTGCCAAAGGATACAGGGTAGGAGAAGTTAAAACATTATGCATGAACAGACACAAATCAGCAAATATAACTGCTCCTTGGATCCATGATGTTATATTGCTATCGTTAGTATGTCTAAAATTGGCATTCCATACAAAAATATCCATTGAAAAAGATCAAAATCCACCCATTGCACAAAAAAAGGTTGGTGAAATTAATTACTCCTTAATGCACCATGTGGAAAGCAAGTTCAGGATGCTGAAAAGGCTACTCACCACCATTGTTCTTGAACTATGGTCACCAAGAGCCTTTTGCTGGGAGAGTACAGTGGGCCCTCCGGATACAAACTTAATTCATTCCGGGGGTCCGTCTGCAACCTGAAAAGTCCACATCCAAAGGCACCGCTTCTGTGCATGCGACGAAACCCAGCAGTATACACTTCCGGGTTTGCCGCATTCGCAAGTCAAAGTTGACATATCCGGAGGGATACATAAGCAGAGGTACAACTGTTTTACAGAGGAGGACAGTTAAACTTACCCCTTCAGGTCTTGCCGCAGTTCATCAAAGTTCAATTTGCCTCCGCTTTGTCGCAGACTCTCTGAAATGTCATCGACTGGTGTTTTTTTAAGTTTTAATTTCACCATGGCTTTAGTGTAACCCTGAAATAGGAAATACAGTCTGTATATATAGCCAAAGCTATAAAACTTAGCAGCATATGCTAGAACTGTGTATTTTTATGGATGCTTTCCTCTCACATTACCTTTGGTATGAATGCACTGAGCTTCCTACTTCCGCATCAGAGGATTAACTTGGGAATGTTTTGTGTGGCAAAATGCTTTCTAACTGACCTGTGACCTGTACATTGCTGCTTTCTAACTGCTAAAGAGATCAGTGTCAATCTTCTTCAGCCGTTAAGTTTACTCACATGAAGATATTGACTTTCCAGGGTTCTAACATGCAGGGAGGGCCTCCTCACTTCAGAAACTTGCTCTCCCACCTGTGGAGGACTGTAAAGGAGAGAGTGATGCACTGGATGGGGAAGAGACTGCCAGCTCTCCCTGCCAGAGATGGAAACCTTGGACCCTCCAGGTGATGGACAGCTTCCATCAGCCTTGATGGCTATACAGGTTGGAGTTGATGGGAGTTGCGAGTCCAACTGCTGAATGCCTACAAGTTCCTTATCCCTGGCATGTCCTGGGAGCTGCATTCAGGTACCTTCATAAAATACCAGCTGAAGCTCCATGTTTAAATATGATTAATAAAAGGAACTGGTAAATTAATTTGCCAACCAGGAATTGTGAATTAATTTGCTAACCATTCTGAAGGGGCTCTGAGCCCCTTGCTTGTGCCGTAAGGTCAAGGCAGCAAAGATACCTGTAAAAGGCTTTTACCTTTCTTATAAGATCCGACAGTTCCATTTCAGATTTCTGCTGCGCCATATCCGATTTGACTTCAGAGTATGTATCGTTGATGATGGCCAAAAACATGTTCTGTTTAAGACAAAGCATTTTAAAATGCAGCTTGAAAAACAAACAAACCCAAAGCCTTTGACTTCATTAAAATATAGTTACTGAGCGTATGCTAAGATTAAGTTTTGTAATTTTCAAAGAAAACGGCAGGCTCTGTCCAAGTGAGAGGAAGGGGGACCTAGAATAATGAGGGTAATTTGCAACAGCCCCACCAGAACTAGTTGTTCATTATCCTGTCCTCTCAAAAAGAGTGAACATGCCTCGGTCCTGTATACCTGAAGGAGCGTCTCCACCCCTGTCGTTCTGCCCGGACACTGAGATACAGTGCCGAGGGCCTTCTGGCGGTTCCCTCACTGCGAGAAGTCAGGTTACAGGGAACCAGACAGAGGGCCTTCTCGGTAGTGGTGCCCACCCTGTGGAACACCCTCCCTTCAGCTGTGAAGGAAATAAGCAGCTATCCTATCTTCAAAAGACATCTGAAGGCAGCCCTGCTCAGGGAAGTTTTTAATATTTAATGCTGTATTGTGTTTAACACTTGATTGGGAGCCGTCCGGAGTGGCTGGGGAAACTCAGCCAGATGGGCGGGGTATAAATAATAATTTATTATTATTATTATTATTATTATTATTATTATTATTATTAGGATATAATGTATAACCCTCTGGGGTCAAATGCAAAAGAAAAATAGAATTAGGCCAGGCTTGGTGCTCTCCCTCCCCCTTTCAGCATCACGCACTCTGACAAGAGCGGTAGATGTATACTGTAAATGGCCCCGTGATCCTTGGATAAAGCATGGTGTATAAATATAGTAGATATAACAACAACAATGGGCAACAACAACAACAGGCAGTTGCATTCATAGCTATAACTCATTTCCATAAGGCTTTGTCTCAAAATAACAGCTCCTGAACTGATTTTAGTTTTAGGTTTATTTAGAGTTCAAACTGAGCTTGGGAAGAATGAAGGCCTCTTGATCCACCTCCATTGAAAAATGCAAGAAGGACATGGACAATAGGGAGAGGCTGCCATCTCTACGAAGTGTATTTCACAATTTAAGAATGGAACGCTAAGCAGTCACAGTCTCACATTCCAGAAACTGAGTAAGCTCGTAACAGATTGGGGCAGGATACTTGTCCCTGCACTTCCCCAGGGCCCCATGTACCTACTGTCAAACTGTACAACTGTTACTTTTTTATAATGAGGAGTGGACATTATCATGGGGACATACACAACTCAGAAACTGCACACTGTTAAGGCCCTTTGAGTATTAGTCGTATTGAAGCCCAGGAAAGATAATAAAACAAAACAAATAAAATTCAACTTAAGAGGATGATGGCAATAAAACAAAAATGGCTATGAATAAAATGGTTACATACCAAAAGAATGAAGAACATAAAGAACACAAATGTAGTGAAATAAACGGGTCCCAAAACTCTGTTAGCTTCTTCAATCTCTGTAAAGTCAAAATCTCCCAACAGGATGCGGAACTGAGTAAAACTTTAAAGAGAACAACGCAGTTTTAGCCAATAGTTGAGTACGTCTCACAAAACTGCTTCCACCCCCCTTGTATTCTGGCAGTGGTCTACACCATTCTTTCCAGCATGAACACAGGTGGCTGGTAGCAACTGCCTAAACAAGTCCAGCCGCAATGCAAATATATCTGCAAATATGGAAGTATTTTATGAAGTTCAGTTGGTTACAGCGTGGTGCTGATAATGCCAAGATTGCAGGTCTGCTCCCCATATGGAGCAGCTGCATATTCCTGCATTGCAGAGGGTTGGACTACATGACCCCCAGGTCCCTTCCAACTCTACAATCATATGGTTCTAAGTTTTGCGTAACATCAGAGAAATTTATTTGATGCTAGAATTTTGAAAACCCACAAGAAGAACTTCACTAAAACAGACAGAATTTTAACAATGAATTTGATGCGATCTTCTGTGTCCGATGAGGACATTTGGTAAGCCACTGGCAGCCTTTTAAAGATTCTATTGTTGTACTTACACACTGTCCTGGAAGGTACTGAAATCGTCAACTTGTGCACCAAACACAAGGTAAGCTAGCTGAGCATAGGCTATGAAAATGATGAAAAACATAATGGCAAACCCAAGAACATCTTTGGCACATCGTGACATCGTGGTAGATAACTGGCTCATTGTTCGGTTGAAGCTGATAAATTTAAAGAGCTGTCAAAGAACAGAAAAATATTTCATGAGCTGGGTAATTGAGTGAGAGTAGGAAACAGGGAGAAGAATTAGGCTGTTAAACACTGTAAACCACAAAAGAAGGAACATTAAACAATTCTGTAGGCTTGTTCAGACATATTGACAAGCCACGGATTGTACTAATCATAGACGGACTCTAATTCACAATGTGTGCTCCAGGCAAACACATGGAAGACATGGTTTCTGTGGTTTTCTTCTCCTCCTGCCTTCTCTGTGATTCCCTGGATTCTATTCTAAACAATAGAAGCCAGTCAAACTTTGCAAACCATGGAGTGGTGCAGAGGCTATACCAAACCCTTGTTTGCTGAATCTTTAAATCATGGATTCAGGTCCTGGTTTGTCAGACACTCACAAAGCACAGTGGATTAGAGTGTATTGTTCCAAAATTATGAAAAATGATACCTGGCCCTTACAGCTGAACTATTTCAGAGTGTGGTATGCTAGTACTGTAAAACAAAGTTCAAAGGAACTCTCTGCTAGGTAGCACTAAACACCAAGGATGACACAAGTAGCAGAAAACAGTGTTGTAATAAGTCACTTAGAAAGGAAATTTAATCTAATTAAATCTAATTTTCAAATAGTTTAATCATTCTTTCAAGGCAAAAAGCAGGTGGTCTAGCCAAGTGAGTGTTCTCTTCCTGCCTAGCAACAGCTTTCTCGGATCAACATTAGCTCTTAAAATATGAAGAGTTTCAAAAGCAACTTTGGATTTGATGGATTTTGCCCTTGGTTTGGAATGTTCTCCTTCCTGCTATGAGTCTTATGGTAGGGTAGGGAACAACACATATTTAAAGGAATAAAACCATGAACAGATTTGGATGTAAATTGATTTATCAAAATAACAAATACAAATTCCCTTAAAAAGATATTAATATATGGGATGAAATGCCTTCATTCACCTGAGTATCAGTTAAGCATGAATTACCTTAATCCAGACGAAAAACATGGTGACAGCTGCAATATTGTTGAACTGTGTTTGCCAGTATGCTAAAGGTTCAAAATTTGGGAAGTTATTTTGATTTTCCAGCAGCTCCTTCAGTAACCTATCCACAGTAGATGTTCGATATATATTAATTCCTATAGCTGCCACCGATAGCTGAGTGCAGAAAAAGAGTACATAAATAATATGGAACATGCATCTTAAAAGAATCATAAGAAGAGCCTGTAACTCTTGTCCAGAAATCTTGTGAGACATAGAACTGCCAAGTCTTGCAATATCTCTCCCTCTCCCATTTCTATGGGATAACTGAGAACTCAACCATCATGACAGCTCACCTAGAGGTTTTCTTTCCCAGCAAGAGGCAGCTGGGGCAGCTAAAGAAGCTGTGCACTGGAAGAGCAGATAGGCACACTGCCTCCTCATGCACAGGGAACTCACGAGACAAATTACCCAAGGTCTCTGCCCATTAGAACTAGTGAGTCAACCCACTCTTCACATCAATCCACAAGCACTTCTCTCAAAAGAAGTGGCAGCAGTGCCACTACTGAAAGATTTGTAGTCCTTAGATCTCACTTACCACGATAATGAGAACATCAAGACAATTCCAAAGACTCCTGAAATAAAAGAGTCTGTGTATGTGAATTTCCAGGATTTCTTCCACCACGTAATAAAGAACAAAAAGACAAAAGACAATTTCGCAGGCAGCCAGGAAGAAGTCAAAAGTGGAAATGTAGTGGATCAACTTTACAGGCTGGAATTGCCAAGATGTAAGGAGGCCTCCTGTTGGTGGGAACTCCACCAATAACCTGCATTTCAAAAATAAATACATGCATTTCAAAAATAAATACATAAATTCATCTTGTTATTAGTAGCAATTTGTTGTTTTATCGCTCAGGAATCCACCTGGAAGTATTTTTATACTGAAAGAAATTAATTTTATAATAAATAAACATTTGAAAGACAAGGCTTGGAAACAAACTAAAATGCAAGCAAGCAAAATATATACAGGTAAAGGACCCCTGGACGGTTGAGTCCAGCCAAAGGTGACTATGGGGTTGTGGCGCTCACCTCGCTTTCAGGCCGAGGGAGCAGGCATTTGTCCACAAACAGCTTTCCGGGTCATGGGGCCAGCATGACTAAATCACTTCTGTCGCAACGAAACATCATGACAGAAACCAGAGCACACGGAAACGCCATTTAACTTCCCACCACAGTGGTACCTATTTATCTACTTGCACTGGCATTCTTTCAAACTGTTAGGATGGCAGGAGCTGGGATAGACCAATGGACGCTCACTCCATCGCAGGGATTCAAACCACCAACTTTCTAATTGGCAAGCCCAAGAGGCACAGTGGTTTAGACCACAGCACCACCTGTATCGTGCTTTTATTTATTAAAAATTACAACCCACTCTTTACTATTCACCCATCCCAGAGCAAGAAACATTAAAACACTACAGTAAAATACCCTTTTATTTAAAGACAACTTAATGCAAAAGCAGAGTAACATCATTCATTCTACTGTTTTAATATTTTTTAAAAAGAATTTTTCTTCACCGCCCACAAGAATGCTGTACAGGAAATTATTTACAAACAAACTAAAAGTGTCAGCGCCATTTAAAAGTTAACAAGGATGTTACCAATAAGAAATCGTACCGAAGTCTAATGTTTTCATGAGTTTTAATTATTGAAAAAAACTCCCTGTAAATGACTTTTTAATGCAATTCATTTTAAATTGCTCTCATTTTACATGAATGCTCTTTATGCATGTGTATATGGTTCTGCATATCTACTGTATATAAAATTACAACATATACACACAGCTGTGTGGGAGGTGAAAGATGTGAACGCAGATCTCACTTTAATAAGGGAGGGTTGCTCAAATGCACCTCTTCAATTTGCCTGTGAAAAAAGCTGCAAGCATTTGAACTCACTGAACTAAACTGTTCTTCAAATGTCAAAGTAACGTCTTTTTAAAAATGACTGATAACATTTCATTTTATGTCCCCTTAATAAAATTCAAGGCACAATTAACTTTTCAGTATTCCTGCCAGTGTGTTTGCACTATGCCACTTTTCGGCCTCTCCCCATCCCAATGAGCAGCGGCAAATTCACCTGTTGAGAGGTCAGAAGTGCCATTCACTACTACATATATAGTTTGGCTCTAGTTTTCATTTATTTCAATGGTAATTACTTATGAATAAATACACACAGATGCTCTAAATCAAGCTTACTCAACCTCGGCCCTCCGGATGTTTTTGGCCTATAACTCCCATGATCCCTAGCTAGCAGGACCAGTGGTCAGGGATAATGGAATTGTAGTCTCAAAACATCTGGAGGGCCGAGGTTGAGGAAGCCTGCTCTGAATCTACACAGTGAAAGCAGACACTACCATCTGCTTCATAAAGGCTGTGTTCCATCACCCAACAATTCCAGACTTACCTGATAATGCAGAAAAGATTGATGTTTGCATTGTACACTGAAAAATCTATAAATGTTGCCCGTGTGCCTCTATCAAGCCACAAGCTGTTCTTAAGGCCAAGAATTAAAGCAGATGTCTCCTCTCTGCTTCTGGACAGATCCTGGTAATAGCCAGCTCCACTGTAAGTTGCAAGCAACCCCCAATGGCTACTTCCATTCAGTTCTTTTTCACTGGTATAAATCCAACTGAAATGCAACCAGAAAAGAAAAGACACATTGAAGAAATTCTTTTCATGCATGTTTACTACTTTGCAGGAAAACCTAACTGTAAACTCTTAGTGTTAACAATTCTAACACAGATGGAGGAAATTCCCTCTCAGCCTTCTCTCTCTTCATCAAAATTAAACTGTTATGGCAGACATGGATGCATCTGAACTATTCAAGAATACAGTGGTTGTTTTTTTTTCAAATTTACACAGGCTGTTTATGTGTTAGCAGAAACAAATTAGTGGTTATGGGATCTCAGGTAAAATAGTGCTTTTATAGGGACTACAGCACAGACTAAATGAAATCTAACCAAGTCCCTCCACCAAAAGAAGAGACCCCATTTGTGAGATGGATTCCCCCTTCACCCTACAGCCTCCTGCATTCCCCCCAAATCTGTTCCAGATTGCTAGAGTTGGCTATATTTACGTGAGAAAAATACATACGCGGTTCCATTGCGAGGCCCGAACGGTGCAGTGTCCTCATTACTCACAGAGTAAACATCGTAACAGTCTTTAATTTCATCTTTTAAATCTTCAGGTATTGAACACGTGCCATTCCTCACTTTCAGCTGTCGAATGCGAGGCACTCCCAAAAGCAGGTTCTCATGGTAGATAAAACTCCTGTTCTCTGCCACGGTTCTGTTGTTGTACCACATCTTCCAGTACAGGCCATCTAGCAAAGGACCCTCAGTGAACTGAGACAGAATGCAGTTTCAGGGAAATTAACTCTTGCTAAGATTCTGCAGGTTGATTTTCTTTAAGATATAATTTTATCACTGAATAATGTTTTAGAATAGACCCTGTGTAACAATTTCTATCATTACAGCATAATCCTCTGTCTATATCTATCTGTTCATACTATAGAAAACTAGTCCTGTTGATGGCAAGAACTGTTTCCAGGATATCCAAATAGAAGCTTTTGTATATTGGAGAGAAGTTGGTTTTATCCCAACTAACCCCACCCCACCCTCCCACTATATATAAGGGTCTGGTGACTTCTGTGGCAATGTATCTGAAGAAGTGTGCATGCACACGAAAGCTTATATAAGTCATCACTGTGCCACAAGAAATAAGAAGGTGAGGTAGTAGTAGTTTCATTAACTGGCTTCTTTGAAAGACTGGATTAAATTGTACCGTTAACTCCTGCCAAATCATACATACTTTTCAACACTGCAATAGACTAAAATTGCCTTAATATTTTTCTGATAACACACCATGTACATATTATTTGAACATATTCCTGCTCAATAACCAGATTCCACAGTACCTTCCAGAAGTCTTCCATTGTAGATAAAGTTTTAAAATTGGTCTTCTCCATTTTTGACACTGGTGTGTCTAGAAAGAGCTGTGACATCACCCTTGTGTAGTAGTACATATTCGAACTCACCATCCCATATGACACTGTAAACGCAAGTTGGGGGGGGAGTCAAAATGTTAATTTTTTATAAAAAAACAACAACAACATACAACCCATACAAGCACCAAACAATATTTTATTAGGCTGTGTTATGAACACAGTAGGTAAATAAACTTTTAATTCAAACAGTCTACGATTTACCTAGCAGACTCCAGTGGGGATCTGGGTCTGATCCTATACTGATTCAGGAATAGGGGGGAGGGAATGCCCACAATCTTGTTGGAACCTGCCTGATTTCATGCTCCACCCAAATAAATGTGCTGTAGCATCAGTGGCCCCGTTACAGAAAGACCTAAAATATTGTATATCTTAACAGTAGCTTTCATCCTTTTTGACCCACCTTTGAACTCAACCCCCATCATAGAATCTACCTTTGACTATTTTTCTGCGCAAGTCCATCTTTGTCCTTCTCTTTCTAGTACTCTCCTCTTTCTCCTGTCCTTTAAAACATTTAAACAAAAGAAAGAAAATGGTGGCGCTGCTGCTTATGTAACCCATTTTAGATCATGTCACAACCAAGTTTTGAGCACCTAACTGCTGGCTTGAAGAATACGTATTTGATTCCTCCAAATATCTGAACCATAAGCAAATCTAAAAATTGTTCTAATAATTCAAACAAAATGGTCCATACTATCCAAAAATGTTTCTTGCATATATATCTTTTTTAAAAGAGAAAAGATGGCAACTTCGCAATTTCAATGAAACCACATTAGACAGCAATGCATTTCATACAAATTCACATCTGGTTAATCAGCTGCCTAAGCTTCTAATATGGATAGCCTCTAACAGCAATAAACTTCACAGAAAGCCTGCACTGCAGAACAGCAGAATGCTCTCAGAATATTTTATGTTTCTTTAGGAAGCAACGCTACTGGCATAAGCACAAATGAGCTTGCACCAGCCGTGCTCCGAAAGGGAAGAGACTAATAACTTGTCAGTAGCATCTTCTTCACTTTACTCATATGCTCTGTTTGTTGATTTCCACTAGTGAAGAGAGGATTATGAAATATTGTTCTTGACACTCAAAATTATTCCTTAACCCCCCCAACCCCCCCCACCTTAGCACAGGTAAGGAACTGAACCAAATACAGAACTTCAATTTTGTGAGTGGCAGTGTTGCTTTTGCAAAATCATAATATCATCTGCAATTGAATTTTGATAGCATAATGTAAGGCTCTCTTTTTCCATAAAAGATGGACGTTCATGAATTGTCAAGACAGGTTAGCACATGTGCTACTTCTTTTCTAGGACTATTAACCATGTAGAGACACACTGAATCAGAGAAAATGTATAACCATTACAGCTGAATAACTAATTTTAGGAACAATGCCAGTCCATAGTCTTGAAAGAGGAATGCTTTAAAAACAACAACCCACTAGAACTATACTGAATTAAGAATAACTAGTGGTCATTATTAGTTATCATGTTAAAGTGATAGCAAGAGTCTACTTACAGAAAGACAAGACCAGGAGAAAAATCAAGTACGTGATCAGTTCTCGTAAAACACTTTTCAGATATCTCTCTCTGGTTGTGGTTTCTTCCATTAGGGTAGTACCCCACAGACCTTGAAAAGGAAGCATTAACAGAAAAAACATAAGAAATGTAACATACAGTACTGACATGTTTAACTGTGCCTATACAATCAGGTCAAAGTGTGCATTTGATTTTAATTTGGTATATAAGCTCTGGCATTCATTTCCCTCCTACACAAACTACCAGATCTACCATATATTGCTTTAACATTTTGGGCTTTAACATTCTGGGGCAAGGAGCTATGAGTATGCTGAGGACGCTCCACTCTGTTTCTCCAAAACATCTGAATTGGTGGATCTGTTGAGACTTAAACATTACACATTACACATAACTGATTGCTGTGTGTTTTAGGTAACGTTATCTTTTTAAGCAACTGCTGCTAGATGTCCTGTAAATATTTTCCATTCATTTAAAATATTGGGACATTTTGAACAGTACAGATTTTGAGATTAATACATGAAGTAAGGATTTAGCACCATGTGCTGCCAGAAGTATCTCTAAGATTTAGTACATATGCCAAAACATGACCTAAAATCAAAGCGTCAGTAAATACTATACATTCTCTTCACCAAGAAGAAGTGCTTCAGTATGTGACTGTAAAAAAGATTAGCCGGCATATTACCTAGTCACAAGAAGGTAATAGAAAACTACTCAATGCCGGGGCTTTTTTTGGGAGGGGTTGAAATTATACAAAGCGGTTGGGAATATTTTGCAGGAAAATACTCAACACAAAAAAAGCTTAACCTGAATGTCCCACAACTTGCTATAATGAAGCTTGTAACCAAGTCTTGTTTACCTGTCTACCCCTGACTCTACCTTCCAGTGGCTCAATGTCAAATTTTAGTTTGTAAGTTCCTCTGAACAAGGCCCTTTCCCCTTTCCTACTCTGTAAAGCGCCCAGTCCACAGAGGACAATGTAAAGAATACATTAACCCAAACAAAAATGGGAGCGAGTGAAACATGGAAAAAATTGCTTATGCACGCTCATATCACAACAAGCCAGCAAATATCTGTCACAGCACTGTTTGCTTTTTTGCTGCTATGGGCTAAGATGGCTCTTCTTCTGGAATTTGTAGCTAGATGGTTATCCTGAACTGGAACAAATGAGCAAATACTGGTTGACTAGGCAACAGAAAGCTTGAAATGTACTCTGACGGAGCTGCAATTCGCAAAACTTGGCAGGGTGCAGGTTTTTTTTACATATATAATCAGACATTGCTTTTCTGCTGTGTTTCCCCTCCAAAAGGTCTCCTGTTCAAACAACTTAACAATAGTGTATACAACAACTTAACAATATTGTATAAACCATATTGCATGTGGTTTTTAAAGGGATACTGATTCCTGAGGATTTGGAAATCATGCAGTCTATGTGACTGCAATTCTGCATGTACGTTTGCCGGCTTGGAGTCCAAAGTAAAGTGTCTACATTTTTTGAGGAGGCTCCCATATAACATCTTTACTGTTAGCTTTGGATTTTCTCTTAGGAACTTGAACAACTTCAATATTTTCTTTTAAAGTAGCCTAGTCTGCAAGAAGTCTTCAGCACTGGACGAGAAATCTTTTTCATCCCAAACCCGTGTGCTTTTCTAGTCAAATACGTATTACCTACTCGTTTGCATGAAATGGTGAAAAACTTTGTTGGAAAACAATACACAGTGTATTCCCACATCAGATGCAAACAGAAGCAGACAAAAGTGAACTGCTTTGCTTGGTTTTCCCCATTATAACTAGTTTGGCCCAAAGCGTTACAATTTTTTGAGATAGATTAGCTAGATGGATGAAGGAAAGGTCTGACTGGATAGAAAGTAGCTTCCTGGGCTCTTAATAAAAAAGCATTAGTAGCAGGAGAGGAGGCAATGAGGTGGTAGGGCAGTGGTGTCCAAACTTTTTTCAAGGAGGGCCAGATTTGATGAAGGGAAGGGCCGTGAGGGCCAACCAAAGTTGTTGCGCTGTTTTTAGGATTGAAATTATTGAGCTTTTTTTTAGGGTTGAACTTGTTGCGCTTTATTTAGGATTGAAGTTGTTGGGATTTTTTTTTAGGATTTTACCCCATAAACTGCCGAAGGGGCCCCCAAAACGGACTTTGGACATGCCTGCATGCCTGTGGTAGAGCCTTTGGCCAACAAGGGAATCAAAGGTGTGCAAGGAGATTGCAGAGGAGCTGAATGGATTATTTGACTCGCGAGAAACATACAAGTAATAAGGTGAGGCAGGAGAGATGCGAGCCAGGAAGGGCGGCGGAAGGGCCCGGCCGGGCGGCCACTCACCTCGCAGGCGGTGCGCCATCCCTTTGGCCCAGGCGAGGCGGCGAGGCGGCGGCGGCGGCGGCTGCTCGGCGACCTCCTCGCCCGCCTCCTCGTGAGGGAAACGCGGCGTCGGCGTCGGGGCGCCTCCGGCGGAGCAAGGCCGCTGGCCTTCGCCCTCCTCCTCTTCGCCGCGCCGCCTGCGCCTCCGCTGCCTCCCGCTCTCGGCGGGCCCTGTCGGGCGCCGGGCGCCGGGCTCCGAGGGCGAAGGCGTCCCTCCTCGGCCCCACTCCACCACGCCCATCTGCAGCACGGGCCCCGCCGCCACCGCCGCGCTCCCGCCAGCCGCCCTGGCCGCTTCGCCCGCCTCCTCCTCGGGCTCGAAGCCCGGGTTGTCCCGGCTCCAGGCCTGCCTCGAGCAAGACGAGAGCGGCGGCGACGGCGAGCAAGACGAAGGAGGAGGAGAAGGGGAAGAAGCGCCGCCGCCGCCCGGCGGGTCCCGCAGCCGCCCCAGCTCCAGGTGCTCCAGGCCGCCGGGAGGGCAAAGTCCCGCCATGGCCCCCCGACCCTGGACGAAGGCCGCCGCCTCCGCCTCAGAAATTTCCTCTCAGGCCGGCCGAGTAACGGCGCGGGAAGGGAGCGCCTTCGCCTTCTCCACCGCCCGCCTTCCAGCCCCCCATCCCCGCCCACAGCGCGCCGCCTCGCAGGGGGAAGCGGGCAGGCCGGGCTGCGTGTGTCTCTTGGCCGGGAAGCTGCGGGGAGGGGAAGAGCTGCGTTCCCCGGACAGCCCGGAGTTCCTGCGGCTCCTTCCGAATCTAATAGGAGTTTTGTTTTGTTTTTCTCTCTCTTTTTCTGCAATTTGAGCTGCTGACACAGCCCCGTCCTCGCCTCCGATTAGGATTACCCCGGGGGATCCCTTTCCAAGGTTCCTCTAGTCCAGGGATTTTTCAATTTCCAAGAGACTGCGATCTACTCCTACTAAAAAACAGCAACTGGCAGTGATCTACCCATTGTATTGACCAAAGTTGTTGAGATTTTTTGGGGAGAGGAAGACCCAAAGTTGTTGAGTTTTTGCTTTGTTTTTGGGGGTGAGCGATCAGGATGACACGGTCGACCAGGGACGCCCCGCAATCAACCGGTAGATCGCAATAGACCTGCTGGACATCCCTGCTCTAGTCTGTTATAGAATTCTCAGATACAGAATTAAGTTTTGATAATTGCACAATGTGCACACACACACATAGGTATATAAACCACATTAAAACAGTACAGGAGAGCAATTCAAAAGCCATCTTGGCTCTCCTTAAAGACTCTAAATCAGTGGTTCCCAACCTTTCTTTGGCTGTGCCCCACCTAAGCATCTCTAAAATCCTGATGTCCCCATCTGTGGCATATAATTCTTATTATTCAAAAAGTGAACCCCTGTTCACGTGGAGGAAGCCTAAAAGGCCATTAACTGTTAATAATTCATTCTTGAATTGTCCCCCTTAAAAATCAAATTGCTCCTCTGTGGGGTGTGTGCCCCATGTTGGAAACCACACTCTCAATATTTCCTCTGCCTTCTTAATCCCCCTTTCCAGAGAACAGGTAGGCAGATAGCAATCAGGGAAGTTCCTGAAGGTTATTCCTCTCTTATATCTATGAAGCTCCTTTGTACGAATTGTTTGCCCACATACTCTGCACTGAAGGATGTCTGACAGGCCTCCTGATTATCTTATCAAATGCTAATGTTTTGTGTAAACTGTGTCTGGAACTATGTAAAGCTTGTTAAATCCTCAGGAATATCACATCTTGGCCTGCCTGAGCCACAGTAACCCCACTTTACGTGTGATATAATTTCTGACTGTACCAGTGGCGTAGCGTGGGTTGTCAGCACCCGGGGCAAGGCAAGTAATTTGCGCCCCTAACCCGTGGATTTGCGCCCCCTAACCCGTGGATTTGTGCCCCCTAACCCGTGGATTTGCGTCCCCTAACCCGTGGATTTGTGCCCCCTAACCCTAACCCCCAGATGTTGCGCCTGGTGCGGCCGGCCCCCCCTGCACCCCCCACGCTACGCCACTGGACTGTACAGTACAGGGGGTGTCCTTCTCCATGCCAGAATGCTAAACCCTTAAAAGAGATGTTTCTTCTTGGTTCTGGGTCTCTCATGCCTCCTTCCTAGGAGGGGAGGAAACTCTGTCGCAACAGAAAAATAAAGATCTGCCTTGCTTTCCCTGCATCCTGCCTCCATCCATTCATCTCTGACCGATCATGGACTTAGGGGACTCAGTCCCTTAGGGAGTTGGGCAGCAAAAGTCAACCATCCCTATTTTTTCTATATCAAGTCCAACCCCTGCAATGCGGGGATCTCAGCTAAAGCATCCATAGCAGATGGCCATCCAACCTCTGCTTAAAATCCTCCAAAGGAGAGTCCACAACCTCCCGAGGGAGAGACGGTTACTAAAAAGGGTCCAATTTAACTAACTTGCTTTCATGTTTCTTATGTTCGATGTTTTCTGTTAGTGCCAAGTCTCACATTCTTTGGTCCCCAGTTTCAGTAGATGGTTGTTGGCCTGCTGGTTGGTGTTTTTTGTGTTTTTAAACAGATCAACATGCCTGAGTGTGTTTTGGAGTACTTTGGAAAATAGACAACACTGCTCATTTAGATAGCATTTTATTTCAAGTGTTAAAATCATTAAATGTGAATCATATAGAAGACTCTCTAGGTTTTTCTTTTTCTTTTTATGATGAAAATGAGAATGAGCTACACAGAAAGGCTTGCATTGCTTTAGTGGAAATGAGAACTAAAGGCTTCAATTTGTTTATATAACAAAGCCTGTTGTATTTGGATCTTTACTAACTGAAATCAAACTCATTCTTGAAAATAAATGTTGACATGAAAACAAGTTTCCCATCTGCCTAGCTGAGAAAAAGAATATTACTGATTTCTGTCCACATTTTAATGTTAATCTTCCTTGCTTTGAAAGTAGAAATTTCATTGTCAATGCTAGGCAGTTTCAAAGACCTCTGATTATAGTAGTTATTTTAGAGGCACAGGTTTCATATTAGACTTCTACACTTCAAACTTCAGCTTCCTCACTGTCCTGGAAATCCCCGAGGACATCGGCTGACGGTTCACTTTCATCAAAGACCTGTCAAAAATATAATAAAATTACCATATTGCCCCAAATATAAACCACACTTCCCCCCACAAATTCTGACCGTGAAAAGTTAAAGAACTTATAGAATTCTATGATTCTATGAAATCCTCAGATACTGACTTACACATACAATCATGCAATCAACAAAAACTGCTGTGATGGCACACAAGGCAAGAAATGAGCATCTCTCCTAAAACCAATGGTTGAACTACTAGAATGCATTTAATGCTAATAAATTGAACAGTCAACACAAAGAGCGTGACGACTTAGAAGCCGTGACCCACCAGTTGAAGCCTGACGGGCTAAAATCTACCTGTAGTTGTGATCATTAAGGTGCACCTCTGGAGGAAAGTAAGCTAAGAATATTCTATTGCCTAGAATTTCTAAATTTGCATAATTTGTTATAGCAGTTATCGCTGAGCTACCCAGTGTGTGTGTATGCTTAAAGCAGTCATTTAAAATCTTAGGATACTTAAATTTGTGCTTCTATAGTTAATAATACTTTATCTCAAAAAGCTAAAACCAGCAGAGGGCTAAACTTTAGCCATACTGACTATTGGCATTCTCACAGCCAATGCCAAAGTGATGCCTATAATGAACTAACTGAAGCAGAGTTAGATTTCTATGTTGTCATTTTTACCTGTTGCTCAGCAACGTTATTGTTTTCTTCTGTTAAAAAGGATACCTGTAACAAAACAACAGCAACCCAGTATATTACTGTTATATCTGTAGAGTTCTGCCAGATGCAAAACTTTGGTGCTGCCCTTTTTAAAGCAACTCCCTTTCTCTTGTCCGGAAAGAGGGTTAAAGGTGGTTTAGAGTTCCAAGGACACTATAGTTAATGTGAACTGCTTTCCCTTGTAATCACGGTTGCAAACTAATTTCAAACCATTAGGGAAGGACTGGAGTTCATTAGTATATTACTGGTTTTGCATAGGGGGATGCAGAGGTACGCATAGCCCTAACCATTTTGTGAATTCAGTTTGGCTTCATTGAGGCGCAATATTTCAATATGAGTAGGAAAATGAGAGTACCCCTAAACATTTTTTTAAAAGAAAAAAGCACTGAATATATGCATTTTTAAGCACACTGTATATGCATTTTTATACACCTTAGTTGGCTGGGGTCACAAAATTCAGAGAAGTGTGAATTTCAAAAGATTGCTCTGTTTCAGGTCATGTATTGTGTTGGAAAGTATGAATTAAGGAGGCTTGCCTTTAAATGTGAATGGGAATGGATTTCTCCACCAGCTCTAGTCCCAGATTCAATCCTAGGCATCTCCAGGTAGGGCTGGGAGAAAAAGCTATCCAAAATTTTGGTGAGTCACTACTAGTCTTTGTAGACAATAGTGTGCTAGGTTGACCAATGATCTGACACTGTACAAAGCAACTTTCTGGGCTTCAAATTCTGTGTGTGTGCATGTGCTTATGTGTTTCTAAGGGAACCATGGTTAGTGTTAAACCTGGTTAGCATTGGTGCACCAGCAGTAATCATCAAAGGCAAGGAAGGGGATTTTTATTTAGAGGGGAAGGAGAGAAAAAGGAGTGCACATGCACAAGGTTAGTTCCCAATTTGTAAACCATGGTTTGCTCTGTTTTGTATCTGCTAAAGACCTTGACAACTAATCCTGTAAGTTAATCATGAACAAGTTATTCATAGCATCACACACTCACTGTACAATTCTCTATAAGAAAGCTTACTTGTGGTTCAATCTTCTCTATAGCTTCATCCGAAGAAGGAGCACTCTGAAAAAGCAAAATGGATAATGTTAAAAGCTATGTCTATGACAAGGCCGACTGAAACAGTGAAAAGGTCAAACAACACATTGGTTAAGTTGGAAAAACCCAAATACAGTCGTACCTTGGTTGACTAACATCTGGCGAGTCAAATGTTTTGGCTCCCGAACGCCGCAAACCCGGAAGTGACTGTTCCAGTTTGTGAACTATTTTTGGAAGCCGAACATTCAATGGGGCTTCCAATTGGTTGCAGGACTTCCTGCAGCCAGTCAGAAGGTGCACTTTGGTTTTCGAACATTTTGGAAATTGAATGGATTTCCAGAATGGATTCCATTTGACTTCCAAGGTACGACTGTATACTGAATGTTACAGTTGTGCATGAGTGCCAGCCCTGACATCAAAGAGAGAACTCTGAAATAATAATAAAAAAATATTCTTGTATCAAAATAAAAAAATTCCTTCCAGTAGCACCTTAAAGACCAACTAAGTTAGTTCTTGGTATGAGCTTTCGTGTGCATGCACACTTCTTCAGATAGGAGAGATGCTCACTTCTTCTTCATTATCTGAAGAAGTGTGCATGCACACGAAAGCTCATACCAAGAACTAACTTAGTTGGTCTTTAAGGTGCTACTGGAAGGAATTTTTTTATTTTGACTATGGCAGACCAACACGGCTACCTATCTGTAATATTCTTGTATGTGTGGCATCGTATCTTCACCGATAGAAACATAATAAAACCTTTGAACAAAAATGTGTTCATGTCAAGTTGATTGATTGCAGTAGTTAATTGAAGCAACTTAACCATAGTCCATTCTGTAAAAACTCAGTGTGATAAGTTACTAGATAAGATGTTAGATTCCAACTGACATCAGGAGAAGCATCACCATCAATGGTCAAGGCAGATGGGAACTGTAGTCCAACAACAGCTGGGGGGCAAAAAACTCCCCATCCCTGTTCTAGAGGGAAGCATTCCTGCTACTATTTTACGTCAAAAAAATGGAAGGAGAAGAAGTGTTTGGAAAAATGTAAATGATAATACTGAAAGCAGTGTCTTGCCTAAAGCCAATCTAAGCATAATGCAAGCTTCTTATATTTAAATACGAAAAGGGAAAGTCCCAACTTCATTAAATGTTGCCGTATTACCTCTTTGTCAACCTCTGTCAAGTCCAAAGCAGATGAGTTCAGAAAATCAAGAGAGTGGATTTTAACAGCACAATTGTCTTGTTAAAAATGATTTGTATGGCTTACTCCCAGGTCAATGGGGTCAGGACTACAACCTTTTTAGCTGTCACATCAGCAAATAACTCCTATCCATAGCAAAGAAAGGTATTGCCATATTTATTCACATCACTGGTCATGTTATTGCTCCCAATATTTATATGTTTTGTTATCATGTTAGAAGTCATAATTCTACCAATGATGACCCTGAACCTTGTGGATACTTTTTTGCTATATTTCTCCGGAGAGTTGAACAGCAAAGAAACTTTACATACCTGAGCATCTTCTGCTGGAGCTTGCAGTTGTTTGACAGCAGGGTGGTTTTCAGCATCCTGGGCATAGAAAAAGAACCAAAACCTGTATTTTTTCCACCACATCAGTTTCAGGTTAAGAACAGACCTCCAGAACGAATTAAGTTCTTAACCTGAGGTACCACTGTACCGAAAGTAGTGTCTTGCCTAAAGACAATCAAAGCATAATGGAAGCTGTTTCTAATTAACTACGAAAGGGGAAAGTTCCAAGTTTATTAAATGCTGCCATCATACCTCTTGGTCAACCTCTATCAAGTCCAAAGCAGGTGAGTTCTGAAAAGGAAGAGTGTGGAAAGTCATATTTCTCCTGACAAGTGCACAGTTTTCTGATTTAAAAAGATTTATGTGGAAAGGGCCCTCATTTGGACTGATTGCTCTTAGATTTCTGCTCCACTGCTTAGATATGGCCCACATCAGCAAGTCATAAGATCACAGCAAGGAAAAGTCTTGCCATAGCTATTGCTTCAAATATTTGTTTGCTTGTTTGTTATCATGTTAGAAGTCATAACTCCACCATTGGTGGGACTTCCGGGTTAGCGCCTCCGGCAATGGCGGATTTCCTCTGATCGGGAGGAATCCGCTTCGTGGAAATTAGGGTCTGGACCGCCACGGCGAGGCGGAGACCCATCAAAAACCACAGGCGGGAGAAGCCTGTGGATGTGGGATTCGGCAGGCACCTTTTGCGCCTCCCCTACTCGCGGGGAAACCCGGTTTCGGGGATCCGGAGTGATGTGGGGTGAGCGGCGCGGTGCTTCGAATTGACTGCTCTTTTCACGGAGTGAAGCCGCATTGCTGTTGCCGGAGAGCGCTGACTTAATCCTTAATTCCTTAATTCCTATATTAGATGCGCTTGAAGCCAATTTAAAAAGAAGTACTGTGTACAGTGATGTTGCTCAATTGTTTTCCATTCTTGCTAATCTGACAGCATCTAAGCAAGAAATTGAGCAAGGTAGTGAACCGTTAATGGAAGCACACCCAGAAGATACTGACCTGAAACTTCTTGATAAATTTTTGCACTTTCATCTGTATGTGAGACAAAGCCATAGGCTTACAGAAGAGCACTCTCTGTCTCATACAGACCTTTCTCAAATTATATACAAGGAAAAAATTCAGCTGGCCTTTGCTAATGTGGAAACAATCTTGCGGCTATTTCTTAGCTTTATGGTCACTAACTGCTCAGGAGAGTGGAGTTTTTCAAGACACAAAATAATTAAAAATGAATTAAGGGCCACAATGTCTCAAGAGAGGTTGCCTGCACTGAGCATTTTGTACATTGAAAGTGACAAACTTAGACAAACAAATTTTGATGAAGTTTTGGATGATTTTGCTATGAGGAAGGCTAGAAAAAAACATTTTTAGTCTGTCTTACTGTATTTGATGGTTGTAGTTTACTTCTTAATATGTAATTTAAAACTGACTTTTTAATGAAAACATAAAGTAGATTCTAAAAGTGCCACACTGTCAGGTAACCATGATCATATTACCGTATTTTTCCGTGTATAAGACTATATTTTTCCTAAATTTTTGAAGTTTAAAAGAAGGGGTTGTCTTATACATGGAAAGATACAGTATTTACACTTCCCAGGCAATATAATCCGTAAACTCAAGGTGGTTTTTTATTTTTAAGAATAACATTACAACTTCATTTTCCTAAAAAATAATGCTTATTCCACAAAAGGTTTACAAAGTTCAGCTATTGCAAAAGTTTTTCAGTGTTAATTTTAACATTTATGCATTTTTAAAAACCACCATGGTATTTAACAATAGTATCTTATGTCCTTTAGAGGAGAAACTGTGAATTGCAGAATTTTAAATACCTGTCATATCCTTGGCTTCAATCAATTTTGTTTATAGCACTCTTCCATTTTCTTCTAGTTGTGAGTGTAGGGGATTGGGAGGGGATCACAAGTAAGAGTAGCCTAGGGCCCCTCTTCGTCTAAATCTGGCCCTGGTTTTCATGTCAGAAGTCACAATTCTACCAATGATGACCCTGAACCTTGTGGATACTTCCTTGCTATATTTCTCCAGAGAGTTCAACAGCAAAGAAACTTTACATACCTGAGAATCTTCTGCTGGAGCTTGCAGTTGTTTGACAGCAGGGTGGTTTTCAGCATCCTGAGCACATAAAAAGAACCAAAAAGACAGAGAAAACCTGTAGCGTGGAAAGTCTTATTTCTCCTGACAACGGCACAATTGTCTGATTGAAAATGATTTATGTGAAAAGGGCTCGATTTGGACTGAAACCTATCCATTCTGAAGGAAATCAGCCCTGAGTGCTCACTGGAAGGACAGATCGTGAAGCTGAGGCTCCAATACTTTGGCCACCTCATGAGAAGAGAAGACTCCCTGGAAAAGACCCTGATGTTGGGAAAGATGGAGGGCACAAGGAGAAGGGGATGACAGCAGACGAGATGGTTGGATAGTGTTCTTGAAGCTACCAGCATGAGTCTGACCAAACTGCGGGAGGCAGTGGAAGACAGGAGTGCCTGGCGTGCTCTGGTCCACGGGGCTACGAAGAGTCAGACACAACTAAATGACTAATCTAAACAACAACCTTTAGATTTCTGCATCAGTGCTTAGGTGGTGTGAGAGGGCAGGAGTGTCTACACTTCTAGTTCAGAATGTAGTATAGTAACAAACAGCACAATTCTAACACTGTCCACTCAGAAGTAAGCTCTACTGAATGCAGTGTAACTTAATCCCAGGTTAATGGTGTCAGGATTGGAGCCTTCGTAGTTGTCACATATGGGCCACACCAGCAATTAAATCCTACCTATAGCAAGGAAAAAATCTGGCTATATTTCCTCATATTAATGGTCAAGTTATTGCTCCAATTTTATTATATTTTTTGTTATCATGTTAGGAGTCATAATTCCTGACCCCGAACCTTGTGGATACTTTCCTGCTATATTTCTCTGGAGAATTCAACAGCAAAGATACTTTACCTACCCGAAAATTTTCTAATAGAGCTTGCAGTTGTCTGACAGCAGAATGGTTTTCAGCATCCTGAGCCTACAAAAAAGAACCAGAAACTGTATTCAGAATGAAACTTTCCCATTCATAATGTTCTCTCCGCCACATAAGAGTGGAACTTAATAAAAGCAACAGAGGGTCATAATTTATCCAACAACATCTGGAAGACGTCAGGTTCCTATTCCTGCTCTGGGGGGAACATGCTTACAACACAGATAGGAACTATTTTACCTCAAAACATGCAAAGAAAGAAAAACATTAGAAGAAACATACCGTATTTTTCGCTCTATAAGACACACTTTCCCCCTCCTTAAAAGTAAGGGGAAATGTGTGTGAGTCTTATGGTGTGAATGCAGGCTGTGCAGCTATCCAAGAAGCCAGAACAGCAAGAGGGATCGTGAAAGCAGCAATCCCTCTTGCTGTTCTGACTTCACTTCGCTTCTCTCTCTGTGCAGCGCCTCTTCAGTGCTGGAGAGGCACTGCACAGAGAGAGAATATTTTTTTTCTTGTTCTCCTCCTCTAAAACTAGGTGCGTCTTATGGTCGGGTGTGTCTTATAGTGCAAAAAATACAGTAAATGGTAATATTGAAAGGGGTATCCGACCTAAAACTGATGAATGCATAATGAAAGCTGCTACTGTAATAATTAAACAAGAAAAGACAAACGTTTGACTTTATTGAATTCTGCCATCTCACCTCCTGGTCATCTTCTCTCACGTCCAAAGCAAATGATTTCTGAAAATCAAGAATGCAGAAAGTCATATATCTCCTGATGAAAGCACAATATTCTCATTGGAACATTATTGATGGGCCCCTCTTTGGACTGATTACTCTTAGTTTTCTGCATCACTGCTTAGGTGGTGAAAGATGGCAGATGACTTCACACTTCTTGTTCTGTATGCAGTGTAGCAACAAACAGCACAATCCTAACCATGTTCACTCAGAAGTAAGTCCTATTGAATTCAATGGGGCTTACTCTCAAGTAAGTGGGGTTAGGGTTGCAGTGTATTAGCTGTCACATATGGCCCACATCAACAATAAAATTGTATCCACAGCAAGGAAAAGTCTAGCCATAATTCCTTATATTGTTGGTCAAGTGACTGCTCCAAATAACATTTGTTTTGTTAGCAAGTTAGAATTCATAATTCCACCAATAATGACACTTTCCTGGTACATTTCTTTGGGCAGTTTAATGACCATGACGCTTTACATACCAGACCAACTTTTTCCAGATTCCTGAAAGCAGGTTGATTTTCAGCACCCTGAGCCACAGAAAGAGAACCAAAATCAGTATTCAAAAATGAAACTTTTCAGCTGCTAAAGCTCTCTCCACCACACAAGACTGTAACTTCATTACAGAAACAAAGGGCTCTCCCAGTCATAATTTATCTTTTCTGCAGAAGGTTGCCTTTCCCACTGTAGTTCACCAGGGAGGAAGCATTCTATGCCAGTTTACAGCGCATGTTTTGAGCTTCTGCATTTATACTGCTGAATACAGGAATAAATCTCAGCAGTTCATCAGTTACTTTGGTCAGAAAATAGAGATAGAGTCGAAAGACTAAAATTTGGCTAATTTAAACATAGTTAAATATGCTTTTGATAGAACTGATAAGGAGTTAAGTTGTTTCAAACATTTAGTTTGGGGCGAGATATTATATTCCATGAATTCGATGGTATTAAATATAAAGAGCCCTTCTGAGTCAGATCAAGAGTCTTAGGGCGGATCTACACTCGTCATTTATAATGTTAAAGGTAAAGGTAAAGGGACCCCTGACCATTAGGTCCAGTCGTGGCCAACTCTGGGGTTGCGGCACTCATCTCGCTTTATTGGCCGAGGGAGCTGGCCTACAGCTTCCGGGTCATGGGGCCAGCATGACTAAGCCACTTCTGGCGAACCAGAGCAGCGCACGGAAACACCGTTTACCTTCCCACTGGAGCGGTACCTATTTATCTACTTGCACTTTGACGTGCTTTCGAACTGCTAGGTCGGCAGGAGCAGGGACCAAGGAACGGGAGCTCACTTCCATCGCGGGGAACCTTCTGATCGGCAAGTCCTAGGCTCTGTGGTTTAACCCACAGCGCCACCCGCATCCCTTTTATAACATTAAAAGTGTGTTATTAAAATGTGACACCAGAGGGCACTGCAGAGCAGCGAGCCACCGGCGATGGAAAACTGTCATTAAGCGGTATAAAACGTTACATTTAATAACGTTTAACATCTAGAAGATCAATGTAGATGCAGCCTTAAATTGGCCAGTTGGATGCTTCCAGGAGGCCAACATACAGGGCTCAAAGGCAAGAGCTCACCTTGATTGTTTACCCATTAGCAACTGGCACAATATAGAGCTGCCATTTAGCTGTCATGGGTGACACACCATTGATTTATCCTCATTTAACAATTTCTAAGCCAGTGGTAGGGAACCTGTGGCCATAATAATAATAATAATAATAATAATAATAATAATTTATTTATACCCTGCCCATCTGGCTGAGTTTCCCTAGCCACTCTGGGCGGCTTCCAACAAAATATTAAAAAGACATTAAAACATCAGTCATTAAAAACTTCCCTAAAAAGGGCTGCCTTCAGATGTCTTCTAAAAGCCAGACAGTTGTTTATTTCCTTGAATCTGATGGGAGGGTGTTCCACAGGCCGGGCGCCACTACCGAGAAGCCCCTCTGCCTGTTTCCCTGTAACTTCGCTTCTCACAGTGAGGGAACCGCCAGAAGGCCCTCGGCACTGGCCTACCAGATATTATTGCCCTTCAACTCCCATCATGCCTGGCTGCTGGCCATTTTGGCTGTGCTGCGTAGGAACTCAGTGCCCAACAGGACATGGCTGGACACAGGTTCTCCACCCCTGTTCTCAGCCAGCGACCCACCTGATATAGCTCATTTCATATGCTTGTTCTGTGCAGTGCACATAACTTTGTTTTGACCATCCTGAGTCTACCACCTGCATTTCCAGTACTTGTGTGAATGAGAGGGAAAGGGAGAGATGTCTCTGTTTCAGTGGAGAGGATGTTTCACATACCGGTGTTTTCAGTGCCCGAGTGCTCTTGGAAGTAGGCTTATCTTCAGAATCCTTCAAACACAGAAAAAATAAAATAAAAAATATCAGCAATACTTCAAAATGAAACTGCCATGCCCTAGTATTTCAATATTTCATTCACAACCAGGGACGGATTTAGGTTTGATGAAGCCCTAAGCTACTGAATGCATTGGGGCCCTTTATATATCCTGCTGTCCTTTGTCAACAACAAATTGTCGCTGTTTTTGTGTTGAATATATGCTATATGGTAATTTATGGACCTAATAGGTATCTAAAGCCATTTGCACATAACAAAATATGTATTTTATCAAAGAAATTGTTGAACTGAAATACAATTAAGAAGAGGTATATTAATAGTGAAATTTTGGGGGCACCCCCAAGAGAGTGGGGCCCTAAGCTATAGCTTGTTTAGTTTATACGTAAATCCGGCACTGTTCACAACACACTGCTGTGTTTTAGTAGAAAGCCTTTTGGTGGAAACATAAATTATTTGGTGGCTGAAACGCCTGTTTTATTGATTATAGGCCTGTTCAGTTTGCTAATTTCAAAGGCTGAAGTAGCCCATAAGGTAAAGGTAAAGGGACCCTTGACCATTAGGTCCAGTCTTGACCGACTCTGGGGTTGCGGTGCTCAGCTCACTTTATTGGCCGAAGAAGCCGGCGTACAGCTTCTGAGTCATATGGCCAGCATGACTAAGCCACTTCTGGCAAACCAGAGCAGTGCACGGAATCGCCGTTTACCTTCCCGCCGGAGTGGTACCTATTTATCTACTTGCACTTTGACGTGCTTTCGAACTGCTAGGTTGGCAGGAGCAGGGACCCAGCAACAGGAGCTTACCCCATCGCGGGGATTCGAACCGCTGACCTTCTGATTGGCAAATCCTAGGCTATGTGGTTTAACCCACAATATAGGTTGCAGTAGTTATCGTTGGCCTGCTTTGGACTAATTATGAAGTGCCGAGAGCTTGGAGCTTGAGAGATTATAGGGAGAGGTAGAGGCAGAAGCACTCAAGACTCATGTATGAAGCACCAAGCAATGATATGGCATTATATCTGATCCACGTCTTTAAAACCCAAAGCTGAACAATTAAATGGGCTCTATCAGAACATTAACAATGAAAGGGGGATCTGTAACTGAGCCCGTGAAACCATTCTGAAATATTGCAGTTATAAACCGCTTAGAGGAGGGATGTCCCAGTTGTCGTGAAATAGAATCCTTTTCGTTTTCTTGCCTTATCTTCCTTGGTTTTCCCGCTCCCAGCATTAGAAGGATGGTCCTGAAAACAAATATCAAAAACTAGTAGAGTATGTGAAAAACCATATCACACAATATGATGTTTTCTTTCTCATATTAGTTCAGTGTGTTATAGGTTTGGGGGAGACACTCTGAATGATAGCTGTGGGTCTTTTCCCAACCTGTGACCCTGTAATTGTGAGTTTAGCATTGAGTAGAAGAAACCTGTTAAAGCAGTTCCTTTGTGAAATAATAACTCTTTTGGTTCCTTACCTTTTCTTCCTTGGGTTTGTCGCCTTCAGCTTTAGAAGAATGCACCTGAAAATAAAAATCAAACCCGTGTGTGTGTTGGGAAAATGCATCTCACAATATGACGTCATCTTTCAGAGAGACAGAAACATGGCTGATCTGTGCTGGACCTAAAATGGTGGCTTGGGACTTCCCTGCAAACCAACTGGGGAAGGAAGATCTGTTGGGGTGTTAATGCTGTGAGCCCCTCCATCTTACGCTCAGGTTGTATAGATGTGTATATATGAAACCATATGCCCTAAGGACACCACAGTCTCCATTGACCTTCACTCCAAGGGATCGGAACCTTGGCTATGCGCAGGGTCCCATGGAATCTCTTGCTGCTTGGAGACTGGGGCGTGTGCCACGGGGTCCTTTTAGGTTCCTTACCTTTTCTTCTTCAGCCTTGTCACTTACAGCTGAAGTCAAAGGGTCCTGAAAACAAATACCAAATATTAACGTGTAAAAAATACAGTCGTACCTTGGTTCTCAAATGCCTTGGTTCTCAAACAACTTGGAACCCAAACTCTGCAAACCTGGAAGTAAGTGTTCCAGTTTGCAAACTTTTTTCGGAAGTCGAATGTGCTCCTTTTTGAGTGTTACGCTTCCGATTTGAGTGCCACACTTCTATTTCGAGCCCCACACTTCCGTTTAGAGTGTTATGCTGAGGTCTGTCTGTTTTTGCTATTTATTTTGCGTTTTTGTGGCTCTTTTTCTTTTGGTGTGTGACATTGTGGAACCCAGTTCAGCTACTGATTGACTGTGTGAGTGCAGTACATTGTTTATTGCTTTCATTTTATGGATCAATGGTCTTGTTAGATAGGAAAATTCATGTTAAATTGCTGTTTTTGGGTTATTGCTTTAAAAAGTCAGGAAAGGATTAATCTATTTTGCATTACTTGCTATGGGAAAGTGTGCCTTGCTTTTGGAACGCTTTGGTTTTGGAACGGACTTCCGGAACGGATTAAGTTTGAGAACCAAGGTACCACTGTAAATAAATCACATCTCACAATAGGATGTTGTCTTTCCCAGATCTATTCAGCAGAAAGGAAGCTTTGCATACCTTTTCAGGTTTCCCTTTTTCTTTTTCTGCTTTAGCTTCTTTCTCCTGGTGATCATCATGCTTAAAGCAAAGAAAAAGTACCAATATCAGTATTTCATCTGGCACTTACTTCATGTCTCATGACTGTCAGATAGGAACTTCTCTGAAGTGAGAAGCCTTCATATGATCCATGATCATAACTGAATCCTGTTTATTCAGTTCTGTGCAGTGCACATAACTTTGTTTTTACCATCCTGAATCTACCACCTGCATTTCCAGTACTTGTGTGAATGAGAGGGAAAGGGGGAAAAGTGGAGAGGATGTTTCACACACCGGTGTTTTCAGCGCCCGAGTGCTCTTGGAAGTAGGTTTATCTTCAGAATCCTTCAAACACAGAAAAAACAAAAACAAATATCAGCAATACTTCAAAATGAAACTGCCATGCCCTAATATTTCATTCACAACCAGGGACAGATTTAGGTTTCATGAGGCCCTACTGAAGGCAATGGGGCCCTTTATATGTCCTGCTGTCCTTTGTCAACAACAAATTGTCGCTGTTTTTTTGTGTTGAATATATGCTATATGGTAATTTATGGACCTAATAAGTATCTAAAGCCATTTGCACATAACAAAATATGTATTTTATCCAAGTAATTGTTGAACTGAAATACAATTAAGAAGAGGTATATTAATAGTGAACTTTTTTGGGGGCACCCCAAGAGAGTGGGGCCCTAAGCTATAGCTTATTTAGCTTATACGTAAATCCGGCACTGTTCACAACACACTGCTGTGTTTTTGTAAAAAGCCTTTTGGTGGAAACATAAATGATTTGGTGGCTGAAACGCCTGTTTTATTGATAATAGGCCTGTTCAGTTTGCTAATTTCAAAGGCTGAAGTGGCCCATAAGGTAAAGGCAAAGGGACCCCTGACCATTAGGTCCAGTCGTGACCGACTCTGGGGTTGCGGTGCTCATCTCGCTTTATTGGCCGAGGGAGCCGGCGTACAGCTTCCGGGTCATGTGGCCAGCATGACTAAGCCACTTCTGACAAACCAGAGCAGGGCACAGAAACGCCGTTTACCTTCCCGCTGGAGCGGTACCTATTTATCTACTTGCACTTTGACGTGCTTTCGAACTGCTAGGTTGGCAGGAGCAGGGACTGAGCAACATCATGCTTAAAGCAAAGAAAAAGTGTCAGTATCAGTATTTCATTTGGCATTTACTTCATGCCTCATGACTGTCAGATAGGAACTTCTCTGAAGTGAGAAGTTTTCATACGATCCATGATAATAACTGAATCCTGTTTATTTTATGGCGCAGTTTACATACACACCCCAGTTCAGTTTTCCATCAGTGGACTGGATGTGTTTTGCACCAGCGCCTTAGTGCCTGAAGTTCTCGATTTTCATGATGACCTCCAAAATCTTTTTTCAAAACAACAACAACCCACCCTTTATTTTTTAACCTTGGTGCTATCGCTTGTAGCTACACAAGGATGATCCTGAAAACAAAAATCATATCTCACAATGTGATGTTGTCCTCCCTATACTGGGGTGTGTGTGTGTGTATTTATTTTGATTATATATTTTGTGGTTTTATATTTTGATTTTGTTCTGTGAACCACCCTGAGACTTCCGGGTATAGGGCAGGATATAAATTCAACAACAACAACAACAACAACAATAATAATAATAGCAGCTCAGTGGGGACCAAGATTTACATACTTTTTCACTTTTTTCTTTTCCTGCTTCCGCCCCTTTGTCCTGCTCAACTGACTTAACCTCAGCATCCTTAAATCACAGAAAAAATACCAACATGAGTATTCCATTTGACACTTGCTGCAGGCATTATGCTTTTCAGATAGGAGTTATCGCTGAAGTTGGAAGCCTCAATATTACCAGTAATCATAGCTGACTTCTCCGGGTTTATTGGTGAAGTGGATGCACCATGGACTAACCTGCTTAGTGCATAAAGTTCTGTGTGGGAAGATTGACTTCCCAAACCCTCCCAAGACAGAATTCTTATGAGACAGACTCAACACCAGTGTTCAAAGATGGGACTCGATTAACAGAAGGAGGTCTGGAGGCATAGCAAGTAATTAATTAATTGCATTACATAATTCCTTTTTGAGTGATTTAATGTCATCATGGGAAAGACAGGCTCCACTGAATATTGTGTTTTATACCACTCCATTCTATCAGGAATTTATCATTGAATTGCAGACCTGCTCTCCAAATCAACAACACGCGCACACACACACACACACACACACACACACAGACAGACATTGTCTTTCCCATAACTACTCAATGTGTTTGGGGATGGGGGGGGTGTCAGACTGGATTCTACCTGTGGATGCCCTCCAAACCTGTGATCCTGTGTTTGTGAGGTTTAGAATCTAGTAGAATAAACCTACTAGAATTTTGAATTATGGTGCTGGAGGAGACTCTTGAGAGTCCCATGGACTGCAAGAAGATCAAACCTCTCCATTCTGAAGGAAATCAGCCCTGGGTGCTCACTGGAAGGACAGATCCTGAAGCTGAGGCTCCAATACTTTGGCCACCTCATGCGCAGGGTCCCATGGAATCTCTTGCTGCTTGGAGACTGGGGTGTGTGCAACAGGATTTCCTACCTTTTCTTCCTTAGGTTTATCACTTTCTGCTGGAGATGAATGGTCCTGAAAACAAATATCAAGTATTAATGTCACACACACACACACACACACACACACACACACACACACACTGATATTGTCTTTGCCATATCTACTCAATGTTCTGGGGATGGGCGGTGTGTGTGTCAGTCTGTATTATACCTCTGGATCCCTTCCAAAACTGTGATCATGTGCTGGTGAGGTTTAGAATCTAGTAGAACAAAACCTGTTAAAGCAGTTCCTTTGTTAAGGAGACCAGAATGTGTGCAACAGGGTCCTTTTAGGTTTTTACCTTTCCTTCCTTAGTTTTATCGCTTCCTTGTAGAAACCAATGTTCCTGAAATCAAATACCAAATATTAATGTGCAAATAAAAATAAATCTCACAATATGACGTGGTCTTTCCCATATTTGTTCAGCACGAAGGAAGCTTTACATACCTGTTCATTTTTTTCTTTGGCTGCTTCAGCTTCTTTTCCCTGGTGATCAGAATTAACCTGAGCCCTCTTAAAACACAGAAAAGGTACTAATATGAGTATTCCATTTGACACTTACTATATGCCTCATGGCTGTCAGATAGTTCTTAAACTCGAGGTGAGTAATCTTCATGTTATCAGTGACCATAATTGAAACATGTGGATTGTTTGGTGAAGTTTACATACACACAAGTTCAGTTTTCCATCAGTGGATGGGACATGTTTTGCACCAGCCTCCTAAGTGCCTGAAGTTCTGGGTTTTTAAGGAGAAGACTGACCTCCAAAATCCTTCCAAAATAGAATCCTTATGTGATAAAATCAATACCAGTAATAAAAAAAATGAGTGGGTATGGGATATTCTTAATTACAGAGTTCCTTTTGTTTGTTTTTTAAATAATGTTTATTAGAGTTTCACAAACAATAAAGAGTTTCAAAATTTAAACATAAGAAAAACTACAAAAATGAAAAAATACAAAAACAAAACACATAAAAAATACACAATAGAAAACAGTTAACAAAAGAAGGGAAGGAAAAAAGAAAAGGAAAGAAAAACCAAAAAACAAAACAGAAAATAGATTAGTATTTTCATATCTTATATTTCATTCGCTAGTTTCTGGACCTCCTCACACCTCCCACTTTGTATTCCAGTTCAGATATTAAATTCAGCAAGTCCTTACCCTCTAGCATTTATCCTCACTCAAGATATTAACCTATTATAAATATCAATTTTCCAGTTATCAATCCCTATTTACATTTTCTTTGAAATCTTTTTACCAATACCACTTATTTTCCATCAGACATCATTTTAACATTCCTTAATTTTACAGTGCTTCTGCAAGTAGTCTTTAAATTTCTTCCAGTCTTCCTCTACAGAGTTCCTTTTTAGTAGATTAATGTCCTCACAGCAACGGCAGTTTCCACTGAGCTGGCTGCATTACTTTGTTCTACCAGTAACTTTTCCTTGGGTTGTGGAACTTCTCACAAAATCAACAGAACAAGAACTGCCACTCACACAACATGGAAATTGTGTCTACCAAGAAATAAGAAACACCTTTCCTTAAGCTGCAACATGGCTGCTTTACACAGTCTCCACACACAGAACAAAGGGGCAAAGCTAAATTTTACACAGGGTGTGTTATTTGCCTGTGTGTGCAATTCATCCGACACACAACAGGGATGGATCTAAAGGGCAGGTACTAGCATGTGTCGAGCATTCTGCACATGTGGTGGGCACATGTGAGCCCAAGCGCCGCTCCTGTGTCCCTCACTGTATGGGCTCTACGTGCCACTGAGTTCTTATGGACTGATTCTGTAGATCAGTGGATTATCAAAGATGGAGGCCGTAATGAAAGGTTTGCCAAGAAGTAGCATAGGGATGTGAGTCTTTCTGGTGTGCCAGAGGCTCCTTTAGAAGCAGTAAAAACTACACTGTGATGGTGCAGCATAGTGTCTAAGAATCGAGCTATGAATCATAGAATCATAGAATCATAGAGTTGGAAGAGACCACAAGGGCCATCAAGTCCAACCCCCTGCCAAGCAGGAAACACCATCAGAGCACTCCTGACATATGGTTGTCAAGCCTCTGCTTAAAGACCTCCAAAGAAGGAGACTCCACCACACTCCTTGGCAGCAAATTCCACTGTTGAACAGCTCTTACTGTCAGGAATCAGGAAGTCCCTGATTTGAACAACATCTCCATCAACACCTCTCTATGCTGCCTTAGGTTGTTGTCTGTGAGCATCAGTTCTCCCCACATCTAATAACACTGATTTTCTTCATAGGGTTGTTATATAGATTACAACTACGACGTGTATGTGAAGCACTTTGAACTCCCGAAAATGCTATTCAGATGTTAATATTGTTATTAATGCTTTGCCTTAGTGTTGTTAAACTGGATCTACTGGATTAGGGTGATCATACAGACACCTGGCCTGTGCTTCATTTTCCACAGGAGGCAAATGAGGGGATGCATTACATACCTTCTTTATTTCCCAGTCCTTCTCAACATGGCCATCTTTTTCATGGTGAATCTTGGAAGGAGAGAAAGTAGAAAAAAGAGATGATGGGGCTGGATCTCTTGCTGTCAAGCCATTAAGTTTACAATTCTTGGCTTTTTGCTTTTTTGCAAATGTACTTACTGGCAAAGCCAAGGCAATGCTGAAAAGGCACCAGCAGATCACAGCAGTCTTCATTGTGAAAGATCCCCTGAAGAAGATGTTCTAATGGTCAGTTGATAGGTTACATGTACAAAAGAAGAAAAGCTGAAAAGCTGATTGCAAACTTGCTAGAACTTTTCTAAGTGGCAACACGATCACGCGCTTTCACTTTGTGGTCTACATTCCCACTGCATACTGCTCATCAGTGCCGAACCATCATCAACGCAAGGGAACAGTGAATAGACTGAAGCAAAGAGGCACAAGGTGGCTTCCTGAGAGTGGTACCTTGAAAGCAGGTGAGTGTGACAGCATTGCCCACTATGGTATTTACATTTGTTCCTTTACTGCCCCTGGTAAATCAGTTTTGCTGCAGGTGATGTGTGGGTAAGTAGCACTTCAACAACCTACAAAACTCGATTGATCTGAAATAATAGCAGGACAAAAGAAATGCTTGTGTGTGTGTAGACTAAGGATGTCAGAGAAATTCAATTCAATTTGCTTTTAAAGGAAAACTTATGTCATTTGCATTTCACAAAACAATACATGAACTGAAACTCATCCATCCTGAGAAAAACCACATTTTTTTCCTGAATTTTGTAATGCAGTTCTTCAAACGAGTAATGTGTACAAAAATGCATATACTCTGGTAAAGTGTGCATATAGAAACGCAGATGTTGGTGGAAATGACCTCCAAAAACGCATTGCATTAGAGAAAATTGCTGTGCATAAATGTATGGGAAATGACATATAAATATGTATATAGTGGTACCTCGGGTTACAAACACCTCAGGTTACAAACACTTCGGGTTACAGACTCCACTAACCCACAAGTAGTACCTCAGGTTAAGAACTTTACCTCAGGATGAGAACAGAAATTGCACAGCGGCAGCAGCGGGAGGCCCCATTAGCTATAGTGGTACCCTCAGGTTAAGAACAGTTTCAGGTTAAGAACGGACCTCCGGAACGAATTAAGTTCATAACCAGAGGTACTACTGTATTAGCAGGAATTCACTCTAAAATGCTGATGAATTCTCATGAGGACTTTTGAAAATATATATCTATAAATGGATGTGGAAAATCAGAAATTTAGAGAAGCCAAAACTGACAGATTCGTCTAAGAGCAGTCGTTCCAAAATTTACTTACATCTGAGAGTGGAGCTTGGAGCAATCTTGGCTTACTCAGTTTCTTCCTTTCTTCTTCTTCTGCTGGATGCCTACAGCCCCCTGGCATTTAAACCCTTCCCAAGAAATTAACCCACCAGTTGTCACCCATGAAGTCGAAAGGGGGAGGCCATTAGCTTTCTTATCACCACATTCCCCCCTCCCCATTCAATGACTTTCAGAACAGACAAAAGCTACTGGTTGAAGTGTTCCTTATCATGATCAAGCATTTGTGTTCAGTGCTCGTTTTTTCGTCTCAGGTGGGAGGATTTAAGGGGCACAGAGTATTTCATTCAGCTCGTGTAGGAGATTGTGAGGGGCATGTTCTCTTTTGCAAACTGTGTGGAAGAGGAAAAAACAGTTCTCTCTTCAGAGATCAACTGATAATTGCTCTTAGATTTCTCATGGATGAAGATATGTTTGGTGTGCTTCTTTCTGTGTGCATGAGTGGTTCATTAAAAGGACGAGGTAATCATTCATTGGCATTTGGTTTCAGTGCAGAAAAGGGAGGACGGAGTTTGGATCCCATATGGAGGATGAAGTAAGAGGGCTGTACAGTGTAGTGCAATGTATTCACAGTGTACTGATTACATTTTTTTTAAAAAAACCCCCACACTTCTTCACGGCATCTCATGGTGGCATACAATAGTCTTTTCTTTCCTTATTTTTTAACCTTCAGAACAACCCTATAAGGTAGGAGGGACTGAGAGATGGCAATAGACAAGGTCAGCTTGTAAGCATCACGGCTGAGTGAAAGGTTCAGTTGAGCCTGTTGTCTCTGTAGCTCTCATTTAACATAGTACAGTGGCTCATACAGTGGTACCTCGGGTTGCAGACGCTACAGGTTACAGACTCCGCTAACCCAGAAATAGTACCTCAGGTTAAGAACTTTGCTTCAGGATGAGAACAGAAATCGTGCGGCGGCAGCGGGAGGCCCCATTAGCTAAAGTGGTACCTCAGGTTAGGAACTGTTTCAGGTTAAGAACGGCCCTCCGGAACGAATTAAGTTATTAACCAGAGGTACCACTGTATGTTGTGAAAAGTTGTTTGTCCGTGTGCCCATCTGCTGTCCATAGGTTTGGCCACCTCTCGCCAAACTCAGCATGGGGGCTCCTGAGTTGGGGTGTGTGGTCGTTTTAAACATTTGGGCACCCACCACCATTTTCAATCAAGATGGCAGACTGAAATGTGCCTTTGGTCTGACTTCGCCTATTTTTTTCCACATAGGTGACGCTGCCTCTTGAGATATTACACTATCCATATAAAAAGTCACAAAGTGCTTTTTGGTTTCTACAAATTCCCGGGCAGTGCCAGACACTCCCTGCTAATATAATATAAAGGTAAAGGGACCCCTGACCATTAGGTCCAGTCGTGACCGACTCTGGGGTTGCGGCGCTCATCTTGCTTTACTGGCTGAGGGAGCCGGCGTACAGCTTCTGGCTCATGTGGCCAGCATGACTAAGCCGCTTCTGGTGAACCAGAGCAGCGCACGGAAACACCATTTACCTTCCCGCCAGAGTGGTACCTATTTATCTACTTGCACTTTGATGTGCTTTTGAACTTCTAGGTTGGCAGGAGCAGGGACCAAACAACGGGAGCTGATCCCGTTGTGGGGATTCGAACCGCCGACCTTCTGATCGTCAAGTCCTAGGCTCTGTGGTTTAACCCACAGTGCCACCTGCGTCCCATAATATAATATAGATCTAGGCATAATGATGAGTTCCATACTAGGTGAGATGCTGAAGGCAAAAAAAGTGTCTTTGTTTTCAATGTTTGGAAGGCCATTTAGCTCAGGGCAAGGGTCCATAGCTCCATGGTAGAGCATCTGCTTTGCATGCTGCAGAGGTCCAATCCCCATCATCTCTAGGTAGGGCTGGACCTGGGACAGACCCCATCTGAAATCTTGGAGACTCTCTGCCAGTCAGAATAGACAGTACTGAACTACATTGACCAACGTTCCTACTGTGCAGGGTTTTAAAAAAAGAAAGAAAGACATAGCATCAGTTTGGGTAGTGTGTGTAATGATTATCAGGCCTACAGGAGGTGAAAGGGTGAATTTAAACAATTCTTCCACTGCTGTAGCCCTGAAAAGCCATCTTCTGAAGTTGACCACTGAGCCACAGTCGCCAGTGGCGTAGCGTGGGGGGTGCCAGGGGTGCCGGCCGCACCGGGCGCAACATTTGGGGGGGCGCGTTTGGCCGGCCCTCCTCGAGGAAGCAGGAACCCCACTGTCCTCGGACCTCCTCCAAAGGCTGGCGGTGGGGCGGAGAGACCTTCTCCCCGCGCCAGCCTTCGGATGGCTGCTCCGAAGCCTGGCGGTGGGGCGGAGAGACCTTCTCCCCGCACCAGCCTTCGGAAGGATGATCCGAAGCCTGGTGGTGGGGCGGAGAGACCTTCTCCCCGCGCCAGCCTTCGGATAGCTGCTCCGAAGCCTGGCGGTGGGGCAGAGAGACCTTCTCCCCGCGCCAGCCTTCGGAAGGCTGCTCCGAAGCCTGGCGGTGGGGCGGAGAGACCTTCTCCCCGCGCCAGCCTTCGGAAGGCTGCTCCGAAGCCTGGCGGTGGGGCAGAGAGACCTTCTCCCCGCGCCAGCCTTCGGATGGCTGTCCTGAAGACTTGTGGTGGGAGCAGTGGCGTAGCGTGGGGGGTGCAGGGGGGCCTGCTGCACCTGGCGCAACATCTGGGGGCGCGCGGAAGAGACTCGAGTGCTAAAATCCATGGGTTAGGGGGCGCAAATTACTTGCCACGCTACACCAGTGACAGTCGCTTCTCATTTCCCCATCTGATGCAGGTGGAAAACTGATCAGAAGAACATCTGGGTTTACGCACTTTAATTTTTAACTAAAAATTAGTTAATTTTTAGTTAACTAAAAATTAGTTAACTAAAGGGGGAAGTAAAGGAATCTTTAAAAAGCTCTCACATCTATATTAAGTCTCTCCCTCACATGTATCTAAATATAGAGACTGATTTGCCAAACTTGTTCCCCCTCTGGCTTAGCTCTCAGATGAGCTTAAGGAGTACAGATTGTACTTGCAAAATGGGCCAGGGAGTATTTTACCATGAAACTGACAAAGCAACACACACCATATATATAGAGATAGTCTAGTTGTGGATATTTTTGGATACAGTACTTTTGGTATGGATTGAAGAGAAAGCAGCAGAGAGGGTGTTTAAAGGCTGTTCTCCACTTTACATGATTTCATGCCCAGAACATAACCCCTGCGTAAGTGGGGAGTCACCTGTATACAAGTTTGAAGTCAACAGCGCAGAATATCACTTTCAAGCCCATTGCTGGCTTTCTCCACTAGGTGGGGCTTGCTGCAGTCCCAGGTTTGAAATTAGTTCAATTAGCTGGAGTATTTGAGCGATTTTTGTTTTGTAATTTCAAGGGCTACAGGGCTGGCACAGGGCTGCTGAATCGCAGAGGCATTTTGAGAGGGAGAAGGTGGATTTCATTTAGTTTGGTGGGTAACAAGTGCTGTGGAGCTGCAATCAGCACCACATTGTTCCCTGTACAATAGCCAAAGGGGAATGGTGCCGCAAAGTGACATTTCCCCATTGCAGGGGACACAAGGCTGGCTGACAATTGCAGCGCTGCGCTCACTCCAAGCCACCTCAAGTCAGCTGTGTGAGAGAAGACCTGCCCTGTCCTCTTGGGCTTGGATGTTGCTCCTGGATCTTCTCTGAGATCTGCTCTGGAGGCGGGTGGAACGTTTCAAGTGGGGACCACTCTTTATCAAAGAAGAAGAGTTTGGATTTGATATCCCGCTTTATCACTACCCGAAGGAGTCTCAAAGCAGCTAACATTCTCCTTTCCCTTCCTCCCCCACAACAAACACTCTGTGAGGTGAGTGGGGCTGAGAGACTTCAGAGAAGTGTGACTGGCCCAAGGTTACCCAGCAGCTGCATGTGGAGGAGCGGAGACGCGAACCCAGTTCACCAGATTACGAGTCTACCGCTCTTAACCACTACACCACACTGGCAAGACACCCAGAATGACCGCTGACATTGGTGAGGAGTTGCTGCTCTTAACTTGGCTGTTAGAACTGTGACTTAAGAACTTGCAACTGAGGTTGCCTTGTCCTCCTCCCTTCCATTTCTTTTTTCCTTGTGCCTTTTTAGAATGTAAGCCTGAGGGCAGTCTTAATACGGGTCATTGTAAGCTGCTCTGAAAGCCTCTTTTGGATCAAGGGTGGGGTATTGATGCAATGGTGATAATGGTAGGTCCCCTCTCCGAAAAGTTAAAAGAATTCACCTTCCACTTGAAAGTTGGAAAAATTTCCCCTCTTTCGCAACTACATGAATGTCCCAGTGAAAGTATGTGTGTGAACTTCAGCCAAACACTACTTTAAACCAATGATTTATCCATAACCAATTTCCTCATACCCAAATGAGTTGGTCAACAGAGTTTTAGAAGCTTCATGTGTCTATGTGCATTCTAGACTCCATGCTTAGCTCATATCAGAAGTATATAAATTGAATATGAACTATCTGAGCCAGGTTAGCCATTCGTCTATAGCCTTTTAGACCCTCGTTGTTGTTTTTAGACTCTAGATTTCCAAGCTCAGCTGAGAAGCTCACTTGGTGACCTTAGGTCTGCCGCTCACTCTTGTCTTCCTTACAGGGTTGTTGCTATGATGATGGGCAGAATGGAAATCCATGCATGTATGCCCCCTTGGATGAATGACATAGCCAAAGTAAGAGAATAATGTTTGTTTGCCTGAAGCAATTAGAGTAGAAATTAGTGTACTGAATGGTCTTTGGAGATTTCATTGTTGCTTTCAATATGTGTTTTCTTTAAAATTAGACTATGAGTGGATCTACACTCACGGTTTATAACATTAAGGAATGGTGAAAGAACGGTTATCACAACGTACAGTGGTGCCTCGCAAGACGAAATTAATTCGTTCCGCGAGTTTTTTCGTCTTGCGATTCTTTTCGTCTTGTGAAGCACGGTGTCGGGGAAGTTTTGGAAAAGCTTCAAAAATCACCAAAGTCTTTAAAAACCTTTAAAAAGGCTACCACGCCACGTTCTATGAGTTGCTCCTCGAAGTCAAGTCGCAACTGTATTAACGGTGTTAAGAAAAAGGAAACAAACTTGCAAGACGTTTCCGTCTTGCGAAGCAAGCCCATAGGGAAAATCGTCTTGAGAAGCAACTAAAAAAACCAAAAACCCTTTCGTCTAGCGAGTTTTTTGTCTTGCGAGGCATTCGTCTTGCGAGGTACCACTGTATTTGGACATACTATGTTTTGCCTGTAACATTAATAATACATTATTAAAATGTGACACCAGCCGGCGCTGCAGAGCAACCAGGGAAACTGCGTTGTTACGGAGGAAACAGGTAAGGAACGTCTTTGTTTTAACAGTATGCCCTGTGATGTTTAAAAAAGATATATTTAATATCGTTCTAATAACGGTAAAAAAGTCAGTGTAGATCCAGCTTCTGTTACGGTGTGGGATTGAAGATCCGTTACTGTTTTTTTCTTTAATTTATGCATTTGCCATGTTTCTATTTACATACCATACTTTCCCATCATACCTTGTTTCTGTACATTCTTAATGTTGGCAGTACAGAAGAGTTCTGCAAGTAATTTTAAAAGACGGAACCAACATATGAGGTCTGGTGAGAAGACGACACTGGTCTCTTAGCATATAGCTCAGAGACAGAGTATCTGCTTTGCTGGAAGAAGATCTCAGGTTCAATCCCTGGTATCTCTAGGTAGGGCTGGGAGAGACCGCAGCATCTACACTCAGTGTACACAATACTGAGCTAGATGAACCAATGGCAGAAGGCAACTTCCTAGACAGTCATATCTTGGAAGTCGAATGGAATCCGTTCCGGAAGTCTGTTCGACTTCCAAAACATTTGGAAACCAAAGCGTGGCCAATCGGAAGCCCCATCGGACATTTGGCTTCCAAAAATAGTTTGCAAACCAGAACAGTCACTTCCAGGTTTGCGGCGTTTGGGAGCCAAAACGTTCGAGAACTAAGCTGTTCGAAAACCAAGGTATTCCTATGATAAGAACCATGCTGAGACCTAGGCATATAAGGTTTTGTCTTTTTATTTAACTCACAATTGTCAACAAAATATACATTGCAACAGTAAATCCTTTGGTACTACAGTATCATGAGATGCAACATTCACTCTGATTGTAAAGCTAGATTTCTCTCTCTCTCTTTCTCTCTCTCTCTCAACTCCATCACAACCCCCTATGAGACAGAGCAGGAAAAATATGCAGCAAGAAGGGCTTACAGTTCTATAATGGACAGGACAGCTAGTACTGCACATTTAAGGTTGACATCCTCAGCATGTTTACCTAGCAGTAAGCATGCACCAAAATCAGTGGGACTTACTTCCAAGTAAACATGTGTTGGATCAGGCTCTGCATTTGCCTGGTTAACACTGCTGCCGATAACTGCTATGATTGCGGAAATCAAACGTGTGATATGCATAGAATTGGGAGCAAACATTCAAGTAGAAATTGCATTGCCTTTCTCACACTTCTCTCCTTCACGCACTCAGCAAAACAAATTTAAAAAAAATTCCCAGAAAAAGCCACCTGTTATGAATTTGGGCTCCAATCCTAGCTGCACCCACACATGCGAAAAATCTGGGGAGTGCTCATAGATAGGCGTGGAGACAGGAGCCTGCCTGTTTATCCACTTAGAGGGTGACCTCATTGTCCTCAATGCTGTGGTGGTCCTCAGCGCTGTGGTGATGATCCTCAGTGCTGTGGTGGTGATCTTCAGTGCTGAGGTTGTGATCTTCAGTGCTGTGGTGGTGATCCTCAGCACTGTGGCGGTGGTCCTCAGCGCTGCGGTGATCCTCAGCACTGTGGTGATCCTCAGCACTTTCGAATGTTTGGTTGCTGACACTGTCAGCATCATGGCCGTGATGTGCCTCTTGGAGTACCCCACTGAGGGCCTTCTTATACTCTCTGCTGTCATGGCTTTCCATGGATAAGTGGCTGTCATCGTGGTCACTGTCGTCATGGGGTTCCTCAACGCTCTCAAGTTTCTGGCGGCTGTCGTTCTCCGTGCTTTTATCGTGGACCTCTTGGCTGTCTCTCAGGTGACTTGCGTCATCACTTTCAAGGCTTGTGTCGTGGCTTTCGAGAGAATGTGACTTGGCGGAATGGGATTCGCGGCTCTCCACGTCTGGGGTGCTGTCCACGTCATCCGAAACATCACGCGAATCAAACTGCAAGGCCCACAAATGGAAGACAATAAATGGCCACCCAGAAACAGGAGGGATAGCTACAGTGTTGAGTAACAGAACAACTGTCGTCTCCAACTACGTTTTACTCATAGCAGACCCACTGAACGAACCCAAGTTAGCCATGTCTATTAATTTCAATGGGACGACTCTGAATAGGACAAACATTGGCTACAATGCTATGCCTACTTGGAAGTAAACCCCATGACATTCACAGGTACTCTCAGGTATGTGTGCAGCCTTAAACAGGTTTAGCAGTCATCCTCTTTCTTTAGGAAGCTGTAGGAATGGACAGAGCAGCCTAATTTCACCCTGTTTCTGGCTGCATACTCACCACGCCTTTAAAGCACCCCTCCGCAAGGAATATTATATATATATACACACACACACAAATTTTATTACGGTCCCAGACGAGTTTTACATACCATACTAGACAAGCATAAAACACAATAGAATTAAATTTGGATTAACAATCAAATATAATAATAAACAATACGAATATGGCAGCCGTTGGAAAGGTGGTTTAGCTCGTAATCTCTAAAATATTATCTAGAGTTTGCATCTGAGGTCTTAGTCTTTGTAGTTGCACAGCTTGTTCCCTGGGTTTTATGGCAGCTACGCAAAATTTGGCCACCCTTAGTGTGAACTCTGAATCCTTGTCCTCTAACAGAAGACAATAAATCTCGATCACCTCCACGACTGAGTCGCAAAGAATATTGGTAGCTCTGTGAGGGATAAACTAAAGTTCCCATGATTCTTTGTAGAAGGGGCTGTATGCATTTGATGTATGATGTGTATACAGTTATCAGTGCCTCTGGTGCTCAGGCAAAGGTCTGTCCCTTTCAGTTCTCATTTTTTGAAAGAATGCATGAAAGGTCCACATATAAATTGTACATATATTTTTTTACACACCTTTTATGTAACCCCCCCAACTTTTAAGAAGATAAAATACGTGCTTTTCAGTCCTCTCATCTGAAATATATATGCATTTCTGTGTGCAGGTTTTAGGTTATAATACATATTGTATGCGCACATTTTGTGTGCCAAAACTGCACCAGAAAATCTGCTGTGAAAATTGAACAAATTGCTCCCCATCCCTAGGAGAACACACACCTAGGAATCTCTAGCAGAAAATTCTTAGCAGTTCAGTTTGTTGCTTCTACCCCGGAGTACCCAGGGTGGCTTCCTAATAAAGAATAAACTACATTATAAAATAAAATCAGCGTTTAAAAATAAATAAATAGACACAATCAACAATCCAAACTACCTTCACCAGACTACAACTGCTAAATTTATTATGCCCAGATAGTTATAGTGGCAAAGAACAGGGCTGGGTAGGCCAGAAAACTTTATAGTGACCTTACATTTCATTTCTAATTGAACTCTGTATTGGGGAACCAGGCAAAATTTCTTTTTCTTCTGGAGTTTTCATGCTTCCAAACAAAAACAAACATGTCTCGGTTAACTAAATTTTAAGACTGGGAATCCCAGAGATTTTGCTTTTCTTTCCTGGGATTGCTAGGACTTTTGCGAAGTCTATCCACCAGATTTTTATTATTTTTATTTTAGGCAGGGAGTTTCCTAAAAGAGCATTACTACTTTTCCTTCCGAGCTTTCTTTGCAACATCTTGCTTCCTGTTTCAACTGGCACCTTCACAGCAACCACAAGCGATACTTTTCAAATATGCAATGTTTTGAATATCTCCGGCTCGCAGAAGCTTCTGTGAGACAGATGGACTTTTAAAACTGAACATTTGCTTCCTCTTATGCAGTTAGGGAAGATGAATGGAAGGAGAATGAGTTGCTTAGGGTTCTAAAAAAGAACACTCAGAGGTACCATAGCATTGCTGCCCCGGGGGAATTAAACCATGATGGCCATAGAGTAAGAATTCCACTGGCAAAAATGTGTGAACCATAACAACGGCAGGTGGATTATATATTTCTAAAGAGGTCAACTGCCTAGCTCTTTTTACTTACAGTACATCTGTAGCATTTACCTTTCCAGATCTTTTGTGTGCCTTTACAGAGTCCTCATAATGTACCAGGTCAACTTTTGCCTTGATTCCATAAGGTACATCTCCTCTACCAGTAAAGACCTCAGGAGTGACAGGCAAGGAAAAGGGAGCCTCGGTAGGGTAATCTGTGACGCCGTTTTCGTGTGACTCATCCGACTCATCCGAATCGTCATGGTCATCATCGTCCACATCACTGTGGTCATCGTCATCTTCCTTGCTCTCGCTTTGAGGCACAAGAAGGGTCTGCAAGGAAAGAGAAGCAACTCAGTATTACAGGACGCAGAGATGTAACACTCAAAACATGTTTATAGGTCTGGGTGTGCCTGATGACTGCACAACACAAACACAAGCCTAGGGGGAGGGAAAGAGGTGAAAATATTGGGAGGTATGTAGTGATGTATGGAAGTGAGAGCTGGACCATAAAGAAGGCTGATCGCTGAAGAATTGATGCTTTTGAATTATGGTGTTGGAGGAGACTCTTGAGAGTCCCATGGACTGCAAGAAGATCAAACCGATCCATTCTGAAGGAAATCAGCCCTGAGTGCTCACTGGAAGGACAGATCCTGAAGCTGAGGCTCCAAGACTTTGGCCACCTCATGAGAAGAGAAGACTCCCTGGAAAAGACCCTGATGTTGGGAAAGATGGAGGGCACAAGGAGAAGTGGATGACGGAGGATGAGATGGTTGGACAGTGTTCTCGAAGCCAGCAGCATGAGTTTGACCAAACTGCGGGAGGCAGTGGAAGACAAGAGTGCTTGGCATGCTCTGGTCCATGGGGTCACGAAGAGTCGGACACGACTAAACAACAACATGTTGTATGTGGAGGGGAGAATTAGTTAGGCACCCATGCTGTCTGCTGAGTGTCCTCTGGAGATGGCTTTTCCAGCCCTTGTCTTGCAACACTAATACAAACTCAATCTCTGTTTCCTAATATACTGGTTCTCGTCCCCCACCCCAGGCCATGTAAACTCCCTTCTGTGGTTCCCGCACTGGGGGGAACAGTGATCTGCGATGGATGGAAGTGAAGGGCACATGGATGTAAGAAAAAATATTCTGCGGCAGGGAAGTGAAAGGCACATGGATGAAACAATATTCTACAGCAGGGATGGACAGCCTGCAGCCTTCCAAAATTTTGTTGGACTGTGGCTCCCATCAGCCCTGACAATTGGTAATGCTGGCTGAGGCTTGATGGGAGTTGAAGTCCAACAGTGCTGGGGAGAGCCATAGGCTCCCCATCCCTGTTGTACAATCCTTCTAGTGGCAGCACTGACGCAGGGGTTTCGTACTTAAGATGCACATGGTTGGAGGAAAACCTACCTGTTGCTCAGTGATCTCATCGCTTTCTTCGGAAGACAGAGAGGCCTGGAAATGAAACAGTTATTTTGTGAAGGCTTGTTTTACACACACACACACACACACACACACACACACACACACCATGATCCCACTGAATTAAAAAAAAGTCAAATGAGTAGTTTTAGGACAGACAAAACGTCTCTGCGCACTGCATGGCTGACTAATGGGATTTGCTGCTACACAATAGAGTGATGGCCAGTGGCTCAGAGCGCTTTAGGAGAAGATTAGACAAATGCAAGAAGGGTAGGTCTATAAAGGGCTCTTATCCTTGACAGCTAACTGGAACCTCTGGATTTAGAGTCAGGGAAGCTCAGAATACCAGAGGACAAGCACAGAGGGATAGCTATTGCCTTTAAGCACTGCCTGGAGGCTTCCCAGAACTATCTGGTTGGCTTCTGTTGAGAAGAGGATGGAGGCGGCAGGAATTTCCTTATGATCTCTTTCTGGTCAAGTTTCAATTGGGTTTGGATTCAATTGGAAAGTAAAAAAAAAAAAAAAGACAAACTAGAAAGACAAAATGAATAGAAAAGTGACCAAAAATTAAATCTAGGAACCAATACGGAGTCCGAGGCAAGCTAAAAGTTAGTCATGACTAATGCCCAGTGGGATTTCCACGTTGATCCTATGCATCTTTACTTGGAATACAGTCCCACTGAGTTCAGTTGAACCTATTTCCAGGTAAGTATGCACAGAATTGCAGCTAGGTTGGAATTTTATCCAACCAGGTCTGTGGAAAATTATCTCTGCTGAAATTTTCTTGTATCAAGAACAAGAGCAAATTATCTGAATGGTTGCCTACCTACATGGATAGAAGAGTACTGGTTCTAGATTCAACCCCACTGTCCCCTCTTGGCATTACAGTACAGTATAAAGGTAAAAGTACCCCTGACTGTTAGGTCCAGTCACGGACGACTCTGGGGTTGCGCTCTCATCTCGCTCTATAGGCCGAGGGAGGCAGCCGTTGTCCGCAGACAGCTTCTGGGTCATGTGGCCAGCATGACTAAGCTGCTTCTGGTGAACCAGAGCAGCGCATGGAAACGTTGTTTACCTTCCCATCGAAGTGGTACCTATTTATCTACTTGCACTTAATGTGCTTTTGACCTGCTAGGTGGGCAGGATCTGGGACCGAACAACAGGAGCAGGGATTCGAACCACTGACCTTCTGATCGGCAAGCCCTGGGCTCTGTGGTTTAGACCACAGTGCCACCTGCATCCCGCTCAGTACAGTATAGGTTATATAAAATGTTGGTCGTACTCAGAATGGACCCATTGAAATTAATGGGCGGGCCAAATTTTGGTCCCTTGATTTCAATGTGAGTGGAACTTAGCTGGGTACTACCACATCTTGATTCTTTAACGATGGAGAAGAAAGGCTTCGTACCGGCTGGGAGGACTCCTGATGCTCTTGAGACTCGTGGCTGTTCACATGCTCCTGGCTGTGCTCCTGGCTATGAGAGTGATGGTGGTGATGCCCGTGAGCATGGTGTTTATGATGATGCTTGGCAACCTTTAACAATACAAAATACCAATGTTGGCATTCAACATGCAACATCGCAGAGCTTGGCTAACGTAGAAGGGGAACCAGGGCCTGGCAAATGGATACCAACCCCAGAACCAGTGGCGTAGCGTGGGTTGTCAGCACCCGGGGCAAGGCAAGTAATTTGCGCCCCTTAACCCGTGGATTTGCGCCCCCTAACCCGTGGATTTGCACCCCCTAACCCTAACCCCCAGATGTTGCACCCGGTGCAGCCGGCCCCCCCTGCACCCCCCACACTACGCCACTGCCCAGAACTGTGAGAACAAGGTGGAATAGTTAGCAGAATTCAGATCCTACTGCAGAAGTGTTAGGGGTGACTGAAAATAATTCAGCTAGTGCCACCTTGAAATCAGTATTGGCCATATCAAGGCTGTGTGCAGTTCTGATTACCTCAACTTGTATACGCCATACATTGAAAGCACTTCCTCCCCCCGAACGGTGGTTTCCCCTCACAAAGGTGCAATGCTCAGCATCCTTAACAAACTACACTTCCCAGGATCCTTTGGGGGGGTGCTTTAAATACAGTGGTACCTCGGGTTAAGTACTTAATTCGTTCTGGAGGTCTGTTCTTAACCTGAAACTGTTCTTAACCTGAAGCACCACTTTAGCTAATGGGGCCTCCTGCTGCCGCCGTGCCGCAGGAGCACGATTTCTGTTCTCATCCTGAGGTAAAGTTCTTAACCTGAGGTACTATTTCTGGGTTAGCGGAGTCTGTAACCTGAAGCACATGTAACCTGAAGTGTATGTAACCCGAGGTACCACTGTATATGGTATGAACGCAGCCTAAGGCTCTGAGTAAGGTGCGGGAAAGTCAGCAAAAGTGACTAACTGTTCAATCTTCTGCATCTTTACTCAGAACAGAAGTAATTCTCGCTGTGTTCAGTGGGGCTTACTCCCCAGGAAGAGAGGGTAGGACAGCATCTGAGGGGATGGAAGATGCTCCACTTGGAAGCAGGTCATTGTTTTTGCTTGTTTTCTCAAAGGGGGCACATGAATTCATGAAAAAGAGACTCAGCCTTATGTAATAGGTGTGTGGATCTCAGAATCATGGAATTAATCCCGAGCTGTGATATAATAAATCCAACAGTAAAATGAATGGAGTGCTAAAAGGATGGGGGGGGGGGAGGAAGGAACTTACATGATAATCTTCAGAACTCTTTGAATCATCATGGTGTTTGCCAACCTTTGAAAAGAAATGCGGGGGAATAGAGAGTCAGTATCGATTCACTTATTCTGCATTACGGAAATACGTGCTTCTCATGGCTTATTTGTTGTATTTGTATTGTACTTACTGGAGCTGCCAAGGCGATGGCGAAGAGACACATGCACAGCACAGCGATCTTCAACATGATGGATTTGCAGTTGACTGTTCAAAAACAAAACAAACACTTCACTCTTAGGACCAGTCCAAATGCACAGAAATAGTACAGGGGGGTATAAGTCTGTTTTGTTTTTTTTTTGCATTTTAAATTTTTTTATTAATCTTTCCATATATATACATTAAATCCGTGTTTCATACATCTCATTCTTTTGGACTTCCTTCAACGTCCTTGACATTCATTCGTATTTATCTCTTTATAACGCATTCCAATCTTTCGTACTGCCATTAGTACCATCTTTCAGACATTGTTTTCCATAAGCAATACTTCTTAGTGTTTTACAGTGCCTCTTTAAATCCTACTAGCGTTGTGTTTACTAAACATTTGTTCTCCAGATAATCCGCAAATTTTCCCCAGTCATCTATAAATTTTTGATCCTTCATATATCTAATTTTCCCTGTCAATTTATCTAACTCCGCATATTCCGTCAATTTTAATCTCCACTCTGTTAACGTTGGGCTTTCTTCCTGCTTCCACTTCTGCGCCACCACGATTCTAGCTGCTGTTACCGCATATTGGAAGATTTTACAATCCTTTCTTTTAATATCTTTTCCGACCATACCTAATAGAAAAGCTTCGGGTTTCTTTACAAATGTGTAACTTAATATCTTTTTGATTTCATTATAGACTTCGTCCCAGAAGCTTTTAACCTTCCCACATTCCCACCATTGGTGATAGAACGTCCCTTCTTTTTGTCTACATTTCCAACATTTGTTATCTGTTTTATACATCTTGGCTAGTTTAACGGGTGTTATATACCACCTATATAACATTTTTAACATATTCTCCCTTAACAGTACACATGCTGTAAATTTTATATTCACTCTCCACAATTTTTCCCAATTCTCCAATTGAATATCATAACCGAGGTCCTTTGCCCACTGAGTCATCACTTTTTTGACTTTCTCATCTTTCATGTTCCATTCTAACAGTATTTTATACATACTTGACAGATTTTTCCGATCACAGTTTATTATCTCTCTCTGAAATTTCGATGTCTTTTCATCGTAGCCCCTCTCTTTCACTTCTTTTTTAAATATCTCATTTATCTGATAGTAACTCAGCCAATCGTATGTATATCTTTTTACCTGGTCGTATGGTTTAATTTTCCACTTCCCTCCTTCCTTCAATACCATTTCTTCGTACCTACCCCATTTTTTCCCCATATTGACTTTCTTTACACTTATTAACTCCACTGGTGAATGTTTTCCTAACATACAATTCTGCCCAATATACTCATTTATACAAAACACATTTCCCCGTTATCTATATTTTCACTCATATATTTGTATATTATTTTAATATGCATCTTTTAAAAAAGATATATTACAAACTTTATTGAAAGCATATGCATTTTGTTTTCTTTGCACACATTACTTGGCTAGAGAACTGCACTGCAAAATCTAGAGGATTTCCAAGGATTTCCGTGTTTCACTTTGCATATTGTTTTGGAAAGTGGGAATCAAGTAGATTCACCTTTAAATGTGGACTGAATTAAAATTCTCCCCCATCTGCAAGTTTGCATGTGTGACTCAGCTTTTTCACATTTCCCTTTCTCAGGAAAGAATATATATATATATATGTATATAAAACCACAGAAAGCTATATATACAAAGAGGCTAGCATTCTGCCTGTGGAACTTTCTTCTAGGTTTTGCACCCCGATACAATATTTTCCCTCCAAATATTATTCCAGGAAAATACCATATCAAATCAGAATCAGTTCCCATTGGTTTCCCTGTATTTATGCTATCACTTGACAAAGCTAATCTGACCAACAGAAGAGAACTTCTGCTGCCCAACATCAGACAAAAGGGAGTTAGAATGACTTCTAAATTCAGCACTTTGTTTGGGCTGAGAGATGAAAGAACTGAACATATGACCTCTGCAGATAAGATGCTCTTGATGTGATCTGATCCCAGGCCATGACTGCAGTGGGAAAAATCTCTATCTACTGTATATGTGGTGCTGCAACCATGGGTGTGGGCAAGGCCCGCCCCCTAGATCAAGTAAAACAATAGAAATACTTAACTAACGGACCAATCACGTTGGTTCTGCACCCCCAACAAAAGTCCTGCCCCCCCAACAAAAATAGGCTGTGCCCATTGCTGCGAGTCAACATTGGGAGTTGTAATGACTGGGCATCTGCTGAGGCCCATGTCCCAGAGGAGGCCCCTCCAGCAACCCTTAGCACAGCTTTCCTTAACCAGAGGACCTCCAGAACTTTTGGACTACGCCCATCAGCCCCTACCAGCATGTGCAATGGCCTAGGATGATGGGATTTGTAGTCCAAAACATCTGGAGGGCACCAGGTTGTGGAGAAGTGCCATAAAGCCTCCTGGACCTACTCCTTGCTATTGCTACCAGTTTACTTGTACTGTCTACAAGCGAGGGCCATGAGATGAGAGCAAAGTCAAGGAGCATCCTTCCTCTGTCCCTCTGGGCAGTGATGTAGAATGGGTCCAAAGGGGCAGGACTAAACAAATGGGCAGGAGCAACAGTGATGCAGAGGAGAGGGACTACTTAGGAAGGGCATATTTCCCAAGCCTTCCCTGAAAACCAAAAACTAAACATCCCCGGAGACTGCAAAACTTACTTCCTAGATACTTTTGGAATGTTTCATAGAGTTAATTGTTAGAGAAAAGGGAACAAACCCCCACTTTCTGGTTCAGAGATCTAGCAAAGTTGCCTGCCAAAGAGTAATTCTTTGAGGTTCTACCAAGGAGCTGACAGTGCTCACAAATAATATAATAACCAACAGGGCGATCCTATATTCATACTCAGAATTCAATGAATACTCAGAACTCAGAATACTCAGAATACTCAGAACTCAAATTCAATGGAATTTACTCCCTAGTATCTGTGCTTAGTATTGCAGCTGAAGTCGGTGAATGAAATAAGCACCAAGAGCAAGCACAATATTGACAAATATTTGTATTGTTACTACATCTTCTGCTACCCTACCCTGACTCATTTGCCCAAGGCATCACCTTTCAATACTATTTGCAACTGTGGAACACTGCAGTTTGGATTGCATAAAGCTATTGAATGGTGTCAGATGGTGTCAGTTGGCTCCTTACCTCTCTCGCCCTGACCTAGCCACTGTGATCCACGTGACGGTCACCTCTAGACTGGATTATTGTAACTCGCTCTACGTGGGGCTGCCCTTGGGACTGACCCAGAAACTCCAGCGGGTGCAGAATGCTGCAGCGAGACTCCTTACAGGGTCCTCGCTGCAAGATCACATACACCCGGTGCTATACCAGCTGCACTGGCTCCCGGTGGAGTACAGGATCAGGTTTAAGGTGCTGGTCTTAACCTTTAAAGCCCTATACGGCCTAGGACCCTCGTACCTATGGGACCGCCTCTCCTGGTATGTCCCACAGAGGAACTTATGATCTTCAAACAAAAACATCTTGGAGGTCCCAGGCCACAGAGAGGTTAGGCTGGCCTCAGCCAGAGCCAAGGCTTTTTCGGCTGTGGCCCCGATCTGGTGGAATGCTCTGCCACAAGAGATTAGGGCCCTGCGGGACTTGACATCTTTCCGCAGGGCCTGCAAAACAGAGCTGTTCCGCCAAGCCTTTGGCTAAGGCACAGCCTGACTCCCTCCTTTGGCAATCTTCACAGAACTCTAGCCCAATGGTTGCCATCAATTTGATTTGAAGTAATTTTTTAATGAAATGATTTTAGAATGTTGTATTATTTTATTGTTGTTAGCCGCCCTGAGCCCAGCCCGGGCTGGGGAGGGCGGGATATAAATAAAAAGTTATTATTATTATTAAATCTGTAGGCTTTTGGTAACTTCCCCTTCTATGCATCTACCATCCTCAGCATAGCTCAGTCAGTAGAGTATGAGACTCTTAATCTCAGAGTTGTGGGTTCAAGCCCCATGTTGAGCAAAATATTCCTAGATTGCAGGGGGTTGGAATAGATGATCTTTGTGGTCCCTCCCAATTCTACAATTCTGTGAGTCTATGATTCTAATTCCCAGTTAACTTATTCCAGAGTAGCCCACAAGGCACTCTGTGAGATTTAAAGCTTACAGACTGCAAAAGGACATACACTATTTTATTTTAAAAACCTCTGTCTTGCTCAAGAATATTACAATCCAATAGAATTTACTGATTTTTGCTCCAAGCAGATTAATGCACCAGTTCTATAAATTTCCACAGACATCAGAGCACTGCCTTGTAGTCAAAGGGAAAATTCCAGAAGAGAGAATTTCCATGGGGGGTCCCAACTCATCAGCCAACAGATTTTCTCTCTTTCTCTGACCTTGCTACACATTAATATGAATAGGAACCTGAAGCAGAATTTTAATTATAAGTTGGTTTTGTAATTGATCCTTCCTTCAAAGGCATTTGGAAAGAACAAGCTGAAATTTCCAAATCAGGAAGGATCGCATTGCTCAGTGTGGCACTGCAGGGGGAAAAACTGATGAATCAGGGCTCAGGGGACATCAGAAATTGATGAATCACGACGGAAGGCTAGGTATTAGCAACCAGGCTGATGGGAAAGCTGGCACACTTCACCATGCATTGCCCTTCCTCTCACGAGGTTAATGAGCACTTGTGCTAAGAGAGAAAATCGATGGGAGAACATTGCACCAAAATGTATTTGAGCAAAACCCTTGAAGAGCAAAGCAGGAGTGCTTTTTCAGAGATTAAATGCAAGAGTAATATGATGGCTTTTAGCTAGGTGCACAGTGATAATTAACTAGAAATTGCATCTGAATTGATGGCACAAGAAGTTAAAGAACCTCCTTGGACAAAGTCAAGCCCAGACCCACCAGCCTCTGATCCCAATACATGTGAAATAATAACTGAGCATATACAGAGTGATTTTCCCCATTACCAAGTAACCACATCCTGCACTTGCATATATGGGACTAAGGAAACAGATTATTAGTTATGGTTGCCAACTGTTTTTCCTTGACAGGGCTCTTCTGTCTTTTAACAGCTGCATGGTAGGCTGAATATTCAGCTCTTATTTCTGTGCATTAGGTGTCTGTTAAAGACATAGGACTGCCCCACCCCCCAACATAAAGCAGCTGGCTGGCAGCCCTAGTTTCCAAAGCATAGAATCTGAATTTCTGACAAGCTTATTTGTTATATTTTCTTCCTCCTCTTCCCCCGTGTTATTCTTGCAACAACCCTGTGAGGTAGGTTAGGCTAACAAACAGTGGCTGGTCCTAAGTCACCCACTGAACTTCATGGTTGAGTGAGGATTCGAATCCTGCACAATCCTAGTCCAGCACTCTAACCTTTGACCCACCTGGCTATCTGCATGTAAACCCCTAGACTTCAAATATTATAAATTTAGCATCAGGGATGCTGGAATGAAAACTACATCTTGTGCCAAAAGCGTGTGGCATTGGAAGTTGGTGAGGGTACAGCTCACAAATCTGTGTTTTCAAGTGGCAGGTTCTGTTCAGCAATACTCTCTCTCTCTCTCTCTCTCTCTCTCTCTCTCTCTCTCTCTCTCATAAACCGCTTCCTCCCCGAATCCCTAAACATTCTCCCTAGTGCAGGCAAAAGAGGCGTTGTAAATTATTTTTAACGCTGTGCACTAAAAGCCTTTCTATCTCTGCCCCTGAAGCTGGAGGAGTTTAAAGCCTCCATCAAGTACTGCTGCACTGCTTTCAGCTTTCTGGAAATATAAGAAGACTGAATAAAATAGGTAAAGCAAAGGGAAAAGGCTCAGGTACCTTACGTTTGTCTGGATCCGAAGTGTAGTCTGAGGCAGAGGTCTGCTGGTTTGTATGGAGAAGCTCAAGGCAATCCTTGGATCATTCACTCAGATGGTGCGTGATCGTCCTTCTCCTGTTCTGCTGCTTTTCCGTCTGCAGACCTCTGGAATTTAAACTCTTCTCCCAGACACGAGCCGACCAATCCCCACGAGGCGGAAAGGATGAGGTCATGAGGTTTCTTGTCACTGTCCTCCCACCGTTCTCCTACATTTCCTTCTGGGGTTTGTGGCTTTCAAAGCAAACAAGAAACTACTCTATGGTTAAAGCATTACTTATGTACAATCCCATTAACAGGCATTTCAGATCAACGCCCAGCATTCAGTCCTGAGCCAGAGGGCTTTAGGGTCAAAGAACTTTTCATGGCATTTGTCGGAAGGAGAAATAAAATTGGGAGGTAGGTTTTTTCCCCCATGGATAAGGAACGTCTTCATCTCAAAACAAATCACTAGAAGCTGAGGGTGGGGGGAATATGCGCTGCACACAAACCACAGGGAACAGTGGGGTGCGAATAGCATCTCTGAAACATAAATGACGAGGCAGATCAGAATTAATCTGTATGGAAACAAATTCTTATAAATTTTATATTTAGGGAGCTTGGAAAGGGGAAGAAAGAAAGCGAAATGCCAGCTTTTGCAATATTTGCCTCCTGTCCTACAATGTGGTTGACCTCTGTCACCAGTACTGGCTTATAAGGGTGGCCGAACCAAATTCTTGATCCTTCTTTCCTCATCTGCCAGAATGCTCATATACATTCAGCTGGTCCTCATTCTTCCTGTTCTTCCTTTGGGACCCATAACTTTATGTAACTACTAGTGATCCATCACTTGGAAAAGGTAGCTTTGTGGGAAGGCCCTGGGCTTCCCTAGTAAACCAGCCGATCACAGGCCAGATTGTCTTCCTGCTGCCAAATGGGCCAATGGCGACAGTACTTAGCGGGCGTTCCACTGGGCGCGGGACCATCTGACAAATTGCGGCCCTTGGCACCACGTCCAAGAGAAGTTTAAATGCCTGGCCTGCAGGGTCTTTCTGTCTCACTTTGCTGGTTCTCCCACCCTCTCTCCCTCAGATTAGGGTTTTTCATGGATGGTACAATCTTGCTGTGGACAATGCCAGTAGCCTAATTTTCAGGGGCCGGGCAGGAATTTCCCCCACTTGGCTAATTGGCACCACCATTTGGGCTTTCGCCTACCTCATAGCAATTGTCACAACTTTGTAAGGCGGATAGGCATTGGGTAGGTCTTGGTTGGAGGGGAGGTTGTAGCCTACACCTCCATAGAAGAAGAAGGGTTTGGATTTGATATCCCGCTTTACCACTACCCGAAGGAGTCTCAAAGCGGCTAACATTCTCCTTTCCCTTCCTCCCCCACAACAAACACTCTGTGAGGTGAGTGGGGCTGAGAGACTTCAGAGAAGTGTGACTGGCCCAAGATCACCCAGCAGCTGCATGTGGAGGTGCGGAGACACGAACCCAGTTCACCAGATTACGAGTCTACCGCTCTTAACCACTACACCACACTGGCTCTCACTGGGTAAGGGCATCCTCTTAAAAGGCTCTGGGAGGAATGGCTCCTGTCCGATGGCCAGGCGAGGGCTAGGGCCATGCCACTCCTCAAATGCGGACCACTTTGGGGATGTCCCAATTTGACGTAGGTCATAGTGTGCTCCCCTCTCCCACTGTCTTCACCCTTAGAAACATTCCCAGTGGATGGGCAGGAGTGACAGGCGCTGTTGCTTACCACAATGCCTATTGCCAAACTCCACATCTGTAACCACTAATATTGTGGGCTTATTTGATCCCGAAAACCAATATGCTGTGTGTTGTCTAGTTATTCGCACCTTAGGGAACAGGGTGGTCACGGGGCCTTGATGCACAAATCCTTCTGTTTATCAAGCAATATATAAACTTTACTAAACTAATAAACTAATAGGGAGGCTGCTGCTGCTGCTTGAAGAGGTGGCAAAGTTTATATACCACCTCATATATATCATGGTAATCCCCACTCCCAAATATATAAAAAATTCTCCCAAGTATCTTTAGGGGTCCTTTTCACGCAACACACATGAAATGTGAAGAAGAAGAAGAAGAAGAAGAAGAAGAAGAAGAAGAAGAAGAAGAAGGCGAATGTATTGAATTTTACACATTTTTGTATGTAGCTTCTGCAATAAACACATTTATTTTGCAAAGCAAAATATCTGAATGTCATGCTTTTCCTCTTTTGCATCAATGCATTCTTATATACAATTTACTCCAGTTATATTGCATTTCTGTACCCGTTATTCAGCTGGAGAGTTGCATTGCAAAATTCAGAGATGTGTGAATTTCAGACTGTAGCTGCATTTTGTTTTGTGTTTTGTTTTCGAAAGTGCGAATTTGGTGGGTTCCTCCTTAAATGTGCATTTAACTGAATTTGTCCACCCTCCTCTAGTGAAGAGTGAGAAAAAAGAAATGGCGTAAGGCACAATGGTGTCAAACGACTGCAGTGCATCCGTGCCATTTGCAATGCAACCAACAGACTTTAGGTTAAGGCGACATGCAGTCCGAAGATTCTTCATGACCTCTTGACATTTATTTCACTGGTACCTTATTTTGAAGCTGCAGAGTGACTAGCTAGCCACCAGAGGGCTCTTATTGACAGCCCTGCTTTTGCAACAGTTCTCCCACCCCCTTATTGAGGTTACCTTGTTTAGGCAGACATAAACAAGATAAAATAAGAGAGGGGGAGGGGGTTGGGAACATGTGCTTGGGTGGAAGAACCAGTTTCTTCAAAATCAGGGGTGGGAAGACATCGGTGGATTCAAAAGACACGTGGTCACTGAGTTTCTAGGAAAGCAACAAAAACAAAGTCCAGTTTGAAATGAAAATTAAAATTTGGGTTTCAAATGTCACTTGGCAGCCAGAGTGTAAATAAGGTCTCTGTGGTCACAGCTTTCCAAAGCAAAGCAGGCTGTGTGGAGTAAATAGAAGTTTACGTGAAAAGCAAACGAAGAACCCAAATGTATCTTCACTATTGCTGGCAATCTATCTTGCTGGGAGGCGATGGAGATTTTTTTGGGGTGTGTGGATAGATGAGAAAGAGAAGGAGCCTTTAAAATCCTCTCACCCAAATGGCCCATCTAATAATAATAATAATAATGAAAGCCTGGAATAAGAAATATGTTTATCAATTGAATTACATGTTCTCAATTTCACTTTAAGGAGGACAGACGAGAACAGACCGTTCTCAGGTAGGAAGGGACTGTTCTCTGGTCTCCTGTAGCTGCACATAGAACAGGACAGAGAGAATGTGGCCTGCAAGGCATGCTGGGAAAGAAGCAGAGCCAAGGATCCCTGTTACAGAAACAAGTCTCAGTCCATCAAATTGCTGAGTCAGGATTGTCAGCTATAGCATTGGGATTTGACTACCTTCTTGAAATGGGGTTTAAAATTTCTTTATCGACCAGCAAATGTTAAAGATGAAGTTCTCAGGGGCGTATAATCCAGACCACCATGGACAAGGGTGGGGAGCCTCAGGCCTGGGGGCCAAAATGTGGCTCTCCAAGCCTCTCTCCCTGGCCCTCAGGTCTCTTCCCAAGCCACTCCCTAAGCCTGTTAAGCAGAACGGATCTAATTCACATAGAAATGAAAAATGTATGTGTATTAATGAAGGTTTGAAATGGAAAAGTGCTAAATATGCATTGCTAACATCTGAATGAGAAGCAACTTTACTTGCATTTGTTCAGCTTTTGATTAGATAGCTCATTTTTAAATTGCTTTTGTGCTATGCAGCCTACTTGATAATGCTGATGCTCAATTTACAAATGCATGATTTATTCCTGTCGTATGAAATATTGTAAAAGTTCCTGCAAATAACAACAACCAACAAAATGCTGGCCAGGGAGGTTGATGCTGTCAGCTTTTCAAGTGAAGAAGAAATGTATGAACTCCACTGAATGGATAATTGAGAAGGTACTAACCATAAACGTAACCCTCCCAAACCTGGTTCCTCAGCTGGTCACCTACATAATTGGTCCTGGCAGCAGGGGCAGGTAATAATTTCTTGGATGCCGAATCTGCTGCCCCCTGTGGATCCTGGCACCTGAGGTGGCTGACTCACCTTGCCTCATGGGTGTGCCAGCCCTGGTCATGCTACAGTGTGACAAAGAGACAAAACACAGGAAATAGCTTTAAACATTTATGGTATACTAGCGCAGAAAAACACACACACCATTTTACAAAAATGGATTAACAAAACCATGGGTTTAATCATGAGTAGTTCTGGCTCCAGCCCATAAATTTTTGTATGTAAATTCTAATTCACCCCCAAACACCCCTCATTGAAATTGTAATGTGTTGCCACAATCATTTATTTATTTATTTATTTAGACATACCCCGCCCATCTGGCTGAGTTTTCCCAGCAACTCTGGGTGGCTCCCAACAGAATATTATTATTATTCATAATAAAGCAATAAAATATCAGTCATTAAAAACTTCCCTAAACAGGGCTGCCTTCAGATGTCCTCTAAAAGTCAGATAGTTGTTTATTTCCTTGACATCTGATGGGAGGGCGTTCCACAGGTTGAGCGCCACTACCGAGAAGGCCCTCTGCCTGGTTCCCTGTAACTTCACTTCTCACAGTGAGGGAACCGCCAGAAGGCCCTCGGAGCTGGACCTCAGTGTCCAGGCTGAACGATGGGGGTGGAGATGCTCCTTCGGGTATACTAGGCCGAAGCCAGCTTCCACATTCTGGATTCGTTGTAGTTTCTGGGTCACCTTGAAAGGCAACCCCATGTAGAGCACATTGCAGAAGTCCAAGCGGGAGATACCTAGAGCATGCACCACAATGGCTATGCTATACCTCCATGGTAGGTGAGACGGTAATGCTTCTGGATAACAATTTGTCAGGAATGAACCAGCTCCTAATGGAACTTTGCAGCCTGCGGCAGGTCAGAGACTTAGATTTGACACAGGCTGAGCTGAGCAAAGAACACAGCAGAATGGTGACTCTTCCAGAGATTGGAATGCCAGTTGCCAAGGGAACAACTGAGAGCGGGCTGGAACACAGCCAAAGCTCTCAGGATGCTCAAACAGGCATGAACAGACATGGAGACAGTCTGTCAGAGCAGGTAGAGGCTGGAGCTAATCCAATAAATTGGAAGTTGGCAAATAGGAGGGCTGCTAGATAGTAAGCAAAACAAGAGACCCAAGGGGAGACGGTTCAATATATTATGTAGAACCTGGAAGAAGTCTTCAGAAGAGTCATCTTGAGTGATAATGTCAGCGGCTGCGGCATGCTGTTTATTTTTGCAATAAATCCTCCTTTTTAATTACCTACACTTACTGTGTTATCAAGCTGGGAACCTGGACTCCTGACACAGTTGCTGGAAGCCATAGGAGGGGAGAGTGCTGTTGTGCTCAGGTTTTGCCAAAGGGTTTCTTACTACCATCTGGTTGGCCACTGTGAGAACTGGATGCTGGACTAGGTGGGACACTGCCCTGATTCAGCAGCCTTCTCTTATGTTGTTTTCCAGGAAGAGAACATGTGCATTGACAAAGGGGGGAATTTGGGAGGTGCACAATGTTGTTGCGGGTGCCTTTCCTCCTCCCCAAATGAACGCCCCACTCCAAGTGGGAGAAAACCAGAGCATGCACCACTCTGGTGAGACAGTGCGCAGGCAGGTAGGGTCTCAGCCTGCGTACCAGATGGAGCTGGTAGACAGCCGCCCTGGACGCAGAATTGACCTGCGCCTCCATGGACAGCTGTGAGTCCAAAATGACTCCCAGGCTGCGCACCAGGTCCTTCAGGGGCACAGTTACCCCATTCAGGACCAGGGAGTCCTCCACACCCGCAGCTGCCCTCTGTCCTCCCAAAACAGAACAGGCACTGCGTAGATAGTAAGAATGTTGCCAGAAAGGAACGTTTCTGGACTCCTGAACTTCAAAATACCAGCACACAAGTTGTTTACAAGATGTTAACTATGACGATAATGGGCAACAGATGGAGAAAGAACATCCTGCATATAATTTGATGTTAGACATATAGGAAGATTATTGGTTGAACACGTGGCAGAAAGTTTGGCAGGAGCAATGGCAAATTGTGGCTGGCCCCACATGTGGAGAAGGAAATTAAGCCTTAAGGTGCACATTACAGAGAGGAAAGGGAAGCTTTGGATTTCTAAAACCAAGAGACGTGGAGAGGTCTGGGGCGCCATTTAGGGAGGGTAACAGGGGCCGCTCTCTCCTGCATGTGATTATTTCTCTACAGCACCTATTATCTCAGTCCATTTTGAATTATGGTGCTGGAGGAGACTCTTGAGAGTCCTATGGACTGCAAGAAGATCAAACCTATCCATTCTGAAGGAAATCAGCCCTGAGTGCTCACTGGAAGGACAGATCCTGAAGCTGAGGCTCCAATACTTTGGCCACCTCATGAGAAGAGAAGACTCCCTGGGAAAGACCCTGATGTTGGGAAAGATGGAGGGCACAAGGAGAAGGGGACGACAGAGGATGAGATGGTTGGACAGTGTTCTCGAAGCTACGAACATGAGTTTGACCAAACTGCGGGAGGCAGTGGAAGACAGGAGTGCCTGGCGTGCTCTGGTCCATGGAGTCATGAAGAGTCGGACACGACTAAACGACTAAACAACAACAACATCTCAGTCCAACTCTCTAGAGGAATAGCTGCGCTTGGAACAGTGATCCCTGAAGTCTAAACAAAACTGCAAAATTCTATGAGGGTAACATTGAATGCATGGTACGAAACCTACTTGGCGTCTGCAGTATGTTGATGCATGGGCAACAATAGGTTATCTGTTATGTTAGGTTCTGATGCTCTCTGCAATTCCCTTATTTTCATTTTGCAGTCAGATGAAACTCCCCAATATAGGTTTGGATATGCCCCTTCCCACCTGTGTGCTGAGGGAGATCACTCAACATCAATTTTTTTTTTTTAAGAAAAACAGATGCAAGGAACCCAGATTGAAAGAGGGCCATCATGGTATTGGGAGAAGGAAACTTTAGGCTTTCCACTTGTGCCCCTGCCTCCCTCTATTAGTGAAACAACATGGAGAAAGGGTTAACTCCCTCCTCCACCAGTGCCCCTCTGGTGCAGCAGCTTTTGAGCCTGAAAAAATACTTTGCAAGTTCAGTGTTGCTTACATTGACTAGCTGGTTTTTACATGGGGGATGATTCTAGTCTTACCCGGAGATGCTGGGGATTGAACCTGACATTTTCTGCATGCAAAACAGGTATCAGGACAGGAGTAGGCAGGAAAGGTGACAACAATCATGAATCTACCAAAATAGATAGATACTGGCTTAATCTAGGTTGATATTGTTGTTGTGAGGTACCTGAAAAAAATCACAACCAGTTCTTAAAAAACAAATTACTTTTTAAAAGCAATTTAATTATTGGATACTGTATATGGATGGGCCTGTGAATCTGCCCCCTGCACGGGAAATACCTTTGCTGTCCCCTCCGCCCACCAACCAAACCCTGATATGGCATCTTGAGGTAGTTGGTGGATAGGATTTTGAGAAGCATTAGAGATAGATAGGCCCATCCCTGAAGTGTTCGGGTCCTGAGTACACTGGAAAGCATAATATATAATTGCACACACAAGTCTGTGAATTACGGAAGTTCCTCGTATGGCCCAATGACTGCCATTTAGCCCATTTTAGTCAAGTGACTTTTATTTCTCCGTGGAAAATGCAACAACAGCAATACTCAATGGAAACAGTTATTGTGGAAAGTGGTTTTAAATGGCCTTCAGGTGGACATCTTATGACGTGTTGTGCAATCTCGAAAGATAAAGACTGGGTTCTCAAACTGGGGTGGGGCCATATGGCAGCTATAGGAGGTTGTGAGAATTACGTTCTAGAGAAAGAAAGGGTCCTGTGGCAGGCAGTGCTTTCATTCTACTGAGAAACTGCTTGGTTCTTAAAGCCAGGGCCGGCCCCCAGGCAAGGCAAGGTGAGGCAGCTGCCTCAGGCATCAGGTCCACAGGGGCAGCAGATCCAGATGTAGCTATTTACCCCCCCCCGCTTGTTCCTGATGTAGGTCTTCACTGACCCCTTCTACCGTGGCAGGGAGGCGGGTGCCACTTTGCAGTTTGCCTCAGGTGTCGAAATGTCTTAGGCCGGTTCCGCTTAAAACTATATTGACAAATAGTTCATGACATGTTAAACTCCGTCTGTTTATTAAGACTTCAAGTGGGAGGCTGCAGAACTGAATGCTCTCCTGTATGTATGTATGTATGTATGTATGTATGTATGTATGCAGGCATGAATGTGTGTGAGTGTATGTATGAGTGTGCATATATGTATAATAAAAACAGCACCTTTCTGTGCATAGAAAACTAGATGCTTGTCACATAGTTTGGTGTTGCATATAGGGAAAAATGAATTTGCCAGTTTAGTCTCTCTCAGAAAAAGTACAAATGGGGGCCTCCGTTAAGTAGGACATGTGGATCTTGGTCCATTTAACGTTGGCTCCCAAAGTCAGAATTTTTTTTCACTTGTGCAAATATTTCTGAGCTATGGGGCTCATGCGAATTTCAGGCTTCTTGTCCTGCCCAACTGTTTTTCATGTTTTCATCTACTCATTATAACCACAGCAAGAGGAGGAAGACACAGAACATTCCTGATGTCTTTCCAGCAGTCTAGTGGAAAGACGTTCCTGGGTGTCTTCTTGGAATTTATCTGTGAGTGGAAACATCTTCAGTGGCATCTCACCACAATACAAAGGAAGTCTGAACACCTCCCAGAAATAAACCTATGATTTCATTGGGACAGCCTTACTGACCCATGGCCACAAGGTAAATATTGCGTCTCAAACACTCACCGGAACTTATGGTTACAGGGCATTGAAAACATTTTTTCAGCAGATTTCACAATAATAATAAAAATGGGCATCCTTATTTATTTTACATAGCTGGAATTCTTATTGTCCAAGCATATAAGAGACTGCTTTCATACTGCATTGATCCAATTCATTGGACATGACCCAGCTAACTTTTGGGGGACTTTCAATGCAATCCTATAAAGCAAGCCTGACCGAGTTCAATGGAGCTTACTCCTTGGTAAAGCAAGCCTAGGTCTGCAGTCCGAAAAACATGCTTACATATCTCTCAATAAACCATAATGAAGGAAACCTTCTAACAGATAGTTGAGTTGGTCTGCTGCAACAAAAATAGCACCTTAAAGCATGTGGAAGGTCTCAGGCCTGGAGACAGAATGTAGCTCTCCTGGGAATGAGTTCTAGTTCATGAAAGCTGTGCTGCAGTAAGTAAAGCAACATTTTTTCCCCCTATTAGTCCTTAAAATGCCACATGACTTCTTGTTGCCGCTGTTAACCACTCATGAATCACCAACCAAAAATGGTTCTTTCATTTGCCTGTTTGTATATAGGAACCTGCTTTTACACCACGGCAGACTGTTTTGGCCACTCACCTGGGATGTATTAAAATGTTGGGGGTTTATAAATATTTTTTAAAACAACAATAGAACAAAATGAAAGACTAGTATTCGTGATATTTTGGTTATTGATGCAGGCTCGGAGCAGATGTAAAGTAATGCCATCGTGTTCTGCATTTCTCTGCCACACTGTTGGTTGCTGTGGGAGAGGAGGGCGGTTGGGCACCGCATCATGTGTTTCCTTACGTGCACATTCAGGAAGAGCAGAGCGTAAATACAGGGCTGCCATTTTGGTTGCCAGCCCTGTGAGCAGTGTCTGCGCCCAGTTCTAGCTATAGATGCGGGTTCCTTTTTATGGGATAAGCTGTAGGTATTTTTTACGGACATCCTTGTCATTTTGTGCCTAAGGGTTCACCCATCGTTCGGTTACTTTCACAGACTTTTAAAAAGAATCTTCTGTCACCCTTCAAAAAGTAAAGTGAAAATAAAACCCCAACGACACGTCATGGTGTGTCCATGCTTTCCAACCCTGAGGTGAGCCTTGCTTGTTGTCTTTTCCTAGGCTGAGGCTGGGCTACTCTGGAACATTTGGATAAATGCCTCCCAGCTATGTCTGGAAAGTGCCCTTCGCATGTTCGTTCTGTATCACTTTACGCCGCATTGTGTGGCAGTCATTTCTCCAAGCAATGCTTGTGCTGTGAGGTCATTCGTAATTATTAATCAATATTTGAAGGAGGTGCTTTTCTTGTCTCTAGCAACCTCAGAATGTACCTTTCACCACACCAGTACAGTGGTACCTCAGGTTACAACACTTCAGGTTACAGACTCCGCTAACCCAGAAATAGTACCTCAGGTTAAGAACTTTGCTTCAGGATGAGAACAGAAATCATGCTCCAGTGGCGCAGCGGCAGCGGGAGGCCCCATTAGCTAAAGTGGTGCTTCAGGTTAAGAAGAGTTTCAGGTTAAGAACGGACCTCCGGAATGAAGTAAGTACTTAACCTGAGGTACCACTGTATTTCCTTGCTCTGCCAGAGTTGCTAATATGTCTCTGCTGTGATTTTATTTTTATTCTTTTTTGTAACACATTTTCGTAAGGAGGAAGGAGCTGTGATGCTTCACTTTGCACCATGCCAGCTGATGTATGGGATGGGTCCCTGGCATAGATCTCTACATGAGTTGACCTGCACAACCAAGACTCCAGCTCCTGTAAAAGCCTACACAGTGTGCATAGACAAGTGTGCTCATGGGCTGTCTCAATTAAGATACCTGTGCACAACAACATAGAACAACAATAATAACAATATAGAATAATAATATAGAAATGGATGCATTCCTCCAGAACACACTCTGCTTTTGAAATCTGCAGCCTTTTAAACCACATACAGTGGTACCTTGGGTTAAGAACTTAATTCGTTCTGGAGGTCCATTCTTAACCTGAAACTGTTCTTAACCTGAGGTACCACTTTAGCTAATGGGGCCTCCTGTTTTCTGCCACACTGCTGCCATGCAATTTCTGTTCTCATCCTGAAGCAAACTTCTTAACCTGAAGTACTGTTTCTGGGTTAGCGGAGTCTGTGACCTGAAGCATCTGTAACCTGAAGCTTCTGTAACCCGAGGTACCACTGTAATTCAGAGTCAAACATGCAGTCTCTTCCTGATGCTAATTGTGGTTAAGCAATTTCTACCTATGCCAAGCCAAGATGCCCACAAACTGAGCAGACAAGCGAAACCACCAGTGGGTGAGGCACTGATTAGGAGCCACATGACAATGGCTTGCCTCGGTTTCTGTTTGCAGCGTCTGCTTCCTAGACCCCATGATAAGAAAGTGCATGGAACCGCTTCCCATATGCAAACTGTGGTTCCTGTGTGTATGTCTGCGTGCAGGCCCTTGTAAACATACCCTAATCTTGCCTGCCCACTCCTGCCTCAAAGGCAGGACTTTCGGTAAGGGCAATGGTAATTAAAAAACCCTACATGTCTCGAATACAATTACACGGTTAGCTTCTTTTTATTTATTCGTTGTGTCTGTGTTGGCTTCTTGCTCTGGGGAGAGGAGGCGGGGGTGCTCATTGTGACAGTAAATTGTTGCAATAAAAACAAGAAAAATGAAGCCCCAGACCTAAGTATGATGTAACACAAGGCTTCATTGTTCTTGGACTTTGTTTTCCCACATGTGCACATTTATGAAGGTCGTGCCCTCTGCTATCATCCCCGGCAGAAGTCAAAACACTTTCTAAGTTGTAAAACTTGAGGGTTGGCTCAAGACATTGAGCCATTTGAAGCAGTTGCAGCCTCACACAATTTTGGAGGTGGGTTCTTCTTCTTCTTCTTCTTCTTCTTCTTCTTCTTCTTCTTCTTCTTCTTCTTCTTCTTCTTCTGTTTTATAGACTACTCATCTTCATGACAGAAACATCAGGGTTGGTTTCCAATGTATAAAATAAACATAAAATAAATTGATTACAGTGTAGTAGTTAGGGCAGGGAAGGGGAATCTGCTACCCTCAAGATGTTGCTTGATCATTGGCCATCATGAGGCTGATGGGATTGGAATATATAAAAATCTGGAGATTTCCGAGTGTTGGACTGGGATTGGGAAAACCAAGGTTCAAATCCTCACTGAGCGATGAAACCAAGAAAAGACACATCATCCTCATCCTCAAAATTTATTATCTACATGCTCCCCCCCCCATCTGACTGGGTTCCCCCAGTCGCTCTGGACAGCTTCCAACAAATTAAAACACAATACGACATCAAACATTGAAAACTTCCCTAAACAGGGCTGCCTTCAGATGTCTTCTAAGTCAGATAGTTGTTTATTTCCTTGACATCTGATGGGAGGACATTCCACAGGGCAGGTGCCACTACCGAGAAGGCCCTCTGCCTGGTTCCCTGTAACCTCACTTCTCGCAGTGAGGGAACTGCCAGAAGGCCCTCGGAGCTGGACGATGGGGGTGGAGACACTCCTTCAGGTATACTAGTAAAGGGACCCCTGACCATTAGGTCCAGTTGTGACCAACTCTGGGGTTGTGGCGCTCATCTCGCTTTACTGGCTGAGGGAGCCAGCGTACAGCTGGTCATGTGGCCAGCATGACTAAGCTGCTTCTGGCATACCAGAGCAGCGCATGGAAATGCCGTTTACCTTCCTGCTGGAGTGGTACCTATTTATCTACTTGTACTTTGACGTGCTTTCAAACTGCTAGGTTGGCAGGAGCTGGGACCGAGCAACGGGAGCCAATGTAGGTCTTTCAGGACTGGTGTTATGTGGTCTTGGCAGCCATTCCCAGTCACCAGTCTAGCTGCTGCATTCTGGATTAGTTGTAGTTTCTGGGTCACCTTGAAAGGTAGCTCCACGTAGAGCACATTGCAGAAGTCCAAGTGGGAGATACCTAGAGCATGCACCACAGTGGCTATGCTGTAACTCCATGGTAGGCGAGGCGGTAATGCTTCTGAATACTAGTTTCTGGAAGTCACAGGAGGGGACAGTGCTGTTGTGCTCAGGTTCTGCTATAGGGTTTCTTACTAGCATCAGGTTGGCCACTGTGAGAACTAGATGCTGGAGTAGGTAGGACACTGCCCTGATTCAGCAGCCTCCTCTTATGTTGTTTCCCAGGCAGGAAACACATGCATTGACAAAGGGGGAAATTTGGGAGGCGTACAATGTTGTTGTGGATGCCTTTCCCCCTCCCCAAATGAGTGCTCAGGTTATTACCATTATGCAGAAAATGTCTGTTGTGCCCTAAATCGAAGGCTGCCGCATTTCTAAAACAGAGTTACTGTATTTGCACACTGTGGAATCATTCTCTCTCTGTGTGTTTTAAGCTTGCTTAGGAAATTGTTGTTAAGAAATATGTCTCTTTGGTGGAATGTAATTAGCATCGCTTTCTTCCTGCTATGAGCTATAATTCTGTGAGTAACTGGAAGCAAAAAAAAAATTGAGGTTATTCTGAGCCATGGTTTATGCATTTCAAATAATTTGTAAAGTTAGATTTGTAGCAGTAGATGAAGAAGGGGGTGTGCGGAAAAGCCCAGCAGACGTCTCTTTCACTTCCTGTTTAAGTCCGTGGTCTGGGGAGGAGTGCCACAGCCTCAAATGACAGTTGGTTCACTGGAAGAAATTGGTTTCTTCCACAATCTATAAATGTAATTTTAGGGAGATTAAACAGGGCATCACAACATGCATGGACTTTTGTACTGCAATCTTTGGCTTGACATGAACTGGGTAACTCAGATTCTGATCACGAGTAATTTGTGATGCTTGTACCAATAACTTCATTTATTCAGAAACACTTTAATATTATTATTCAATATTTATTTTTTTTCAGCTGGGACTCAACAGAACTCAGTTCCAGCACCTCTCAGATGAGTGCCATTGCCATTACAGTTGTACCTCTTGGCTCCTGAACAAATTGGCTCCCCAAACAATTGAAACCCAGAAGTGAGTGTTCCAGTTTTTGAACGATTTCTGGAAGCTGAACATCTGGTGCGGCTTCTGATTGGCTGCAGGACGCTCCTGCAGCCAATCAGAAGCCGCGCTTTGGTTTTCAAATGGTTCCAGGAGTCAAATGGACTCCCGGAATGCGTTCTGTTCGAAAACCAAGGTACCACTATATAAGAGAACAAGGGGGGGGGGGATTCGTGGTGAGTTCCAGAACCTCTTTTCCCAGAAAAATAGCACCGTTTATTATTATTTTATTTATTAAATTTGTATACTGCCCTCCATCCGTAGATCTCAGAGCAGTTCACAACACCAAAATAGAAGATTTTAAAAAAACAATACAAAATACATAATAGAATAAGAATGAAAACCAACCATTAACCCCCCTTCCACAACCCATTTAAAAGGAAAAAATTCCTTCCAGTAGCACCTTAAAGACCAACTAAGTTAGTTCTTGGTATGAGCTTTCGTGTGCATCTGAAGAAGTGTGCATGCACACGAAAGCTCATACCAAGAACTAACTTAGTTGGTCTTTAAGGTGCTACTGGAAGGAATTTTTTTATTTTGACTATGGCAGACCAACACGGCTACCTATCTGTAACATTTAAAAGGGTATTGGATGTAATGAACCAAAGGCTTGGTTTTCACCTGTGCCACTGTCAAAGGTGGGAATGCATGCAACTGAGACTTGCTGAGGCTCATTCTCATTTAGTGATTTAGCGTTGTGTCCAAATGCCGCCCATCTCCTTTGTCTTCCCTCCCCTCTCCCTTTTTGTCACCAAAAAGCCAGTTAATACACTTAACTGGTTTGTTAGCAGGGTTGTACATGATGTCCTGACATGAGTTCCTAACAAGGCTTGACACAGAGTTTCTCCAAGCCATAGCAAGGCCATAGCAAAGCCATGTGCAAGCTTGGCAAATCCACACTGTGATCAACTCCCACCCGGAAACCAATGTCCCCACTGTGGAAGGACGTGTGGGTCCAGAACTGGCCTCCACAGTCACTTACGGACTCATTGTTAAAACCGCGTTTATGGAAGACAATCTTACTTGGCTACGAGTGATTGCCAAAGAAGAAGAAGCAGCAAGGGGGCAAACGCATAGTTAATTCACTGTGTCTAAATATAGTGCAGAGAGCCAGGGCAGAAATGTGAGTCAATGAAGTGAGAGGTACCTAAGATTTGTTTCAGATTATGATGAGTTTTGAGGAATTAAGCTGCTGGCTTTTAAGAGAAGGTGGGTTTTTGAAGGAAAGGAGAAGTGAAGAGTAATTATTCTGGAAGAAAGTCCCGACACTGGCGGAGGAAGAGGCGTGCGGGGGGAGTGCACCGCCCCTGGCAGCGTGATCCCGGTGGGGTGCCATCGTGGCTGCTGCCCCGCCCGCGCTGGGCGCCATGCCTCCAGGACGCGTGCCACTTCCCTACAGGCTGCGCACTACGCCCCCAGGACTCGCACCAGCACCGCCCACACCTGCTCTCCGCCCCCCCCCCGGTGCCAGAGCATGAAGCTCCACCACTGAGTGGATTCACTGACTGTACCCAGTACAGTGGTACCTGGGGTTAAGTACTTAATTCATTCCGGAGGTCCGTTCTTAACCTGAAACTGTTCTTAACCTGAAGCACCACTTTAGCTAATGGGGCCTCCTGCTGCCGCCGCGCCGCCGGAGCACGATTTCTGTTCCTATCCTGAAGCAAAGTTCTTAACCTGAAGCACTATTTCTGGGTTAGCAGAGCCTGTAACCTGAAGCGTATGTAACCCGAGGTACCACTGTATCAGGTTCTTGAGGCAGGAATGTCATAAGTTTTTAGGCTGGGCTCCAGATTCATGTACTTGTGTTTAGGCCTCAGAGCCCTCATCCAGCACAGAAAGGAAGGTGTGCAATGTCCAGCAATGATCTTATTCAAATGACTAATAAATACAGCAGCTGCCTTAGAACAATAGAATCTTAGAAATCTAGATTTGGAAGGAACTCCAAGGATTATCTATTGCAAGCTCCTGCAATCACAGGTGAACCTGCTGACAAATTGACATCTTGTGGCAAAGAGCTTTGTGGACCAAACAGCTTTGTTTATAATGGCCAACAACCACACAACTAACAAGCCTAATTATTGGCTCTTGCTGGATTCATAGTGTCAGGAACTGGAGTGTGTGGGTCTACATTTCCTATTTGCCACAGGGTTCGCCTTCTATGAATATCGTGCCTCTGTGAATGTGAGTTGCTGGGGAACAACAGCAAGAGATGGCTGTTGACCTTGGGTTGTGTTAGCAGACTTCCCAAGGGGCATCAGGCTGGCCACTGTGAGAACAGGATGATAGATGGGCCTTTGGTCTGATTCTTATGTAAACCCATTGTGCGAATTAGATCAAAAGATTCCATGTGACTTGAATGCTTCCACGTTGGTCTAATAAAAACCCGCAAATGTCTTCGTTGTTTTTTAATCCTCTAGGTCTAAGAGGAATGAAGTAGCCCCTTCCTCCACCCAAACCACAGCCCAGATTTCATTTTTGAAAACACGTTCCTTGCCATCTTTTTGGATCAAAACACTAGAATAGCGCATCCAGTGGCGGTAATTTCCCTTCTAAAACCATTGTCCAAGGCATCTTGGCATTCTGCCTTCCAAGTTGCTACACCCTGCTATTGAATCAAACGCCAAGGTTGGTGCCCTGCTTTTGATTTATATAGCCCAAGTTCTTGGCACCATCACGATTCTCTCCGCACCTCCCTGACTCCATATAGTTAAGATCTAGATTTTGCCAGCTGGGCAGTTGCTGCATATTCCGTCACAATGACTGCATTTGAAGGCATCACACCAGCTAGATGATATAGCCAATTGCACATTTAATAGCAATTGTGTAGCATATTTTGCGTGTAACAGTGAATGCCCAAAATGTAGCTGGCGGACAAGTTGCACATTTTCACTCAGCAACTAATAAAAAATGAATGCAACCTTGTTTCAATTGGCCACAAATAGCCAAACAGCGAGATGGAGAATGTAATTAATCTATACCACAAAAGCACTTTTGAGGACCCAAACACAGCCATAATTAAAAATGCCTCTCCCAAATCTCTCTTTCTTCCTTACTACACTAATTAGTTCCATCAGAGTCAATAACTGGTTTAGCACTGTACTTCGCAAGGCCTGAGGTTCCTTGTGGATTTATTGGCTGCCAAGAAACTATTAAGAGCTATAAGTCCACAAGCTTATAATGGAAGGATGCCACAAGTCTCAGCTGGTAGCTGCTGTCTCTGTCAATGCTGGTGTGGTTTATTAAACCATACTCGAGACCAGCTGATGGTGCAATGTATTAACTGGGTGGAAAGCGAGATGAGACGCAGACAGGGCTGTAATCTGAACCCCTGGATGGGCTAGAGGCCTTGGGTGGTCAACCTGGGTGACCTCCAAGCTTTCAAGGCCCAGACTAACCACATGTAAACAGAGAACAAGCAGACGTCTGTGCAACATTGTGAAATGTTCCTCACCTGTGTCTGCAGCTTGTCTTTCTGTATGCACCACTACTAAACCACCTTCAACTTAAGCACCTTTAAGATGAGGTCTGTCAACAGAATCCTTCTCCATCATCATGAACTCAATCCCACCGTACACTGGACCTCTTTATTTGAAGGCTGTTCCAAACATGGCTTAATTTTTATTTATTGTATTGATTTCTCATGTTTTCCTCCAAGGAGCACAAGACAGCACACATGGTCTCCCCTCATTCAACCCTACTTAACAACCCTAAGACCCTACATAACATCTTCCAGCCTTGGTTATTCAGTGTATGCAAGCTGATTCTCAAATGTTTAGTACTAGAGCAAAGTTGGGGTCTGATTTCCAGATCTGGGATGTACGTTCTCATGTTAGGCCTTGATGTTAATTATTATTGCATTTATTTGCATACATTTATCTGGTGCCTGCTTCTTGGGAGAAAAGCAATGACAAACCTAGACAGCATCTTAAAAAGTAGAGACATCACCTTGCCAACAAAGGTCCATATAGTAAAAGCTATGGTTTTCCCTGTAATGATGTATGGCAGTGAAAGCTGGACCATAAAGAAGGCTGATCACCAAAGAATTGATGCTTTTGAATTATGGTGCTGGAGGAGACTCTTGAGAGTTCCATGGACTGCAAGAAGATCAAACCTCTCCATTCTGAAGGAAATCAGCCCTGAGTGCTCACTGGAAGGACGGATCCTGAAGCTGAGGCTCCAATACTTTGGCCACCTCATGAGAAGAGAAGACTCCCTGGAAAAGACCCTGATGTTGGGAAAGATGGAGGGCACAAGGAGAAGGGGACGACGGAGAACGAGATGGTTGGATAGTGTTCTCGAAACTACCAGCATGAGTTTGACCAAACTGTGGGAGGCAGTGGAAGACAGAAGTGCCTGGCATGCTCTGGTCCATGGGGTCACGAAGAGTCGGACATGACTAAACGACTAAACAACAACAAAATCTGGTGCATGGGTACTGTAAGGATGCAATATTATTTCTTGAGTATATCAATGCAATAATTTCTGTCTCAAAAGTGACACCCAAGATAGCTTGCATCCTAAGTCATATGCAGAAAATGCTACAAAACAGTGAAACTGATTAAAGCTAAATTAAAATGGGACACAGAAAGAGAACCTAAAAGGGTTCAAAGACCTAAAAACTCAAGGGGGTAAATAACTGGTGGAATTAATAATAATAACAACAATAACAATAATAATATCTTCCCAAGGCTTAAAAAAGCATCAAGGAGAGGGCCAGTCAGCCCTCCCTAGGCTTCGAGTTATGAGCTTTGCTGGATGAGGTCAAAGGCTCATCTAGTTTGGCATCCTGTTCTCACATTGGCCAAATACACATACACATACACGCATCACTTTTAATCTTTCTCTGAGATGCAGCAGGGAGGAAAAAGGAAAATTGGGATATTCCAGGATCAAATCAGAAACCAAGATGGCTTCTGTAATTCCAGGACTGTCCCTGGAAAATCAGGACACTTGGCAGGTATGTAAACTTGGAGATACCCTTTATTTAAAGTGTTCCTAAGGGGGTGACAGGGATGCGGGTGGCGCTGTGGGTAAAACCTCAGTGCCTAGGACTTGCTGATCGTAAGGTCGGCGGTTCGAATCCCCGCGGCGGGGTGAGCTCCCGTCGTTCGGTCCCAGCTCCTGCCCACCTAGCAGTTTGAAAGCCCCCCTAAGTGCAAGTAGATAAATAGGTACCACTTTATAGCGGGAAGGTAAACGGCGTTTCCGTGTGCGGCTCACCAGTACAGCTTCGTCACGCTGGCCACGTGACCCGGAAGTGTCTTCGGACGGCCCCGGCCTCTTGAGCGAGATGGGCGCGCAACCCTAGAGTCGGTCACGACTGGCCCGTACGGGCAGGGGTACCTTTACCTTTTTAAGGGGGTGACTGTCCCAGACCACACACTTTGAAGGGGACGCTGCCTTAATGTGGCATCAATGACAGTAACCCTGGTGGGCAGCTAACAGCTGGCTAACAGCAAGGTAGGACCTGCACCCTCACCTGGGGCCCTACTTCCCTGCACCTGTATTCAAAACCCAGCTAGAGATGCCACAGGGCTGAGAGAAAGGTCAGAGACCGGAGGAAGGGAGAAAACAGAGCGTGCCTGGGACTGATTAGCTCTTCAGAATTTAAAATGTTTTCTGCTAGTTAATCTCGATGAGGATCTGTATGCCTATTGTTTAAAATAAAACTGAAAGAGACCTGCATAATGTTTGCTTTAGATTGCAAGGAAGACTTTTTGTTCACTGATCTAAGAAGTTAAGGATTTAACATCTTTGCAGGATTGCTGTGTATCATGTGTTCTTCAACCTGATCTGAGTTTGCAGAAGGTATACATCTTTCTCAGCTAAGACTCCCCCTTTTTTCCTGCCCCTTTGGCTCATCAGTTGTTCACCTGATCTGGATACAGCCGGTTTGTCTTTTCTTAGATCTCTCATTGATCCAGGTTTAGGGGGAAGAAGAATGGAAAAAACAGTCCTTCCCACATATAGCCCGGATTGGGTTGGAACAATCCAATCTGATCAGCAAGCAGAGCCTTAAACAAATCTGCTCTAATTAACCTTATCTCAGCAATCTCTGAGTCTCATAAATGCCAGCGAGATCACCCTCTTGCATGAAGCAGCCTCATTCTACCAACATCAATGGAGCCATGTGGATTTCACTAGCCCCGTGCTGGCTGGTTCACTGAAAGGAAAAGCACAAAACCTTCCTTCAATAGACAATGGGAGCAGAGGGCTTGGGTTAAGGGGAAAAGGAAGACCCTGCTGTCTTTTTTCTAACTGCTGCAGAGCAAAAACTTGCTAGCATTTTATCCCCGAATCATTGCACGCCAGTCTGCTTTGCTTATGGATTTGGGTCAGGGAGAAAACAGAGTTGCCATATTTTAAAAAGTGAAGCTTGTTGATTATTATTTTTTTGGTCAGAGTTGTTGAGCATTTTAATTTTTTTGCAAAAGTCATCATACGTTGCCATACAGACTTTTAACACATACCGGAAATTCCCCCCAAGACAAAACCCTAGGACAAAAGCAAAGCAGTTGGGTGAATGATAGCCAGCTTGCATGATTGCAGGAAGGGGCAAGGTAGGATCAGCTGCCTGGGACACATGCCAAAGTATTGTGCAAAGAGATATGCAAGATGGATGCTGTGGCTTGAACTGAGGACCAAATGGCCTGGCCCTGTCTAGTGTGATATTTGGGCCTCAGCCAATAGAACTTTCTTAACAACCATGGTCTAATAGGATACCTGAAGTAGTTGCTAGTTAAATTTACTTTTGCTATATTTTAGAGTTAATGTTCACGCACAGGAGTGCAGTACTCTATGATAAAACAACCACGTGATATTCTACCAGAACCTTATTGTGAAGGCCAGGTAAGAATAAATAAATACTAGTAGGTCTTGCACAACATGGAGAATCTGAGGATGTTCAGAAATTCTTTGTCTTGGATCTGTCACTTTTAATGACTATCCATAAATTGCATACATTGGGAAGATTATATTGCCTAAAGTATCTAAATTGATGTACCTTTGAAGACTGCAGCCTTCTAAACATCCAACTTGTTTGTCAGCAAATTATTTTCTAGAAAACATCTCTGTGGATCACACCAATAATGTTCTTTCTCCAGAAATCCTGGAGATATATATTTTTTAAGACTCTTTTTTATTACGCTCCTCTGAAAGCACTGGAGCAGTCATGGGTTTCGTGGTTTCTTGCATGGTTTCGCTTTGGGAGGCAGCAAATAAAAAGCTTAATAAGAGAAATCGTGTTTTTCCAGACTCCAGCGGGTGAAGTGCAGCATGTAACTAGCTTAATTTGTAAGTGGCTTTGACTCATATGTTCCAAAGTCTTGCAGTTAAACGCTAGACGTTATGTGGACGTCACAAGTAAATTTATTGCTAATGGAAATAAAGGAGAGATTGAGAGAAGTCTTGTGACTGAAGATACTATGCAAGCTTTCCATAGTGATAGCTGCTGATTTGGCATCTGGCAAATCATAGCTTGCCATAATCAACAAAGTATTAAAATTGTATTTTAAAAAACAGAGCCCCCAAGAGAACAAATTGTGGCCACTCAAGCATTACTCTATCTCCTCTCAGACCACATTGCCTATTGCAACCTGTGATTCCATATCCATTGTCATGGATGAAGGCAGTCCAGTCATGGCCGACTCTGGGGTTGCGGCGCTTATCTTGCTTTATTGGCCGAGGGAGCTGGCGTACAGCTTCCGGGTCATGTGGCCAGCATGACTAAGCCACTGCTGCCGAACTAGAGCAGCGCATGGAAACGCCATTTACCTTCCCACTGGAGCGGTACCTATTTATCTACTTGCACTTTGAGGTGCTTTCGAACTGCTAGGTTGGCAGGAGCAGGGACCGAGCAATGGGAGCTCACCCCATCATGTGGATTCGAACCGCCGACCTTCTGATCGGCAAGTCTTAGGCTCTGTGGTTTAACCCACAGCGCCACCCACATCCCAAGAGTCATGCTAGATCAGATCAAAGGCCTGCACAGCATCCTGTTCTCACAGTGGCCAACCAGATGCGCAGAGGAAGCCTGCACTGATTGCAGCACCACTTCCCTCACTTGTGATTTCCAGCAACTGGTACTGAATACCAGTGTGCTGCCTCCAACAGTGGAGGCAGATTATAGCCATCACCTCACCACCACCCCAGCCACAAAGTACCCCCCCACTGATTTCCTGCCTTCATTTCTTGTTTAATATTGTATTAATATGTTGGTTCAATTATAATTTCCCTTGAGCATATTTTTTTATAATGGAAAGGCAGGATACAAACCCTCTACTAAACAATAGTAACGATATGCAGCCATAATTTTCAAACATATTTTGCAGTCATTTATCTCCTTAAAGCGATTTGAGGTATAGTATAGGAGTTTCCAAAGTGGTTTACAAATGTCTGAAATGGTAAAGTTTCCGCAAAGGTCAATACAGTAACAACAGAACGTTGCAACAGGAGACCATAATGCTAAGTTAGAGGGAAATGCAAAGAGATTGAAGGTACATTCTTTCACCTTTGGTGGACGTGCCCAAGGATCAAGGCCTTCTGGGAAATGATATATAATGAACTGAAAAAGGTATTTAAATATACTTTCCCGAAGAAACCAGAGGCCTTCCTCCTGGGCATAGTAGACCAATCGGTGTCAAAGAAGGATAGAACTTTTTTTATGTATGCTACAGCAGCAGCAAGAATTCTCATCGCAAAGCATTGGAAGACACAAGATCTACCCACCTTGGAAGATTGGCAGATGCAATTAATGGACTATATGGAGATGGCGGAGATGACTGGTAGAATCCGAGACCAGGGAGAGGAGACGGTGGAGGAAGATTGGAAGAAATTTATTTGCAGAAATACTGTAAAATTCATGAATGTTAAGGACATTGAAAAGAATCGCAGGGGCTTTAGCAACAAAGTAAAATGTAAGATTGGACCAACAACAGATAAATTAAGAGGATATGAATTTGCTGAATTGGTTTTTAAAAAAAGGGATACAAGAACGGGAGATGTGAGGAAGTCAGGAAAGTAAGCTAATTGAAAATGAGAAATTAAGAAAGAGGGAATTTTTGTTTTTTGTTATTATATGTGTTTTTATCTTTTTTGATGTGTTTAATGTTTGTACTCTTCTTTTGTATTGTATTGTTTTTTGTGATTTTCTTTGTTTATGCTTGTCTATTGTGGAAACTTAATAAAACATTTTTATATATAAAAAAAATAATGCTAAGTTAGAGAAAGCCAGCCATTGAATGAACTAAAGAAAATCTTCACCTGATGCCAAAAAAACTAATACTGTTATGGTTGAATAGGGGAATTATATAAACAGCAAAGTCCAAAGGGAATTAAATTCAAGAGGGTACAGACTGCATTAACTACTTTGATATCAGTGACTATTCATAAAATACAATTGTGTTGATAACACAGATATCCAGGCATTGTTAAACCAGGATGTCTATGGTGTATGGTGTATGGTCATTTCAGTTTGTTTTTACCCTTACTGTTTAAAACCCTCCCATTCCCACTGTGTGTGTGTGCCAAACATTTCATGAGTCTAATGAAGAAATCTGTAGTCCATGAAAGCCTGTGACATAATGGATTGGTTAGTTTTTGAGACCTCATTGCAACCCTCTTTGTGGACTTCATAGTCATTCCTCCTATATCCATATTAACTGGACAGCAATTTCCAGTTTTTCAATTGGTCTTTCCATACAGGCATATGTTACAGATACACTATTTCCATTTCCATGGGCCCCTTTGGAAGGAAGGGTGGGATATAAATTGAATAAGCAACTAAATAAATATTGGGCCCAAATCATCATACGTTCCTTCACTTGTTTAAACTCCCATTCAAATTTTAAAGATGACTTTGTAATGATTAAAAGAGGTGTTAAATGAAATTGTTTTTGTCCTGCAATGAATTCCTAGGACTTGGTTGATGTTCTTAAAGATATGTTGCCTCTCAAAAAAGAGAAGAAGAGGACAGCTTTGTTAAAGCTCCAATATAATTATGTCATTTATTAGATTTATATAGCGCCCTGCATCGTAACATCTCAGGGTGGTTCACAGAATAAACTTCAGGCTAAAAGCCTGGTTGGATTCATTCCATTTACCTTGTTCTTACTTTCACTGTAATGTAGAATATTTTAAGGCACAGTTAAGGCTGTTTCCTTTTACCTGCGAGTAAGTCCTCTTGAACTCAAATGTGGCCCTCCAGGCCTTTATCTGGCCCTCAGAATTCTCCCTAGGCTGTGCCCCACCCCAAGGCCTCATCCCTCCCCAACCTGCACTACACCTAGATTGTGCTTTTGCACGGGTGAAATGTGTCCTTTGAGCTGTGATAATACCTCCTGCTGGATGAAAGATGGAGAGATAGGTGTGTGTGTGTGTGTGTGTGTGTGTGTGTAGACCTTAGACTTCTGTACAAAAAGTAAAAAAGAATACCCTTTGCTCTTCCAACTTTCTTCTGACCCCATTCACCTCTGGCATGTGACACTTGTCTTCCACTCAAAGAAGGTTATTCATGAGGGAATAGCTCTAGAGCTGCTGTTTTAACTTCCCCTGATTCCCCTGCTGTAGTGTTGCTCCAGGCCATTGTGGGAAATTAAAATGGCGGTTCTTGGACCCAGCCTCCTGTCTGCTTCTGCTGGTTCCTGGACATGCCCACATTGGACAGGGGTCCCTGACACAGGACAGAACCTACCAGAAGATAATTTTGAGGAGCCTCTGAAACCTGGATCGAGCCCTATGTCGGGGGATCAACACTGAAGGAACATCTTTGAACTTCTGTCAAGACTCCACGCAGAGAGAGACTGTTATGACTGCCATCCTGGTAGTCTCCTGCTACCAGCTACAACCTGGACTGGAATGACTTTGGTTTACTACTGAATAAACATATAAGAAGAAGTAAACAGTCCGTTCCCTGTACATGTGGACGGTCAGATGTTTCTTCTTCTAAGTGTCTCTACATGCAGTTTATCCTTTAAAGCTCAGCCTTCCGACTTAGTAGACAGACAAGTTGGCAAATCAACGTGAGCTTGTCTGCTGGAGGAGGAGTGGAGTGAACTCAGTAAATGTGTACAGAAGCCGCTGCCAGTAGTCAAGTCAACAGATCGTATTTTATTGGAATGGGGCCTGTGCGGTAAAGGAGAACCTCCACCCTTCCCTCCACCTCCAGTGATAGTTTTTAATGTCCCATCAGGGCAGTAAGAAAAATAAAAACAGTCTGTCTGGGGTCTAAAATTGCTAGAGTAGAGTACATCAATAAAGATGTCCATCATGCAAGATGTTCTGCTCAGGAAGCACCAGGGCCTGTTAACAGTTATAACATGCTCAACTAACTGCACACAGAGGCTCTTTAGAATTTTTTTTATATACTGTACTTTTCCGTGTATAAGACGAGGTTTTTCTCTTTAAAAATCATGCTCAAAAGTGGGGGTCGTCTTATACATGGGTAGTGCATAGGGTGGACATTTGATTGGTTGCTGCTGAGGCTGTCAGTGGCTATTGTGCAAGTTATTGGTTGCTGCATCAATGGGTGGTGTTGAGTGGATGACGCTCTGGCAGTTGGGTGGGCAATGGAACAGATTGGGAGGTGGATTTAGCAATGTGTGTGGCAAAGTGATTTCGGCAATCCCCCCTAAAAAAAAGCTCAACAACTCTGTGCCATCTCCCCCCATTTTCTTAAATTTGAGTCCCCCAAAATAGGGGTCATCTTATACATGGGGTCGTCTTATAGATGGAAAAGTACGGTATAGACCTGGCACTAATATTATGCCATTTTAAAAGGGGGCTTCACTCCACTGCTTAAGCTGCCACTGCTTATTCTGGAGCAGGCCTTCACCTCACTGATGCCCAAATGGCATACTGATTATATTAAATGCAGGACTGAATGGACTATGTGTCTGTTTCTATATAGCAGCTGTGGGGATGGGTGACTAGTGTTGCAAGCAGTGCAACTGCTCCATTTTGAGTGGGACATCCTGGATTGACAGAAGCCATTCCAGCTTCTGATGCCAATCCTGGATGTTCCAGAAGCCAGTGTTTCACTCACCCGGGAACCAAAAGTGCCCAGAACCAAAAGCTCCTATTCCTCCCGTGCCGCTTCCGGAAGTACAGTGGTACCTCGGGTTAAGAACTTAATTCGTTCTGGAGGTCCGTTCTTAACCTGAAACTGTTCTTAACCTGAGGTACCACTTTAGCTAATGGGGCCTCCTGCTGCCACCGCACAATTTCTGTTCTCATCCTGAAGCAAAGTTCTTAACCCAAGGTATTATATCTGGGTTAGTGGAGTCTGTAACCTGAAGTGTATGTAACCCGAGGTAGCACTGTACATGTTTGTGAGGCGTTTGTGGAGGTGGTAATGTGTACACAACCAAACCTGAGATTCTCTCATCTGTATTTTGAAATACTTGAGTCAAGAAGCATGCTTCTTCTGAAGATGTCCTCTAGCTCTTGATTAGACAATATGCCCAGCTTATTTAATTTTCTATATTGAAAAGGAAATCCAAAAGCAGAGCTTGCTGTGTGTGTGTGTGTGTGTGTGTGTGTGTGTGTGAGAGAGAGAGAGAGAGAGAGAGAGAGAGAGAGATGTACTGAACATTAGGAAATCAGTGGCAGAATAGCTGCAGACTAAATTTTTGCAGACGACAAAAAGTTGGGAGAAGCAAGGACAACCAGTACAGAGAGGAAGAGGAACAGAAGAGAGGACAGCCAGAAATGGATACAAGCAGATGAAATTACATGTCCTTCTAGTCTAAGAGCAGATCTCTCTAAGATAGAAGGCGTATACTGTGCATGCTGCTCTGAAACATCCAAATCAGGAAATCACGTTAGAAGAAGGGCTGTAGCTCAGTCGCAGAGCATCTGCTTTGCATGCAGAATGTCCCAGGTTCAAGTGGACTTGGAATGTTCCCATCTGAAACCCCAGAGGGCTTCTGCCAGTCAGTCTAGACAATATTGAGCTACATGGACGGATTCAATGGGGGAAGCTTTCTATGTTCCAAAAGAACATTTAAACTATTGCTATCACAGGGTGTTGAGTCAAGGGGGAGCCAATTTGAGAAGATCCATGTGGGGGGACGATGACGACAAATTTTGGCCTTGCAGTGAGTGCCATACTACAAAAGATTACCAAAGCCGACACCTGTTATTGCAGGTGTGAAATGGTGCCCTAATAGCTCTCTGTTATAGCTTAAGCTCCTCCCCCCCTTGTATCACAGCGCAAGTAAACCTTGGAGGTTTTTAAGCAGAGGTTGGATAGCCATCTGTTATGGATGTTGCAATTGTCAGGAGCTTGTCCTACTCTCGACTGGCATGTTCCCTCCCTCCTGGTCGTCGTTTGGGAGCTTCAAAAGCTTTCTTCTGCCTGAACATCACAGCAACCGATGCCAACAGACATCGACACATTTAGGAATCCGCAGAGTTTGCGCAGCTTGCATAACACACTTCAGCAACTCAGCATTTTGGCTAATCTACTTTATTTACATATAAACACACACTGAGCGCTGCAACATGGCTCCCTCTCTCTCTAGCATCAGACAGCAAAGAGAAAAAACAAAGGACAATAGTCCCACTTCACGGAACACAGTAACACAAACAACCTGTCTCCCTCATCACTTCCCACTCTGTGGAGTCAAAACATATACCATCATGTGACAGACAAAAATCCCATGACTGCAGTCATGAAGCAGGAATTGTAACAGCAATACTTGCACTGCAGGGGGTTGGAGTTGATGAATTTTGGGGTCCCTTCCAACTCTACAATTCTATGGTTCTAAGTCTCAAATGCTGCTACCGTTCCTCACAGAGGAGTTGCTCCATCTCCTTGATCATTTTGGCTGCCATTTTCCAAACAGAAACGGAAAGAAAGAAGGGACCAGTATGGGTAAGTCATTAAATATAAAGGATAAGTCATAAATATAAAGCCTCAAATTGAAGCACAGAAAAATTGACGTGTACTGCATGTTTTCAACTAGCTGTTGTCTTGGGCAAACATGTCTCACACACTCTTAAAGCGAGGGTGGTATAGTGGTTAGACAGAGGTTTGGACCAGGATGAGAGAGACCCACGTTCATCTTCCCACACAGCCATCAACTTCACTGAGTGACTTCAGGCTAGTTACTGTCTCTGAGTCTAACCCACCTCACAAGAAAAATAAAAAAAATTCCTAGACTATGGCAGACCAACACGGCTACCTATCTACCACCTCACAAGGCAGATGATAAAATGAAGTGTGTGAGGGGAAACATTCCACACAACAACTCAAGCTCCTTAGGGGGGAAATGAAATATAAACAGTTCTACTGCCTCATTGCAGTCATTTATTTTAGAGCTAAGTTGAAATTTTCCAGAAGACATTAAAAAAAAAATCCCCTTAGAAAATGAAGATCACTTTGTAGAATTTTACCTGAATGTTTTGCACAATATTTTTGATGGGAAGGTGTCATCCCACCTTCCCACCCCATGCTGTGGGACAATGCTAAGTTCCAAGGCATTGTGACATATGCAAAAGGTTGACCAGGTTGCTAACACACTTGTTGCCATTGCCACTTGCAGGGGCAAGAAAAAACGAAAAAGAAAATAAGCATTAGATGGGGGGGGGGAGAGAAATAGCTGTGCTGCTGACTGCTAATGGTGAGCCCCTCACTGTATAAAGCAATCCACACCTGACTGCCCTTGGTGTGAAATATTAGGGCGCTTTCCTTTCCTTTTCGTGTGGGGGGCCATTCAAAAATAGCACATACCCCACCCAAAGTCTGAAATGGCACAAACCATTCCAACAATTTGTTTTGCTGCACCTTTGGGTTTTAAAGGTCAACACCAACAGGTGAAGGTTAAAACAGAAGGTGCTTGCTGAATCTTTATTAGCAGAGCATTCCACAAGACTGGGCTGAAGATATTAAAGGTGTAGTTTCTCGTTTTCAGATAAGCCACACCACCTCAGGGGATGACCAACAACACTGAGGCAGATGATCGCACTGATTGAGCTGGACCATAAAGGTTCAGGTGATTCCTAAGGGATTGTTCAGGGCTGGGTAAATTAATACAAGGACCTTGAACCTGGCTTGGTAGTAGATGGGAAGCCATGCAGACGTTTTAACTAGAGTGTCACATGTGTCCTCATCAGTAGTCTGGCTGCCACATTCAGCAGCAACTGCTGCAGCTTCTAAACTAGGCCTAAGTGCAGCCACTTTTGCCACATGTGTAGACCAGAGCACCTGACCTTTCCATGGCTTGTGGTAAAGGGTAAAGGTAAAGGACCCCTGGATGGTTATGGGGTTGCGGCACTCATCTCGCTTTCAGGCCGAGGGAGCCGGCATTTGTCTACAGACAGCTTTCCAGGCCATGTGGCCACCATGACCAAGCCGCTTCTGGTGCAACGGAACACCATGACGGAAACCAGAGCGCACAGAAACACTGTTTACCTTCCCGCCACAGTGGTACCTATTTATCTACTTGCACTGGTGTGCTTTTAAACTGCTAGGTTTGCAGGAGCTGGGACAGAGCCATGGGAGCTCACCCCGTCGCAGGGATTTGAACCACCGACCTTCTGATCAGCAAGCCCAAGAGGCTCAGTGGTTTAGACCAGTGTTTCCCAACCTTGGGCCTCCAGCTGTTTTTGAACTACAATTCCCATCATCCCTGACCACTGGTCTTGCTAGCTAGGGATGATGGGAGTTGTAGTCCAAAAACAGCTGGAGGCCCAAGGTTGGGAAACACTGGTTTAGACCACAGCACCACCTGTGTCCTTGTGGTAGTGCTGCCCAGATGTTGTATAGCTTCCAATCTTTGGGATTCTTTTGTGTTGTTCACCTACAGATTTCTTTCACTTTTGATTTCACTTGGCTGAGCATATATTTGGATCTCGTCCTCTCCATTGTTCTTCTCTCTTTTGACTCAAGTTGCTGAGTTTTGTTTTAATTCCCCCCCCCCCCCGTGTTCCCAGCTGTTATTTTTTCCATCTTCTATAGGCTGAACAAAGGAAACTAGACCACAGTGACTAAGCATCAGCTGGTGTTGCACAAAACTGTGAAGTTCTCCTGCTGGGACTCTTTCCCATCAGGTGGGGTTGATTAAGTACTGTATGTCATCCTCTTTCCTCTAGTTAGTTCATAGCTGATTTATTAATACATTCCATTCTTGCTCTGCAATCCACAAGCCACAGCTATCAAATAAACTAGATGTTTGTCAAGCTTAAATGGCTTACAAGGACTGCATTACCTCATATTTTTGCCAAATGTAACCCTTCTGTAAGATATGTGTTTGGTGTTAAATTTGAGCCAATCTAGCAAAGTTGCATTTCTCAAACCAATATGAGAACCAAAACACTGCTGTCCTTCGAAATCTGTACTTCTTCAGATTTTGCAATGCAATTCTCCAACCCAGAAATGCATACAAACATCCATATGTTAGAGGAAAGTGAGGACAAAAAATGCATATATTTATTAAAATAATGTACAAAAATACCGTTATGGTAGGGGCAGTCTCATGCAAAAATATCTATGTTAGAAAAAAAGTGTGCAAAAATGCATACCAATTTTAAGGTGAGCTTTAAAGTAAAGTGGTACCTCAGTTTTCAAATGTAATGCCTTCTGGAACACTGTTTGAGTGAAATGTTCAAAAACCGAAAACTCAGAATGGAAGCCTTAAAACAGAAAACTTGAAATGGAAGTCACGTTTCCGGTTCAACTTCCGAGGTGCATTTGGAAACTGAGGCACTTATTTCTGGGTTTACGGTATTCGAGTTCCAAAATGTTCGACAATGGAGACATTCGAAAACCAAGGTACCACTGTAACCACACACTAATGCTAAATTGGGGAGAATAGAAATTAAGATGAGAAATTGAGAGAAGCTTGAATTGACAGATTGGTTCGTTCTTCACTGCAACAGCTTCAAGTTTATCACTAGACCATCATTCTTCCCATATCTATTTAGAGAAACAATTAAGTTTGTGGATATTTTCATTAAACTGGATTGAAGGAAATGAAAGGAATGGTGTGTGTGTGTGTGTGTGAGAGAGAGAGAGAGAGAGAGAGAGAGAGAAATCAATGAAGTTGGCTAATGTGTGTCAGTGATGCACTGTAATTCAATATACAAAGGCCATCTATAATATTTTACATTTAATTCCCTGACATGCCAGCACCAAATATGGTCTGCAAAAAATAAAAGACTACGGAAATCAGTTCCTACAATTAATCCACTAAGGCTTCAGTTGATTAATCTGTCATGTAAACCAATTAAAGGCAACAGGCCTAGCTGAGAAACAAATTGCTGGTGCTGTAGAGAGCCTCTCTGAAGGTGCTGCCTAAGGAGCAAGTCATGATGAAACCAGAGGGTCTTGTGCTGCACAAGGAACACAGAGAGATGTACTCAATAAAGATAAAGACTTTGAGTGATACAGAGTGGATCTCTGGCCAGGCTGGCCTTGCCCTCACAGAATTTGATGCATCTTTTAAAAAGGAACTAAATGTAAAAGGTAAAGGACCCCTGGACGGTTAAGTCCAGTCAAAGTCCAGACTATGGGGTTGTGGCGCTCATCTCGTTTTCAGGCCGAGCGAGCTGGCGTTCATCCACAGACAGTTTTCCAGGTCATGTGGCCAGCATGACTAAACCGCTACTGGCGCACAGAGGACCGTTACGAGTGCCAGAGCGCACGGAAACACCATTTACCTTCCCGTCGCAGCGGTACCTATTTATCTACTTGCACTGGCATGCTTTCGAACTGCTAGGTTGGTGTAGTGGAAATGCGGAAGACAATTATATTTCGAGGAGTTAGGTGGCATGTCCCTTTCCCTTTAACTTCCCCAGTTTGAGGTCTGCTGGATTCTTGTGTTTCACACACCTGTCGGGAGTTTCTTGGGTTCTTCTGTGTTGCAAGTGCTGGCCGGATGCCCGGATGCAGGTAGTGGGAGACTCTCAGCCGCTCTGTATTAATTTCACCTCAGGGTCCTGGGCTAATCATGAGTAATGCCAGGTACGCTTGATTATATCAAGGCAGGCTATAAAAGCCATAGGTGAGAGGGGCCCGGGAAAGCTTCTACCCAGATCAAAGGACCTGATGCTGGGAGACTGATGGTCGGGGTCTTTCTCCTGCTGCTCTACCTGGGGCTCTGGTCAGCTGAAGGGGAGATTGGGTAGCCCCTGTCAGGTATGTTTTATTTTATGCTTTGCATGCCTGCTGTTTATTTGTTAATAAAACTGTTTTGGTTCCCCTTCTACCTCCTCATTCCTTTTGTCCTGATATCCTTGGAAAGAACTGCTGTACAGTGGTACCTCAGGTTAAGTACTTAATTCATTCCGGAGGTCCGTTCTTAACCTGAAATTGTTCTTAACCTGAAGCACCACTTTAGCTAATGGGGCCTCCTGCTGCTGCCACTGCGCCGCCGGAGCCCGATTTCTGTTCTTAACCTGAAGCACTATTTCTGGGTTAGCGGAGTGTGTAACCTGAAGCGTATGTAACCCGAGGTACCACTTTATTTGGCAGCCCAGTTGGCAGGAGCTGGGACAGAGCAATGGGAGCTCACTCCGTTGCAGGGATTCGAACCAGCAACTTTCTGATCAGCAAGCCCAAGAGGCCCAGTGGTTTAAACCACAGCGCCACCCGTGTCCCTAAATGTATCAGTTTCTTTTTTTTAAAAAAATATTTTTATTGCTTTTTTTTAGATACAAATGTAAAGTCAGATATATCAAGAGATAATAGTAAGAAGAAAAAAGAAGAAAAAAGAAAAGAGAAAACCATCTTTCCAAAACATTTTCTCATAACCAACCGGACTTCCCCACATCTCCCACACCCTGCATTCTTTACAATAAAGATATCAGCAAATTATTACCTTGTTTCATGCATTCCTTTGTACTTTCAAATAGTTATATTTTATGTTTAAAATACTTGTTGTCAGATTACTTTGCCTTAAAATGAATATGATATTACTCTAAACATTAGTCCTTTCGTAATTATGACTTAATTTCCCATATCACCAAATCTTATTGCTGAAGCTGAATTTTCCAAGTCATGCAAATTCTTAACATTCATATAACTTATAATATTTTTGTAAATAGTCTTTAAAAATTTTTCCAGTCCTCTTCTGTTGTTTCTTCTTCCAAATCTCGGATTCTGCCAGTCATTTCAGCCAGTTCCATATAGTCCATCAATTGCGTCTGCCACTCTTCCAGTGTGGGCAAATCTTGTGTCTTCCAATGTTTTGCAATAAGTATTCTTGCTGCTGTTGTTGCATACATATAAAAAGTTCTGTCCTTCTGTATCAGTTTCTAGAAACAGCAGGAGGGGAGAGTGCTGTTGGACTTCAGTCCTGCTTGGACTTCAGTCCTGGGTTCCCATGGGCATCTGGGTGGCTACTGTGAGAACACGACACTGGACTAGATGGGCCCCTGGCTCGATTCAGCAGTGCTATTCTTACTCTGCTAAATGGATGGGTGTGTTGGCAGATGAGTGTTTATTGTGGGATGGATACCCTCATTTGTGCACGTATGAAGGCTGTATAGAATTCCATTGGCATTAGAAAATGCCAGTCCCCCTCCCATTCCAGTCCCGATTTAATCCTTATTTACTCTTTCTGTGGGAAACCTGACAAGTTAAAAGAACCCTGCGGCCAACGACTCACTTGCAATATATCTCAATACCTGCAAGCTGTATTAAGCCCTGTCTGGGGAGCACCATTTGAACATGTCATCAGTGTAATTAAAGCATATAAAGACAAGGAGCATAAATGCTTCAAAGGGATGGAACGGTGTGGAAAGGGAGGGATTTATAACAATGGGAACATTGTACGTCTGTGTGTAGGGGAGAGACCGGTGATGATTTTTACTGCATAAGAGATTTGTTTCTGTCTGAGTTCTGAATCCAATTTCATGGTGGTTTTACGCTTTCCAGTAAAACAAAACCTCGGTGAAATATTTCAGGGGTGTCGGAACGTACCCCAAGGTTGACTTCCTTAGCGTTCACTGGAGACCGTGGTGCCTTTATGATAGATGGATTTATTTCCACAAACATATAGGCTGAGCATAAAGGCTGAGAGCAGTGACGCTCAAACAGATCTTGCTCCCAAATTAGGATTCTGAGGGGGTTCCCAGAGCCATAGCTTTGGATTCAGACCAGAGAGACAGATATTGTGTCTCCCCAGAGCTGATATCATTTACTTTACATCCTTAAAGTAAAGTAAAGGTAAAGGGACCCCTGACCATTAGGTCCAGTCATGACTGACTCTGGGGTTGTGGTGCTCATCTCGCTTTATTGGCCGAGGGAGCCGGCATACAGCTTCCGGGTCATGTGGCCAGCATGACTAAGCTGCTTCTGGCGAACCAGAGCAGCGCACGGAAACACCGTTTACCTTCCCGCTGGAGTGGTACCTATTTATCTACTTGCACTTGGTATGCTTTTGAACTGCTAGGTTGGCAGGAGCTGAGACCAAGCAACGGGAGCTCACCCCGTCGTAGGGATTCGAACCGCCAACCTTCTGATCGGCAAGTCCTAGGCTCTGTGGTTTAACCCACAGCGCCACCTGCGTCCCTACTTTACATCCTTACCATTGATTAAAACAGCAGCAATGCAGAACAGGAATCAAGGAAGAAGGTGGCAAATAGAGAACTAGCCTTTTCTGTTGTACCCAATGAAATGCTCTTCCCAGAGAAGCATTTGGTCAGTGCTAGTGGCCTATCCTTTGGTAGATGTCTGATATTCACAGGGGATGGATATTTTATGTTTTTAGATTATTTTTGTTTGGACACCATATTGCATTATTCCAATGAATCGCTTCGTTTTCAGTTGATATTTGATTATACACAGTATTTTTGGTAGCGTCATTTTTTTCTTCTGTAAATTGCTTCAGTTGCGGGAAATACTTAATAGATTTAATAAACTAAATGTGCCCATCTGCCACCTTCTGCCCCTTCTGGTTTGCTCCCCTTTAGATGGCTATGTTTGTTTTTCTACACACAAAATCAAGAGCAAAGACACAACATTAAAGTATGGAATACATATTTCGATTTGTCTTTTCTTTTCCCGATGACTGAAAGTGCAAGAAAATAGTTTACTATACAGTGGTACCTCGGGTTACATACGCTTCAGGTTACAGACTCTGCTAACCCAGAAATAGTACCTCGGGTTAAGAACTTTGCTTCAGGATGAGAACAGAAATCGTGCAGCAGCTGCGCAGTGGCAGCGGGAGGCCCCATTAGCTAAAGTGGTACCTCCAGAACAAATTAAGTACTTAACCCGAGGTACCACTGTACCTTGTAGGGGATTATTATTATTATTATTGTTATTATTTTGGTGGAACGATTAAGAACCAGGCAAACTGTTTGCAGTCTCTGCTCTTACACCATCAAACTCACATCCAAACATTTCCACCTGAACCTAAAAGTAAAATATTACCTTTACTTTGCTCTTGCCCAAATTAGTAATACAGCTATACCCAATTCCTGCCTAGATATTTAATGCTTCGTGTTGCATGGCTCATAATGAGTCCTTGTGTCCCGTCCCCCCCAACACTTTCACCATCTGGGCGTGGGTAGGATTTAATGATTACCCAGGCACACAAAATAGCATCCGTTCACTCCTGCTTGGTATGTGTGGGAGCAGGAGGTGGAGGTGAACGTGCAAAACAAAGGAGAGCTGTTCATTGACAGGAAGCTGTCCGTTAATCACGCTCCGGGTTAAAATGGGTGACTAGGAGGCAGTGAGGCAACAATAGCGTGGAGGGAAAGGCTATGGCTGGATGGGCACACGCACAATCCATTGCTTTCAGGTGGAACATCAGAATGTAAGGAGAGGTCTCTCCTGGATTAGACCAAAGGTTTGTCTTGCCCAGTAACTTTCCCAATGAATCAGAGGCTTCCAATAAAGACACACGCAAGGCATTATGACAACTGCCTTCCCACACACTGTGACACCCTCCACAAAGCAATTGGTAATCAGAGGAATAGTGCATGGGTTGGCAAACTAAGGCCTGCAGGCCGAATCAGGCCCAATTGCCTTCTAAATCCTGCCCCCGGACTGTCTGGGAATCACCAGTGTGTGGATCGCCAGTGTGCACGTTCTTTCCCTCGCCCTCCCTCTCCCTCACACAGCAGCGCCGCCGCTGCCTCCTCCCTCCCTCCTCCTGGCTTCTCCCCGCCCTGCCTAGAGGAGGAAGGGGGCAGGGCTTTGTTGGTGCCAGCCCCTCTCCAGAGCCCTTTCACATGCCGCTCATCATCCTTCCGCCACCGCCGCCAGCCCTGCTGCTCGCAAGACACAGAAGCCACGGTTGGCTGATCGCCCCTCTCGAGCGGCCACCACGCAGCCCCTCTCCAGAGCCCTTTCATGCACTGCTCATCGTCCCTCATTCATTCCCCCCCTCCAAAATATAGTCTGGCCCCCCACAAGGTCTGAGGGACATTGGACCGGCCCCCTGCTGAAAAAGTTTGAGGACCCCTGGTATAGTGCCTCTGAACTTGGGGGTCCTATTTAGCTCCCGGCTAATCACTGTCAATAGAGGGATGTGGGTGGCACTGTGGGTTAAAGCACAGAGCCTAGGACTTGCTGATCAGAAGGTCGGCAGTTCGAATCCCTGCGACGGGGTGAGCTCCCGTTGCTCGGTCCCTGCTCCTGCCAACCTAGCAGTTCGAAAGCACGTCAATGTGCAAGTAGATAAATAGGTACCGCTCTGGTGGGAAGGTAAACGGCGTTTCCGTGCGCTGCTCTGGTTCACCAGAAGCGGCTTAGTCATGAGAGCCAGTGTGGTGTAGTGGTTAAGAGCGGTAGTCTCGTAATCTGGGGAACCGGGTTTGCGTCTCCGCTCCTCCACATGCAGCTGCTGGGTGACCTTGGGCTAGTCACACTTCTTTGAAGTCTCTCAGCCCCACTCACCTCACAGAGTGTTTGTTGTGGGGGAGGAAGGGAAAGAAGAATGTTAGCCGCTTTGAGACTCCTGAAGGGGAGTGAAAGGCGGGATATCAAATCCAAACTCCATGACCCGGAAGCTGTACACCGGCTCCCTCAGCCAATAAAGCAAGATGAGCGCTGCAACCCCAGAGTCGGTCACGACTGGACCTAATGGTCAGGGGTCCCTTTCCCTTTACCTAATCACTGTCGATAGGCATACCCTCCATAATGATTGGCGTCTTCTTTATACACCTTTAGGTGCCAGGAGAAAATGTTCCTCTTCGACCAGGCCTTTGACTAACCTTCTATACCCTTTGAAATATGTTTGTGGGAAGGGGTGGGGTGGGCCATTGTTTTGTTTTTATTATATAGTTTGTGTTTTTATCTTGTATCTTTATGCTGTGAACCACCCTGAGATCTACGGGTGAAAGGCGGAATACAATTAAAAAAATATATATAGATAGATAAAATAAATAACAAACTTTCTTTTGACTGCCCTGAATTTACTGACAATTGGTTTCTTTGACCCTGAATTCTAGTGTTATGAGAGTGGGAGAGAAAAAATCTACAATGCTCGTAATTTTATAAGGTTACATTATGTACCCTTTCTCTTTCTTTTTTTCTTTCTTTCTTATGCTAAATTTAGATAATAAATCCTACATAGGAAGCTGTCTTATACTTAGCCAGATCACTGACCCATTTGGCTCAGTATTGTCAATACCAGGACTAGAGAACCAGTCCCAGTTAATGTCAGGGAACTGACATCGGAGGGAGAGGCGAAGGGGAGGCTCCCAGATGATGCTGGCGAAGGACCCAGCAGTAGGGGGAGAAACAGCTCAGTAGAGGGGGAAGCCAATCAGCGCAACACCGGGAATAAAGGGGGGCAGATGGGGGAAGTGGAGAGAGGGCTCCAGGACTCTTCACTGGACATCAGTGAGGAGAGCCCAGGTCCTCCGCTACCCACGCCTTCCCTGCGCAGAAGACTCCCGCGCAGTGAGAGGAGGAGGAGACTGGGTGTCAAACAACTATTATGTTGGAAGAGGTTCAAGAAACGCCCACTGACAGATTCTGCCAGTGACTGAGGCAGCCACCATGAGAAGGGGCTGTGCAGTCAGAAAGGTTTAACAAGGCAAATTAGCCGAGAAAGGCACCAGTTTACGCACGAGTAACTCATACCCATTACAGTTAAGGTTGAAAACCTCTGAGGGAACCTTAGGGACTCAGCTACAAAGAAAAAGAACTTTATATGCGTTGTTTATGCATTCTAACAATGTGACACCAGATGGCGCTGTGGAGTTCCGTTTTTGCTTACCCGACTTTTCCTACAAAGTTTGCAACACATTTAACTGAAACCCTTCTTTGATGTGTCTAGAGAGCCAGCCTAAGATGGGATAAGCTGTCCTCCTAGCTCCACTACAATTCCAGGTTACATTCTCAGCCAACTCACAAGTGAAGTGAGCTCTCCACCATTTTTGTGCTGCGGGCTGTAAGTTGCTTTCTGCCTGCGCAACAGATCTGAGCTGCGATGATCTGAGCTGGACTGACTTTCTGTCTCGGGGGAAGTTAACACCTCCAGAATTCCCAGTACCACTTCCTGAGCAACCTTCCGTGTTTGCTTTCCACGTGGTCTCACATCTGTGTACTTACCTGGCACAATCCTGTTTCCTCCCAAGAACTAAGAGTGGCATGACTGTTGCGACACCACAAATGAGACAACATTTCCAGGTGTACCCACTTCATTATATGCTTTGTTTCATGCGATGCCATGCACCATGGCACAGCGCATCGCCAAAACTCTCACTCACACAAACCTTATTAATGCGCTCGCCTCCTGTTCTATTTTTGTTTAGACGAAGCAAAAAGAGTTCAGCCGAATCTTAAGAAACTACTTTTAACTTCTTCTTTTTTAAAAATAGACAATACATCATAAATTGGGTTCGCTAAGCCTTTTCTATGGAAACTGTCAGAATAGCACAAGTCTACCTCAGAACTGAGCACATGGGCCAGAATTGGAACAGTGGGGACCATGACTTAAATGGAAAACCTGTTGTTTTCTTTGCCCTAAATTTAGAGCAGGGGACATTGCTGACATTTGCCCAACCTTGGAAAAAGGAAGAATGGCTCATGGTTGCCGGCTCTCGATCGCCTCAGACAGCTGCCCATGAACCAGCTCTGCTATTTGCATGCAGAACAGCCAATGTTCAGTCCTTGGCATGGCCCAGAACTGGTCCCACTAAGGCTAATGGGGCACTGCTCCACCAACCTCAGTTGGCACTAAGTCAGCTCTCACCTGCCTGCCTTCTTATTTACTTAAATCCAGTCCAGCATGGCATGTCAACTCTCTGCTCTTTACTCACAGTATTGATTTATAGGAAAATGGATAATGCTTTGGAACAAATTCAATGATAATGTCCAACCTTATGGTGCTTTCACCCTGATCAAACTGCTGTAACATTCTGAGTACAAGCACAATCACACACACACCACTTGTGCACATCTGCATATATGTGTGGCGCTGGGAGATAAATAAATAGAACCATACTGTGATGGCCTGGGACTCGGGCTCAGACTCGGAACCAGAGGAGACTCAGTCTGCACCGGATCCTTTGCCTCAGGCACCATCTAAACCAAGTCTGGGGCCTGATCCAGAAGAGTCCCAGTCTGCACAGGTTCCCCTGCAACAAACACCAGCTGGGCTGAGTCAGGGGCCTGAGCCTGCCCTGGCTCCAGATGCAGGGATGACCTCGTTGCCTTCAGCTGGGCCATCACTTACAGCTGCTCCACTACCGGTTTGGTCAGGGGAGGCTGAGGCGGCCCCTGGGTCTAGTAACCCACCGACGTCTCCCGAGCTGCAGAGACTAAGGTCTGAGAGAAGGAGAGACCTCAGTACTCGCAGGAGGAGTGCTCGCTTCAGGCCAAACAGGGAGGTGAGTTGCTGGGGGATCAGGACCGGCCACTACCCCGACAAAGATAAAAGGCTGTTGGACCCTGCCCCAGGTTGCGGGAGCAACATTGCTGTATGCTAGATCCTGCCTGAGATCCTGAATCTGTCCTTGCCTGGTTTCCTGCCTCGTGTCCTGCCTTGGCCTTGTTGGACTGACTCCCACCGGAACCTTTGGATTCTGGACTGGTCCTGGACTGCATTTCACGGGTTACCCCCGGGCCCAGCACACATACCAGGAAATGGGAGAGAGCTGGAGAGTCCCTGTGGCTTGTGAGAAGACCCTCCTTGAAGCCTGAAGAGGACATCAGTGAGGGCAAAGAAAGCCCCAAAGAGACCTGAGGTGCAGCGGGGCTTTGTTTTCACTGCTCAGCCTCCCTGCCTAAGAGTTGATGCGCAGGGTAGCGCAGCAGTTGCAGCAGTTCTTTCTCCCTGCATCCTCCATCTGGCCCCAGAGTTTCAACTCTTGATATTTTGGTCTGGATGAGAGAGAGAGAGAGAGAGAGAGAGAGAGCTGGGGAGCAGGATGGAATAGGCATTTAAAGGCTTTTTAGAAGGTGCTCCTCACTTTACACAATTTCACTTATGTGTGGGGGGCCTAGAAAGTAACCCCCATGTCAGTGGAGCGATCCCTCTATTTCTTTGGTTTATTTAGTTTTTAAATAATTGGGAGGGGAACCACCCCTAGAATGTCCTGGCTTTGCCTGTCATTGGCTCTGACTCCACTTACTGGTGGTCTCTCCGCTTACCATCATACCAGTTCCATGGGGCATCTCCAGGTACGGCAGGGAAATACTTCTGTCTGAAATGCTAGAGAGTGCCTGCCACCTAGAACAGACAGGCCAATGTTCCTCAAACTTGGGTCCCCCCCCACCCAAGATGTTGTTTGACTTTGACTCCGACTGTTCCCGATGGTTGGCTAAGTAGGCGAAAGATGTTGCGAGTTGCAATCCACCCCCTCTAAGGACCCAAGGTTGAAGAATATTGGAGTAGACATTCCTGAGCAAGACAGACAAACAGTTTGATGTGGGAGAAGGCACCTTTCTAGGCCAATCATGTGTGTGTCCACCTGAAATATTATTGGTTCAGCCCAGACACAGGTAAGAGTGGGCAAGGTACCTGATTCAGTTCACATTTAATTCACTTTCCTTAACAATTCACAAAGTGAAACACAGAGCATCCCTTGAAACCCATAGGGAACCTGACCCTCTCTAGGTATTGCTGGACTTGCTTGGTTGGCATCCACATGTCTTGGGAGACAATGGAGGAGTGAACCTTTGGGGTGGAAGGTTACAGCGCCTGCCTCCCGTTATTCCTGACCAATGGCCAAGCTGGCTGGAGTTGATGAGACTCAGAGTTCAGCAACATCTGGCGGGCCAAAAATTCACAACCCCTGACCTAGGCAATTAGGCTATTTGATGGTAAGCCTCATTAGGAGTATGCTTCCACCCTTTAATTCTTATTTTTTTCTGATTTTACATGACTTCCTTTTGACTGGGGGAAGGGAGGGTCCTGAATATCAAACTTGGGCGGCTTTAAAAGAGGATTGGTCGAATTCATGGAGGGTAAGGCTATCAATGGCTACTAGCCATGAAACCTATGCTTTACCTGGGGTTGTAATACTTCTGGATACCAGTTGTTGGATAGCATAGAAGGAGAGAGTGCTGTTGAGCTCAGGTCTTGCTTGTGGGTTTCCCAAATGTTGGTCACTATGAGAACAGGATGCTAGACTAGATGGGCCATTGGCCTAATCTACGGTAAAGGTAAAGGGACCCCTGACCATTAGGTCCAGTCGTGGCTGACTCTGGGGCTGCGACGCTCATCTTGCTTTATTGGCCGAGGGAGCCGGCGTACAGCTTCCGGGTCATGTGGCCAGCATGACTAAGCCGCTTCTGGTGAACCAGAGCAGCGCACGGATACGCCGTTTACCTTCCCACCAGAGCGGTACCTATTTATCTACTTGCACTTTGATGTGCTTTCGAACTGCTAGGTGGGCAGGAGCAGGGACCGAGCAACGGGAGCTCACCCTGTCGTGGGGATTCGAACCGCCGACCTTCTGATCGGCAAGTTTAACCCACAGCGCAACCCGTGTCCCATATGGCCTGATCTAGCAGGTTCTTAAATACTGTTTTGTTTCCCCCCAAAATGAATACCATTATTGGGACCCTGGCTCCCCCCCCACCTCACGTCCTTTTAACGATTAAAAAAATGGAAGAGGGAGGGAAACAGAAATATACAGCAGCATCATGGAACTTTCTTTTATTTGCCAACAATTTGGGATGGAGAAGAAAGAAAGAGGAAGCGAAACCCCCTAGGGAGGATGTGGTCTGGAGATCTGACCCAAGACAAACTCTGAGAGAAATTTGATCCGGTCATTGCCACACAGCCACTGTCCTGGGCAGCATCCCCTTGTCTTTGCCAAAGCTCATTACAGGCTTTTGCTGGGGCTTTTGTATAGTGTCTCTTTTCAGTAAGTTTAAAGAGAGCCTTCTCTTCCAGTAAATTACTGCCTACAGTTGGGTTTTTTCAAACAAGTCTGTAAACTTGTGTTTTCATACAGTCTGGCTCGTCGTGGGCCTTGCCTAAATGCTGGACATACAGAAGGCTGGACGGTATAGCAAAGCTGAGTCTCTGGTATGAAAACAAACCTACAGACTTCTGGTTTGAAATGCCCACAAGTAACAACAACATGTGGGGAGCAACATGGGCAGGATGGCTTGGAATGGGACCAGGAGCGGAATAAGCCTGTGACGTGGGGCCTTGGTCACTCCAGTCTTTAGTCTTCAGCCTGGGACTGGGCCCCTTAAGACAACAAGCCTGTGGAGAAAGACAGTGGGTAGGGGGAGGATGCGGGCCAGGATTTCTGAAGAAAAAAGAAGGAATTAGAAGCAAATGGTGGACCAAGCTGATTGTCAACCCTGCTTGGCTATTTCGAGGGACATTCACTGTACACAAGCACCACAATGCCAATTTAAACAGTCTTGGCTCTCCCCTGTGGAATCTGGGAGCTGTTAAGTGTTCTGAAAGTAGCTAGGAGGCCCTTATTCACCTCACAGATCTACAGTTTACAGAGTGGTTTAACAACCAGCCTCTTCACAGGAAGGGGCTTCTGGTGAAGGCCACGGGGTCAGGGACGGTTCATGTGGGGAGACGTGGTCTTTGAGGCATTGCTTATCCTGAACCACATATGGCTTTGTAGGTTAAAACCAGCACTTTGAATTGAGTCCAGAAAGTAATTGGTAGCACGTGTACTCCAAAAATGTTGTCCAGTCCCTTTTTAAATGCTATCTAAGCTTGCATCCCTTACTTTAACTGGTGATTGTGAACACTGGAAGTGATTTGGGTATTGCATAAAGAAACAGGTATTGAAAGCTGCTTTGAGCACATTTTGAACCTGAAGAAGAATTCTGTATAATGCGGACCTTTGCCTTCTAGCATTGCCTTTCTAGCATTTTCGAAACCAAGACTTTATGGTCTGACAAAAGGTGTTGCCATCCTACTTGACCCGTGTGTTTTTCGTTAAACAAGGTGCACCTTAGGAAGACTTCAAGTCGATGTTGAATGGTGAAAAATAATTACAATGGTGTCTTATTTTTAGAACGTTAGGTGAGATCCTATTTGTCCTTCTTAAGATAATCATGTCAGCAAGATTCTTATGGCATCCAGTTATAATATTCCTTAGTTATAATTACTGACCATGATGTGAGTAGGTGTTTGGCTGTCAAGGTGGCTCTCATTGGGTTTCTGAGTAATCTAGCTAAGAGGAGACAGGATGTCGTTCAAGAACCCAGAGGGAATTTCCTGGTTTATAAAGAGAGGGGTCATGGTTGGGCTAATTAAACAATCCATAAATATCCATCGTTTTTGTTGTAGCTTGGGAATGGGCAATTTCCCCAATCTTAAGGGTTCTATCCAATGCTAGTGGCATTCAGTATAGACCCATTGACATAAATGGACATGACTAATTTAGGCCTATAATTTCAATTGGTCTACTTTCAACAGAACTTGGTTGGGTGCAACCTCAAGTTTAGTTTTCCACATTTCCGGGTCAGTTTGTAATGCTTAAAAAAAATAAAAAATCAACAGCATTTTAGTATGAGATTCTCCTAAAAAATTGTTTGCAGCTTTGTTGAATATTCCCATTTTGCAAATATAATATAATGCAATATAATGCAGTTTTATGCTGTTTTCACTAAAATATGCATTTTTGTGCATATTTTGCTTAGTGCATATTCCTTTATGTACACATTGCTCGACTGGACAACTGCATTGCAAAATTCAGAGAAGTATGAATTTTGAAGGATGGTTATTTTGGTTCACACATTGTTCCAGAAATTGCAAATTAGGAGGTTCATCTTTAAATGCAAACTATAATGAATTTCTTTTCCATCCCTTTTATGGGGAATAAAAGTTACATAGCTGAAACTGTGAGCTATGTGTCCTAAATATGTCATGTCATGTGTGAATTTTAATCTCTTTAGTATTTTAACTTTTTGTATGTTTTAAACTTTTCTTGATTTTATTGTCTTATCTTTTGGTAAACGATTTTGAGGTTGTTGTTTTTAATCAAGTGGTATGTAGATTTTATGGAATAAATAAATGAACAAAGTAACAGGTTTCTGAAAAGTTATCACCAGTCCCAAGGTGGTGGTGGAATACTTCTTATGCAATATGTTTATTTAGGGGAAATGGATAAAGACTCTCCAATAGCCTGGTATCATGACAAGCACCATTGCAAGACAAATCAGAGCTGTGAATGGAAAACTGTGATGAGAAATAACTCGGTTGGATCCGTTTGGGTTGGATCAATTTGCCCCAAGTTCCAAAGGCAGTCATGATTTAGCTCAAGTTCCATGGGCAACTAAAAGCAACTAACCCACTGTAGTAGGTATGAGTTACTCGTGTGTAAACTGGTGCCTCTCTAGGCTAATTTGCCTTGTTAAAGCTTTCTGACTGCGCAGCCCCTTCTCATAGTGGCTGCCTCAATCGCTGGCAGAATCCGTCAGTGGGCGTTTCTTGAACCTCTTCCAGCATAAAAGTTGTTTGACGCCCAGTCTCCGCCTTCTCTCACTGCGCGGGAGCCTCCTGAGCAGGGAGGGCGTGGGCAGCGGAGGACTGATGTCCAGTGAAGAATCCTGGAGCCCTCTCTCCGATTCCCCCATCAGCCCCCCTCTATCCCTGGTGTTGCGCTGAATTGCTTCCCCCTCTACTGGGCTGTTTCTCCCCCTGTTGCTGGGTCCTTCTTCCGCATCATCAGAGAGCCTCCCCTTCGCCTCGCGCTCTGATGTCAGTTCCCTGACACCCACTAAACATTGAGAAGCCAGTCAATTATTTTTTGGAGAACATAGATGACCAGCTATTTGAATGGGCAGTGGTTCCCAACATTGGGCACACGTCCCACAGGGGGGCAATTTGATTTTTAAGGGGGGCAATAGGAGAATGAGTTATTAACAGTGAATGGCCTTTGGGGCTTCCTCCATGTGAATAGGAGATCACTTTTTGAATAATAAGAATTATATGTCGGGGGGGCATCAAGATTTAGAGATGCTTAGGTGAGGCATGGGGACATGGAGGGACACGGGTGGCGCTGTGGGCTAAACCACAGAGCCTAGGACTTGCCGATCAGAAGGTCGGCGCTTCGAATCCCCGCGATGGGGTGAGCTCCCGTTGCTCGGGCCCTGCTCCTGCCAACCTAGCAGTTCAAAAGCACATCAAAGTGCAAGTAGATAAATAGGTACCGCTCCGGCGGGAAGGTAAACGGCGTTTCCATGTGCTGCACTGCTTCGCCAGAAGTGGCTTAGTCATGCTGGCCACATGACCCAGAAGCTGTACGCCAGCTCCCTCGGCCAATAAAGCGAGATGAGTGCTGCAACACCAGAGCTGTCCGCGACTGGACCTAATGGTCAGGGGTCCCTTTACCTTTACCTAGGTGGGGCATGGCCAATAAAGGTTGGGAACCCCTGACCTAACCCTAAGTGAAGCCTGTCAGCTGATTGTGCATTAGCCATCTTCCAAAATAGCAGGCAAACTCAAAATTCAGAAAGCTGCAGAAAAAGGCACGGTGCTAGCATTTCCACAGTGAGTACCACATTTCTGCAACAGTTGAAAGTGAGAGGTGGAAGCTAGGAAACTGTCCTAAACTAAATCAATCCATTGGCCCACCTAATTCTGCATTGTTTACACAGATAGCCAACTGCTTTCCGGGATTCTCCCAATCCTACCGGGTGAGGAGATTTCACCCCTCCCATACCCAAGAATCTCCTGATTATCTCCTGATGGTCTCTGCTGACTCTCCACAGAAGAGGAGGCGTGTCCTGCCTATCTACTTATTCTGCCCAGCAACATATCAGTGTGTGTGTGAGAGAGAGTCAGTCAGTCAGTGTATCGGAGAGAGTGAGAGTGTTAGAGATCCTAGAGATAAGATTGCTGCTAAGAGCAGCTGCAGACTCTCAGTGTAGCATTGATTTATGCTTAGAATATTCAGCTCTGTATATAGTTTTGTATCATAGTTGTAGTTACAGAATAAAAGGAAGATATTTTACAGAGCTGCTCTCCGAGTGGTTTATACTCTGCAAGACTCTGCAAGACTCTGCAAAACTCTGCTGCGCAACGACTGAATTATTGAGACAGTGAATCCGGTGCTCTCAGCTCTAAGCTGTGAGTCCACAGCACTGTGACCTGTTCCTGTGAGAAGGAGGTCTCTGGCGGTGCTACCCACCTCGCCTAGCCCAGTCGGGGTTGAGGTGCATGAGTCCAGTTGGTGCACTGGCTCTAGGGCGATGCTGACACCGGGAGATGCCAGGAATTGTACTTTCTTCATGTAAAGTAGATGCTCAACTGAGATATGCCCCTTCTTGTGTGAGAACACGCAATAATTCTGCATCCAGGAACCTTAATCAGTCACAGCACATCTTTTGCATGTTTGAAAACTGCGCCTGCACCTCTCCTTTCAGTATAGCTGTGATTTCCAGACAGCAAAAAGACAGAGATTTGGAGGTTTTTTCTGTCACTTATGAAATTGCCCTTAAATTGTCAGGTCAGGAGATTTCTCAGACCCTCAGGACCCAAACCTGAGGCCTAGGGGTGACCTCTGGGGATGTCAAAGGGGCAAGCCCCAGAGATGTCATTTAGCGTGACACATTAAAACATTAACCTTAGTTGCTGAAAGTATGTCATTCAGATAACCCCCCCCCCCACACACACACAAAGTCTAACAAAGAAGCAAATATAACACTGGTTTGGCACTGAGATAGAAACCTTTGCTAAATAAGGTGTTCCCAGGTTTTGTTGAAATGAGTGGATCATTCCTTCTCCCTGCTTAGGGAGCTTTTGTAGTGAAGGCGCTGTCTCTCACCTGGAGATTTACCTGCCGTCTGGGGGAGAAGGCAGGCAAACCTGGAGACTTCGGTTCAGCCCCTGGGGTCTGGCAACCCTAAATGTGAGGGGTGTGTGTGTGTAGATGTGGTTCGTCAGAGCACAATGCACCACAGTGTGTTCGTATTCAAGGTACTCTTGTCTTTATCTGGTTCCAGGCCTGAGTCCTGGCATTGCAAACAGGTTTCACAGCCAGGTTTATTTAAACCCTGCTTGCCGGCTGTTTATGGAAACAAACCTGCTTTTTTATTTTTCACATTCTTTCCCATGAATTCAAACAAAGAGAGGATGTTGGCCTCCAAATTGCTTTCACTTTCTTAACCATAATCAGGGAGGCTCATAAAGGTTGTTTGTGCTTTCGGCAGACCCCGCACATTGTATGTGAAATTGGGAATCTCCTGTCCTAGAAGTTTATCTGGCAGGTTGTACATGACCTGCTTCTATACCATTCTCCAGACACTGGTGAGAGGACCCCTCACCTCTGAACTGTATTTAAACCAGGCTCCTTGGAGTTCAGGAAGACTAATACAATGGAACCTTGGGTTAAAGATGTTTCAGGTTACAGACGCTTCAGGTTACAGACTCCGCTAACCCAGAAATAGTACCTCGGATTAAGAACTTTGCTTCAGAATGAGAACAGAAATCGTGCAGCAGCGGCACGGTGGCAGCGGGAGGCCCCATTAGCTAAAGTGGTACCTCAGGTTAAGAACGGACCTCCAGAACAAATTAAGTTCTTAACCCGAGGTACCACTGTACCAGAAACTTTATCGTCAGTTAATGCTTGTTTTGCTTTGTATTTATGTACTTAAACCTAGATTGCCATTTTGTTTTGTTTTTGTAATATTGAGTTGGGAGTGCTCTGGGGTTGGGGTCTGTTTCTACTCTCCAACTTCAGGCCTGGCCTTGGGTCCCTCCATCCCCAGTAAAATAACTGCTACTAGCTTCTTGATCTGATTGAAGAACTTCTACTTAGTTCTGTCCTGAGGATTCAGTGTGGGCTTACACAGTCATAGGATTCCTGTCTTGCTTGTTCCACTGGGAAAGCCATTCTATTTACTGTACCTCGTTCATTTTTCCAGATAGCATCACCCAAAACTCTGATTTAGCCACAATTCATGCATGCAAGGGGGTTGGACTAGATGGCCCTTGTGGTCCCTTCCAACTATGACTATTGCATTCATTCGGTTTGTTAAATTGTTGGTTTTTTGCCATCTTTGAATTTACTGAATTGTATATTTCTATTTTGGTGTTTTGAATGTTTGCTGTCCGCCATTTTGGACACACCTCATTGTGGGAAAATTGGAATGTTGGTAAACTCAAACCAATCAATAAAAAATGAAAGTGAGATAATCACATGTGAAAGCACACTATGCTTGTTTGAGTGGGACCCTGGCCAAGTCCATGCTGGCAATATTTGTTCAGACATACTAGTCACCGTGTTGTTGTTGTAGTAGTAGTTCTTGTCCTTTTAATTGGGCTCAGTTTCGAACTCTACGCCCTGCTGTCAAACTGACAAATGCTAACTCCCACCTCACCCACAGAAGGTCTGTCAGTGTCATCAGTCCTTCCTTAACCTAATAAACTTCCCCCCAAAGCAATTCAGACCGGATGTCATTATTCAACCTGAGGATATACAGTATGTATATTTAGTTTTTACAAGTCTACAAAAATACAATCAATTCCAAGGACCTGAAGAAGTGCTTATTTTAACAACAGGTGGTCTTCAAGAGGTTGTTTTCAGTTAAGTTCTAGGAAACAGCCAAGTCTACAAAACCTGTCACAGACAGTTTGGTTTTTGTAACAAGGTTATCGTTGGTTATTTCAGGTCTGTCTGTCTGAAGCAAATCATTCTCAGAGGCAGGTAGTGTAAACAGAAAGGAAGGGCTGGGATTGATGGGGAGGAGATATTTAATTTAGTTCTTCTTTGCTCTCACACAGCCCCCATCCACACCAAAATATGCATCTAGGCCAGGCTTCTTGAACCTCAGCCCTCCAGTTGTGTTTGGCCTACAATTCCCATGATCCCTAGCTAGCAGGACCAGTGATCAGGGATGATGGGAATTGTAGTCTCAAAACATATGGAGGGCTGAGGTTGAGGAAGCCTGATCTAGGTAGTTTAATGGGAAGGATGAGTGCTGTGAAGTAAATTTTATGTTGCACATGCATTAGCCTTCAATCTGCAAATTTCCTTTGCTGAATTCATTTGTGTTTGTAAAATATTGTTTTGTGCCACTCCAATTTCTGAGCAGTGTGAGATTCCAGGGGTTCCAGGCGCTGTGGTGCCTTTATTTACACACATATACAACAACGGTGGTTCACAGCATTGACACCCCAAGAGGGTCTCGCTTCTCCCATGGCTCCAGCTGTGGATTCAAACAGAACTCAGTCATCACTCTGTATATCTGTTTCCAGCTTCCTGCCTTTGAAAAGTGCTCAAATTAAGGCAGAGTGCATGCAATTTGCCCTTGATCCTTGGTGCCTACATGTGCCTATACACCAGAGGTGCTGACTTGTGCCCAAGATTGAGGGGGCCCAGCATGCTGTGTGTGTCATCCTGCACACATCGCACATCATGTGCACACAATGTCATGCACACAACATGCATGTATAACATCATGCACATGACACGTGTCATGAGCGAGATGGCGCAGCGTCGGAAGGAAGCTGATTGTGGAGCCCAGCATGGCACAGCTTCAATAACCAGTGGCTCCTCCTCTCTCGCATTCCGGAGGAGCTGGCCATTGAAGTCGCACAGTGCTCAGTTCCATGCTAGGCCTCCTCCACCCCCCCTCCAACATTGAGGGGGCCCAGCCCCCTCCCAACAGATATTGAAGGGGGTGAAGAACCTCGGCCCATAGAGTTGCCATGCCTGACACACACACACACACACACACACCAGATTTGCACTCCACCTACAATCTAGTAATCGGGTTTTGTTTTTATGGTTTTATTTTATTATAAGCTACTTTAAGAATCCTGTTGGATTGAAAAATGGGGTTTTAAGTTACAGAAAGATATAATACATCAATAAATGTAAAAAAAACACACACAACAATTTTCCAAGGGGAAAAAAATGATACCAGGATCTATTGACTACAACTGACTGCCTCCTGGAAGATTTAAAATGTTTACTAGTATCCACTTCCAGTAAGCTTAAAAAGATTTTGAAATCAGGACAGGTTTGCCCTCTAGTGGGAATTTGAGTTGCAGCCGTGTGTTCATTTCTCCCACTAAAAGCTCTACTGCTATTTATGCATGTGTTCATGAATACCTGCCTGCGTTCTCCTGGGACTGTGCCCTTTGGCTCTTTCCCACTGAAGGTCCCACAAGGACTGACCCTCAGAAGGTCCCAAGTTCAACCCTTTGCATCAAGATGGGGCTAGAAAAGCTTCCTCGCTAAAACACCGCTTCCCCATGAGAGCAGACAATAAGAGGCAACGGTCTGATTCAGTGTAAGGCACTTGCTTTGCTGGGGCACTGTGTACAAGAGCACGTGAAGAAGGGGAGAGCAAGCTTGAGTGTGTGGTCTCTAACCCCATTGTTGCCCTCTGCATGTTCAGGGAGAATGATCAGCAGTGGGGAAGCCTCCTATGGTTGTGGAGACTCCCATGCATTCGAGAACCCTAGAAACTCATCATTCCAAATTGGGTAGGTAGCTCAGGTAGCTTCACCCAGTGCAAGCAGTTGCAGTTGCCCTTGAACTTGAGGAGGGTAATGGCAAAGGGGTGGTGGAGCTACATGTGATCATGCAGGCTGTTGTCACCTTGTGTCCTTATTTAAGCCTCATTATGAGAACCTGAGGAGGACTTTAGTCACACACAGTTCTCATGGAGATGAGTGGGACTTAAGTTTACTTTTCACGCTGGTTTCAGTGGGACCTATGCTTGTGAAACACGGAGCACTTATAAACGCCATCCCCAACTCCTCGAAAGATTCCATCAACAGTGTCTCCGAAAAATTTTACGCATCACTTGGGAAGACAGGCCAGCTAATTCCAGTGTACTGGAAGAAGCAAAGATCACCAGTTTTTGAAGCAATGATTCTTCAACATCAACTTCATTGGACTGGTCACGTTGTGCGGATGTCTGATGATCGTCTTCCAAAGCAACTACTCTATTCCAAACTTAAAAATGGAAAGCGCAAATGCAAAAGAGGTTTAAAAACTGTCTCAAGGCAATTTTTTAAAAATGTAGTATGAACACCGACAATTGGGAAACACTTGCCTTTGAGAGCACCAATTGGAGAACAGCCTTTACCAAAGGTGTCGTGGGCTTTGAAGACACTCCAACTCAGGACGCAAGGGAGAAACATGCTAAGAGGAAGGCACACTTGGCAAATCCACACCATGATCAACTCCCACCCGGAAACCAATGTCCCCACTGTGGAAGTGCGTGTGGATCCAGAACTGGCCTCCACAGTCACTTACGGACTCATTGTTAAAACCGTGTTTATGGAAGACAATCTTACTCGGCTATGAGTGATCGCCAAAGAAGAAGACATGCAATAACTTAGTCCAGAGCTAAGTCATGGATAGTTGTTAGCATAAGAGCCACTTGTCTCCCAATAACTACATTTAGCAGTCAGGTTGAAAGAATGTGCTTGCAGGGAGTTCGTGAGTGCACTGTATACTCTTTTGCATGTTGTCTGACTGCTGTGCAAACTTTTCCAAAGATGATCCCATGAGCAACACACAAAAGGAATCTAAGATTTTCCTAATGTGATCAGTTTTCCAGTGTTCTTATAAAAAGCCTGAATACAGAGTATAGGAGACTAATTGCACAATCCAACCGGACAGTAGACTTTTTATTCCCATTGAACTGGGTGGTGGAACACATGCTTAATTATTGCATTGAAATCGATGGGAGAATTGTGATCAGTTGCCTAAGAGTTAAATTTACATTTCTCTTTTTGAAATAAAGCTGACAAAAGCTGGACTTTTCCAATACTTTATTGGCACGTGACATAATCATAGCATCGGTTATTATTAAATACTACATGTTATATAGATGTCCTTCTACTGTTTTGCAGCATGTTTTACCCAAATAAAATCAATACAGTAAAACAACTATTCAGTCCTCTAGCTAATAATTTCAGATTACAACATAAAAGGTATTGTGAAAGACGTAAATTTCAAAGTTGCTTTTAATGCAAGGATAAGGAACCTATGGCCTTCCAAATGTTGTTGGATGGACTCCAGTTTCCATCGGCCTAACCAGCATGGCCAACGGTCACAGGTAATGGAGTTGTAGTTATGCGTCATCTGGAGGATCATAGATTTCCCTGCCTTCAGAGTTTAGAAAACATTATAATGACAGGAGCTGTGCTAAGTAATCTATTGCTGATTTTTGGACATTATTGTGGAAATACAATTTTCTTAGCTGCCCCAGCTGCAACAAAGCATGTCTCTCCCATATCAGTCTCTACAGCCACAGTGGGCACTGTAACTCTCCAATAGTTTGACTTTACTCCCAAAGGCACACTCTTCCATTGTACAGACAGATGCTAACAAGCTGCTGCAGTGCTTTACCTAGGTGCTGCTTCTTCCTTCCTGAATTGACCTAGCAGATGATCACTATGCAATCATTGCACAGTGAACAGGTTACAGCAGCCTCCCCTGAGCTGCAACTTCTAGCAGTGTTGCTAAGGCTGATGGGAGTTGTAGTCCAAATTAGCTGGAGGGCGCTAGGTGGGGGAAGGATGGGTTATGGGATCACCTCAGGATGTCATGTGGCAAGCAGATTTGTGCAATATAATGACATCACTAAGAATAAAAGCTAGCAAAGCCAATTTACACAAATAAGCTCTCCATTTTGCCATTACTCCCCCCCCCCAAAAAAATAATTGAGCAAGGGAGGTACAGCTGAAAACACTTGTGAGTTATTTCGACTCAGCCCTAATAATGGCTCTTGAAGTGCAATCTCTGATATATGCCTACTCCAAAGTAAATCCCATTGAGTTCAATGAATCGTGCTTCCAAGTAAGTGGGTATAGGATTTCAGCTTTATTCTGCACACCAGAGCAATGCCACATAATTATGGCCTATGAATCACCTAGCCTAGTGCATTTGAGGCTCTCTTTTCTTCCCTTCTGAACAAACGCAAGCAAATCAAGCAGTACTTTTCCGCTCCTGGGAATCTTCTTGTGAGTTGGTTCCTTGACTGTGGTCATGACTTTCATCAGATCGGTCTTCTTCAGTACTCTCAGGTGATTCATGACTGTCGGGTCTGTCATTCTGATAGTCTTCATAAGACTGGCGGCTGTTTTCCTCACTCTCCGATGATTGGCTGCTGTCATTTCTACGGACAGATGGACGCCTCTTCCCATGTTGACTGCTCTTTCTCCTCAGGACACCCGAATACCCATGGTAGTGCTTAGCTGCACTGCTGCCATACGTTCCAGTATTAACCCTAGATGCCTTTTTGCTTGGCTTCATAACCTTCTTATTGCTCTTCACAGTGGCCAATGAGGGCCCCTGACTTTTAAGCTTCTCATTCTTTGGAATATTAAGGATGTCTCGGATACTGCCATGAGACCCACGAGATTCAGACAGGGCACTTTTGAACTGGATCGATTTTTGACCACTGAGCTCCTCCTCTTTGTTGGAAGAATCTATATCACTCCTCTTGAGATCTGCAGAATCTCCAGTAGCTTTCTTGTAACTGATAGCTCTTTCTGGAGTGTCCTTGTTGACTTTTTGAAATGTGACACCAAATCCTGTTTTGCCACTTTCAGTCATCTTTGGGCCACCCAATGTGCTCTCATGAGCATTTTTGGTTGTTTTTTCATAACTGCCACCTTCACCAATACTAGGCCTTTTATGAATAATCCCAACTTCACTGGGACTTTTTCGACCGTGCTGTGTTGTACCAGAATCAGAAATTTCTTTGCCGGAAAGGAGAGTAAGTTCACCTTTTGAATGTGACTTAGTAGTACCAGATCCATCCACATGACCATTTAGTTTCCTGCTCAATATAACTTTGCTTTGCTTTGTTTTCTCTGCCTTGGTATCACCAAGCTCCCCCACGTGACTGATAAGCCTTTCTTTGGTACCAATTTCATCACCAACTTTTTTTTGTAGTTTGGTAATACCAGCTGCGTCCAGATGGCTGTTGGACTTCTCATTACTGACATCCTCTCTGGTTCCATCTTTTTCCCGTAGGTTGGTAACACCAGCTGCTTCCAGGTGGCTCTTGGACCTCCCATTAGTGACATCCTCTCTGGTTCCATCTTTTCCCTGTAGGTTGGTAACACCAGCTGCTTCCAGGTGGTTCTTGGACCTCCCATTAGTGACATCCTTTCTGGTTTTATCTTTCTTCTGTAGGTTGGTAACACCAACTATTTCCACATGGCGGCCACTAGTGACACCATCTTTTACATCACCCTTTTTACTTGGTTTGGTAGCTCCATATCCGTCCTTCTGTCCATTCAGCTTCCTAACTGCCACTGTATACCCATCTTTGCCTTTTGTATGAACTGTAGCATTGCCACTACCATTTTCATTAGCCACTTTAATTTCACTGGTGTCTACGATGTTAGTGTAGTTGCCTCTGGTTCTCATGAGTTCAATTTCCCCTACACGTTCTCGAGACATGTTGGCTTTTACTTTGAGACTTGTGTATAGTTTCGTGGTACTGTTATCCCTTTTGCTTTTGTCTAACAAATGAACATGACCACCTTCTTCTTTTCCTGGCTCCCTATTGGTGGCATCAGTTATGACTTTCAAATGGACTTTTGAATAATCTTTGCTTGGTGGGTCTTTAATTTTCTTGGGAATATCATGGAAAGGATTGTTTTCCCAGACTGCACTGGCATCATTCTCCTTCATCTCTATTTTGATGTAGGGATCTTTTGATGACTTGGTATTACTAGATAACCCAGATTTGCCATCTTTATCTTTCCCCCGAAGTTTATCAGTGCCTCTTGTGTCTTGATGGTCTTTGACTCGGTCATGATATTCATTGCCAATAATGACGCCATGATGGGTGTCAACTTGGCCTGGAAAGCCTATGTCCCCACTTCCATCTATCTCAATGGTGTTATCTCCTGTAGCAATTTCATTTCCTTCCTTGTTTACAATTATCTCCATGTGATGCTGGTGGAGATCCTGATTTGTGGTGTTTCCATAATGTCTATATAAATTTTGGCTGCTTCCAGTAGTTCTTCTGCCCTCAGTCTTTCTGCCATTTCCAGTTGCATCAAAGTGCTTCTGCTCTTCTCTTGCCTCTTGTGTTGTATCAGTGAAATTGTCAGCGGCCTTCCTTGGTACATTTTTTCTGTCAGACCCATGAGTGATAATGGAAATGTTATTTCTGTTTTCTTCTTCTTTCTAAATTCCAAAAGAAAACAAATGGTGAGCTTGACAGGAGAGTGTATTTAATTTAACAAGCAAGGTAAAGCTTATTCATCATCTAATTTGTTTATGGCTAATGTGTTTATCCATGGAGTATGGGAGCTACAACCGTTGCTATTTCAGTAATAATTCAGTCTGGAATTTCCATGTTTTGTTCACTTATTATTATATTTTTTACAGAGAATCCAGACCATGTCACTGGCAGACTGTTGCACTCTATGTTTTCTATGTTGTCCTTTTCAATGTTTTCCTTAGACCTGATTTGTGGGAATTATTTTGATTTTAAACAGTTTTAGAACCATCCTGCCCAGTGCCAACTGGCAAAATGCCAATGAAACATTTCAGGGCCACTGTGTGTGTGTGTGTGTTTTTTTATTTTTTAATTTAAATGCTTCCTGTTTGTAGCTCTGGCCCTTCTTACCATTTTCTGCTGAATGTGGCAGTGGGAATGCTGATAAATAGCTTGTTGATTGCCTCTTGGATTGCCTGTTAATTACCCTTTAATGTCAGTTACTGTTCTTGGGGAAGCAGGGAGCTCATTTCGGCAAGGCTGTTAAATTTGTGGGGTAGTTTTTTTTAAATGAGAATTACTTACAGAAGAATATTGGCCATTGGGATGGGGCATTGCTGGATAAATCAGCAAGACCTGCGGAGCCAGCTCGCTTATGAGGTGAATTTGCCTGAGGCAGCAGGAACTACAAAGGCAGCAGATCCAGCCTCCAAGGAATGCATTGACTGCTGCTGCAAACTCCTTGGAGGCTAGATCTGCCATCTCTTTGACAGCTCTCCCCACAAGCCACCTCTATAGTGGCCTCTTGGCAAACAGAAGAGGTGCTGCTGGTCTCTTCCCACCCTTGTTCCCTATGTCGGTCATTATCCCCACTTGTTCCTGATACAAATCTTCACTCACTCTTTCCCTTGCTGTGAGGGCACCATTTTGTGGTTCGCCTCAGGTGCCAAAATGTCTTGGGCTGGCCATGCTTATCTGTGTTGGACCATCATTTAATTCTGCTCCCAGCTGCTTAAAGGTAAAGGTAAGAACATGCTCTGGTCCATGGGGTCATGAAGAGTCGGACATGACTAAACGACTAAACAGCAACAAAAGGGACCCCTGACCATTAAATCCAATCATGGACGACTCTGGGGTTGCTGCACTCATCTCGCTTTACTGGCCGAGGGCGCTGGCGTACAGCTTCCAGGTCATGTGGCTAGCATGACTAAGCCGCTTCTGGGGAACCAGAGCAGCGCACGGAAACGCCATTTACCTTCCTGCCAGAGTGGTACCTATTTATCTGCTTGCACTTCATGCTTTCAAACTGCTAGGTTGGCAGGACCTGGGACTGAGCAATGGGAGCTCACCCCATCACAGGGATTCGAACAGCCAACTTTCTGATCAGCAAGCCCTAGGCTCTGTGGTTTAACCCACAGCACCACCTGTGTCCAATCCCAGCTGCTTATGGAAAAGCAAAACACTCCTCTAACACGAGCACCGCACCATGTTTCTGCAGATCTTGCTTAAGAACAGTTTACTTACTCGGCAAAAGCTGAGAAGTAAAGTCACTTTGGTGGCATTGCATCAGGATAGATGAGTGTGCAGATTTCGATATGTTTGCAGGCCAGGGGACATTTCCAAGCTTAATAACCCAAGCACTAGCGCTTTAGGCTGCACAAATGCTTGTCATTCTGAAGGCAAGGGGTCGAAAGGTGCATCTCCTCTTTCACCATGAGCC
>NC_139564.1:14926302-15260181 GCF_965112155.1 Podarcis liolepis | reverse complement strand
TGCACATCTGGCTGGGTTTCCCCATTCCATTATTGACTTCAGGCTTCCTCAACCTCGGCCCTCCAGATGCTTTCAGACTACAATTCCCATCATCCCTGACCACTGGTCCTGCTAGCTAGGGATCATGGGAGCCGTAGGCCAAAAACATCTGGAGGGTCGAGGTTGAGGAAGCCTGAGGTAAGTAATGGAATCCTGAGGTAAAAGCCCATAGTGAACTCTTGCTTTACAGGCCTCCTAGGCTTTCAGTACCTGCACAAGGAGATATTTGACAGTTGAAACATTTCCTGTCATTACAGCTTTATGGTTGGGAGTCTCCCAGGCTGCTAAAATTATTTTAACTCCTGTTGAAACTGTGTGTGTGTGTGTGTGTGTGTGTGTGTGTTGTTGTTGTTGTTTTAATGCTGCCTTCATCTACCATTTTTATTTATTTTTAGTATTTCGTATTTATTAGTGATCATTCTTTGTTTTCATCTGCTGTGAAGCCTTCATCCTGGTTTTGTTTTTTGGGAAGGGTGGGATTTTTTTTTTTAAAAAAAAACCTTCGACAAACAGAAAAACAAACTAGCCTGCTCTTGTTGGATTCTTATCTGCCTCAGAGCTACTAAATACATCTGAGAAACGTGCCAGCAATTAGTTGGCAAGCCTAAATTAACACTTTTTTCCCTCCGCCATTGGTTATTGCCATCCATATTTGGCTAGAATTTGTTTATTTTCTTTTTTTACAGAAGTGCATATAGTAGAAGAAATGCTGGTGAGTTTTCGTGAGGCTCCATTAAAAAACACAGAACCAAAATGCAAACTGATGCATAAATGTGGTGTAGCAAACATAAGCTCGCAAAAATGTAAATGAAATTGAACGTTTTGTCTGGGGAATCCTTGGCTCTGTGCACCATTGCCACATGGTAAGTCACCAGGAATAAAAACTTGGAATTCAATTTGCCAAGGGTCAGAAATGGGGAATAAACAAGAGAGAAAAATGCAGGAACAAGAATAAAATATTCTCTCCTTCTAGCCAGAACACGGGAAGTCCTATTTAAATTATTTAATTTGGAATGTATAATTGGTTTTTTAATTTGGAATGTATTATTATTTGTGTTATGATTTGGTATTATGATTTGTGTTATGATTAGATATGTTATTAATTGGAATGTTATTAATGGAAAATTAATAAAAAATATTTTAAAAATAAACAATTTGCCAAGGGTCTGATAATAAACCTCTTGCATTTGCTTCCTTCTCACTAAAAAAAGGGGGAATGGTTGGATATGTGAAGTTCAAAGTGGTGCTTCAAAGATTGTACAAACTTTAACATAGCCATCTAATAAACATCTTTCTCCCTTCAGTAAGTTAACAAGGAACAAAAGTCTAGGGTGTATAAAAGCAATTGCATTATTTATTTTATTTTATATAAAATCTAAAATTTATGAATTCATCCATAGCCAAATATGCAGTGCTTTAAAAAGAAAAATCCTACTTCCATTATGTCAAATTTTTTTTTGAAAGAAAGCTTCTGCTCAGGAACCATGCGTTGATCAGAAATCTATTGCCATACACCTTCTGTTTAATATTCATACCCTTTATGAGCATATGCAACCCACCAGTAATTGAATTCAACTGCAGTCATTTGGAAAATGTGCTCACTTTCTCCCGTAGCTGCTGCGCAGCAGTTGCTCTCTCCCCCCCCCCTTTTGCCTTTAGTGAGAAAAGTAGGGAAGCCATGGCAAAACAATTTTCTAGAAGGCAGGATTGCGATCATGCAGACTCACAGAAACTGATCTCAAGTAAACTTGGTAGGTTTCCAAGGTCTCTCAATAGGCTTCTACAGGCCTGAAAAGCTTCTCTAGTCTGCTCACCAAGACTATAGTGCTTATACCCTAATGTTTCCTCAGTGCTCCCTGCTAGTGGCTAGCAAATTATACTTGTATACCTAGTGTGCATGTAAAATCAGGATTTGATTTCAACTACCAAAAGACAAATCCAGTGCAAAGTGAGCCACATAGTATCTATGAAACACTACCCAAAGACTTGCTGTACACTGGGAGTTACAACCAGATGTCGAGGAGATAAAGAACTACGGTGGTACCTTGGTTCTCAAACTTAATCCGTTCCAGAAGTCCATTCCAAAACCAAAGCGTTCCAAAACCAAGGCACGCTTTCCCATAGAAAGTAATGCAAAATGGATTAATCCGTTCCAGACTGTTAAAAACAACCCCGAAAACAGCAATTTAACATGAATTTTACTATCTAACGAGACCATAGATCCATAAAATGAAAGCAATAAACAGTGTACTGCAGTCACACAATCAATCAATCAGTAGCTGAACTGGGTTCCACACAGTCACAAAAACAAAACGAAAAGAGCCATAAAAACAAAACACAAAATAAATAGCAAAAACAGATAGCGTAACAATCAAAATGGAAGTGTGGCACTCAAATCAGAAGCATAACACCCAAAACGGAGCATGTTCGGCTTCCCAAAAAAGTTCGCACACTGGAAAACTTACTTCCGGGTTTGCAGTGTTTGGGTTCAAAGTTGTTTGAGTACCAAGGCGTTTGAGAACCAAGGTAGCACTGTAGAAGACATCTAAAGGCAGCCCTGTATCAGGAAGCTTTTTAATGCTTGATGTTTTATTATGTTTTTATATGTTTTGGAAACTGCCCAGACTGGGCGGGGTATTAATAATAATAATAATAATAATAATAATAATAATAATAATAATAAAATACCACCTTGGTGGAGCATTTATACAACCAGACGTGGGCCTGAAGTAGCTGGAAGTCAGCAGGAGAAATACAACTTCCTGCAGCAAATTGTCACATATTAACTGATCCTTAGAGAGGGTTTCTGGTTGCAGGGGCGCCGACTTGGACTCCAGGTTATGGGTGCCCAGCACGTGCGACATGACATCATATGCCTCACGGCCTAAGAACCTGACTTCCAGTGCCATTGGAAGGTCTTGCAAGGCCCCAGACAGCATCTCCGAGGTATTGCAAGGCCTCAAACATGACTTCCAGTGCTTCACAAGGCACCAGAAGTTGCAATTTTTGTGGGTGCTCTAGCCCCCAGAGCCCCCTATAGTTGGTGCCCCTGTCTGGTTGTTTCCCAGAATAGGAAAGGCTGCAACTTTACCCAGCACAACATGCTGACTCTGGTCACATCCCTACTGTATATTTAAAGCACATGACTTCCCCCATAGAATCCTGGGAACTACAGTGTACCCTCTCAGAGCTACAACTACCAGCACCCTAAACAAACTACAGTTCTCAATATTTTTTTTGGGGGGGGAGCCATGTGCTTCAAAGGTATGTATGTGACCTCTCTATGTGGTTCCCAGCCTTTGCTTAAATGCACCTCTTGACTTGGTTTGCCATGTGCTGTGAAATACCTGCTTCCCTCCCCCATGTGCCTTAAAATTCATTTTTTCCCCTTAAAGGACGCTGTATTGTGCAACCTGACAAATTAATTAGATGGCTGTCAAGATATGGTCCGTCTAGAATCTGGAGCACTTGCGCTGGAGACGCAGAGTTGTGGGATTTGGATGCAAATTTCTGGTGAACCAAAATGATCCACTCCAGCAGCGTCCAAGCCAGCACATAAATCCTAAATGTCAGTGCACCACAATCACACAGTTCCAGCTGTCTCCCATGAGTGGCCTTGACCTCCGTCCTTTTAAGAGGATAGCAATCTTCCTTTCCCCTCTGCAGCAGCCGCCACAACCCAAATGGGGTAATAATAAACAAAAACACTTAGAGACCGCCCGCCTCTGCCAGCATCCTTCAGACAGAAATATGGCAGCATGCTATTTTGCATTTGTTGTACAGGGCCCAGATCTTGCTATGATGGCTCTGCCATCAATTAGTATTTTCAGTGTTTCCAAAGCAGCCTGCCATTCTATCCCCATGCATATGGATAACTCCAAGGCTGCTGGTTTCCAGCAAGCAGTATTCAGCTCATCATCCATGTGTGGTGCCTCTGTAGGGAATTGCGATTCTCTGGTTTTTCTGCTTGCTTAGGACTTCAAACACTGGAGGGTTGTCAAACACCTGGCATGGCTGGTGGAAGGCTACACATAGCTAGTTGGGTGCAGTGCATGCCAGCAAACAGGCTCAGTTTAGTTCATGTTGTCTCTTCCCTTCCTACAGCATAATAGTTCTACTAAAATTGGTAGTTTCTATGCAAACAGATTTCTGATACAAGCAATATTTTTTTACCTTCCGTAAAGGGTGACACCCAATGATGTCTGCCAATGCAAAGGGACTTCTGGTTTCTCCTCTTCTTCCTGCCCCCCCAGCCCCCCGCATGTCCTCAAAAGCTTCTCAAGAGGGATGTCCAGTCAATTCTGAGGGCACATGTGGGTCTGCAGTGGGGAGGAGATGAAGTTTAGGCCCTGTTATGTGAGCAATCACCTGTTCTGTCTTGTTCACTTCTTGATTGCATATGGTTAAGTTAAAGCACATATGCGTTGCATGATATGGAACAGGGCATTGGCATTAACTATCCCTCCCAGTTTGGTGTCATCTGCAAAGTTGATGAGAACCCCCTCAATACCTTCATCGGAGTCATTTATAAATGTCAGTTTGCAGTTCTTAGTGCAGAAAGTTTTGATCTGATGCGTAAGAGATCTTTCCTATTCTACTTAATTTTTGGAAGCTTCTGGAAGCTTCTCTATGTGAAAGAAACAAGCAGAAGGTTCACGATGTTTGGGTTATTCCTTCAGAGAAGCTGAGTACAGCTGGTTTGAACTGGTTCTCTTATCTCTTCTGTCAAGGTCATGCTGACTCTAAAGGTAGGGCCAGAAGGAGCCTGGGTTTCACTTTCACTTTCTATCTCTCTTCCTTCTGGTGTGATGTTCTCTATATAGTGTTTAGTCTTCTTATAAGTTCTGGTTAAGTTAAGTCTGCTGCAACTAGATTTCTTATGGACAGTGCCAATCCTGAATGTACAGTATTGGATTTGTGACCATTATGCTCATTTGCCTTCAGTAGCAGTAAAGCTCTGCTGGATGAAATACAATGGCCTCTGGTCTGTATTTTGGGAATCCTGCAACGTGTTTAAGTTGTTACTCTGCTAACTATACAGTGGTACCTCGGGTTAAGAATTTAATTCGTTCTGGAGGTCCGTTCTTAACCTGAAACTGTTCTTAACCTGAAGCACCACTTTAGCTAATGGGGCCTCCCGCTGCTGCTGCTGTGCTGCTGGAGCATGATTTCTGTTCTCATCCTGAAGCAAAGTTCTTAACCTGAAGCACTATTCCTGGGTTAGCGGAGTCTGTAACCTGAAGTGTATGTAACCTGAAGCATATGTAACCCGAGGTACTACTGTACACTGGAATCTACTCTAGATCAATATTGAGTAGAATTCCATGATGATAAGGACGCTGAACAACAATGAACCAGCTTGAGCTCCTCAGAGGAAAAGGTGGTGGAATATAAATGCAAAGACCCATCTTCTCCATCTTTCTCCTCTCTTGTTCTTCAGTCTTCTGTATCACTGTGGCTCTGTTTAGATGTCAACAGACACCCAGGCCGTGGTTCATCAACATGGGCAGTTGAGCAGACACAGCACCTCAGCTCTGCTTCCCTTTTATCCCTTAAATTTTGATTGCAGCATCTGGGCTTGATCAGGCATGTGACCGTCACCTGTCTTGAGTCTAATCCACCTGAGGAATCGCACACCTCCTCCCAGAGCTAACAAGCCCCATCTGGCCAGCTAGGGTTCATGGGCGATCAAAGTCCCGTCTGGGGACATTAGGACTGGGGGCAAGATGGTGGGGTGGGAGCAGGAACAGGGGTCCAGAAGGCAGGAGTCAGGAAGCCAAGAGTCCAAGGGTCAGAGAGCCAGGAGTCAAGAAGCCAAGGGTCCGAGGATCAAGAAGCAAGGAGTCACAAAGCCAAATGCGGCAGGGAACGTGTTGCTGTGGCAAAGAGCCAAAGAGAAATGCTGACCTTATATCCCTTCCCGGCTCTTGCCACCAGGTGCTGTGAGTTACCAATCGGCCTCACCTGTGAGGCCGCGCCTTGCCTCTTCAGAACAAACTTAGGAAGGCCCCAGTCCTGCAAAGTCCTTTTGGTCACAGGGCTTGGCTCCTGCACGCACACCTGACAGCTAGTGAGCTGGGCTGTGGGCCCTTGGCTGTCTCAACCTCCCGCTGCTCCCTATGCCCCAGGGCCTGTCATGTTCATGGAGATGGGGGTCCCTGCTCCTCTGGTTCCTATGCACTGACACCTCCCCACCCCCATGCCCTGTGAGTACTTTCTCTGCCCCCAACCCCTCCTTCTCCATCCCCAGCCAGCCCCATTGAGTACCAGTAGGGGGTAAATGCAAGCTGAAGCGTTGACTGAACAATCTACCCTCCCTACCTCTTCCTTCCTTAGCCTGGTAAACGATAGGTGCTCTGACTTAGACAAGGAAATGGGCACTTATATGATTAGGTGGGGCCTGTAAGGTTTGCTTGCGCCCCTGCCAGCCCCTCCACGTCAATGGTGCTGGGGTCACCAGCTCAGTATCCAACTTGGTCTCAGTCATGTCCTCTGCAGGAGGCTCCCTGCTGACAGGAGTGACAAGCAGGGTCTTAGCAGTGGTGGCCCTTCAAGTCGCATGAGTCAAAAGCCACATAAATGACACAATGGCACTCTAATGGCAGTGTCTTTCAGGACCAGATCGCAGGAATCAGTTTGAAAAACAACGAACAAACCTTTTTGGGGGATGGGGGACAGAGTGAAGATGGTTGCAAATGGCAGAAAGTAATGCAATATTGGGTGCAATTGTGGACCAGCCCTGTCACAGCCTATATATGGCCCTATATATCATAGAATCATAGAATTGTAGGGCTGGAAGGGACCCAAGGGTCATCTAGTCCAGCCCTCTGCAATGCAAGAATGTTTTTATTTGGTTTTACAAAAGTAGGTATCGAAATTATGCCAATCTACCATTTATCCTTAAAAAAGTCTACATATCCTTAGTTATTTAATTATTATTGCACTGCCACTTTCCTAGCAAATGTCTATTGCAAGAGGCCCTGAAAGAAATGGACCAGGGACAAAGGAACAGAGACTGAAACAGGAAAGCCCCTCTGCCCCCCCACCCATTTCGGTGCTTTGATAGCCCAGTCAAAATGGAGAATTGCCTCAGGCCACTGTCCCCTTTAACCCCAACTGACTGGCTCTCTGAAACATAGATGGCTCACAAAAATACCTACAAAAATCTCATAGCTACAAAAAAAGAAAAAAAGAATCTTCAGCAAACGGAAGGAGCAGATATGAAAGTACAAGTGCCTATTTGGTGTAATTGCAGACAATGAAAGTTTGTAATAGGTTTCGTTTCATACCAAGCACACAATTAATTTCCTGCCTTATCTTTTTGGTGTGCGTGCCCCTTAGTTATACGCCTGGGAGGGGAAATGGGGAGAGTTCTTTAGATGATGCTGAGGAGAGAAGGCTCCGAGCAGAGCTGGAACATTCAGCCTTGGCAAACCCACACCAGTCAAACCACTTATGAACCAAAGTGTACTTACCCGAAGTGATTCCCATGGCAGATAGGTACCAACTCCTCATCTCACCTTCTGCTGGAGGGCCAACCCAGATGGGACAAGAAATGCATGCGAGGCAATTTTTTTTTAAAAAATGCAAATATCATCAACTCTTGTGAGTGAGATAACGAGCAGCCGGGAGGAGAAATTTAACCCCTTCCTCACCTGCTAGGGAACTGATAAAAAAATAAATCCCTCATCTGAAGTTGGTATTTACTTTGGAGGTGGGTGGGAATCCCCTGTGGGTGCCAATGAGGATTTCATCCCCATGCAAATAGTGCCTTCGGAGACTGTAGTAGGGAAGAGAAGGGTTGAATCTCCTCCCATGCCTGCTGCAATCTCAGTGGTTATCAGCCCTCCCATTGATGGCATTTGCATTTGAAACCAGAAAACAGAAATCACTGCACTTTAAATGGTAACACACATTTAATGCCACATCTAGTTGGGCTCTGGGAAACTTTTACTTTCACCCATAGATCTCAGTGCAATTCACAGAATAAAATGCAAGATAAAAACACAAAATACATGATAAAAATACAAGAAAGCAAACCAATAACCCCTCCCACGCCCATCCAAATAAGGTTGCAAATCAGGTACAAATAATAATAATAAGAAGAAGAGTTTGGATTTGATATCCCGCTTTATCACAACCCTAAGGAGTCTCAAAGCGGCTAACAATCTCCTTTCCCTTCCTCCCCCCACAACAAACACTCTGTGAGGTGAGTGAGGCTGAGAGACTTCAGAGAAGTGTGACTATCCCAAGGTCACCCAGCAGCTGCATGTGGAGGAGCGGGGAAGCGAACCCGGTTCACCAGATTACGAGTCCACTGCTCTTAACCACTATACCACACTGGCTTTGCATTTATTTGTATCCTATCTGGGCCTCCCAAAGACATCTGGTTGGACATTCTGTGAGAAAAGGGATGTTGAACTGGATGAGCCTTGGCCTGATCCAACAGGACTCCTCTAATCTCCTTACTACCATCCCAACATCACTTGTGGCCATCCTGGCTGGGGATGATTTGTCTTCTATCCAAGCATTGATGCAAGTTGTCACTTTGCAATACTAGAGCTCTACAAGACTGGGCTGCTACTAGTCCCCATGGTCTTAGTAACCCGGCAGCCTAATTTTAAGAGCTTCGGTCCAGTATACCTGAAGGAGTGTCTCCACCTCCATCGTTCTACCCGAACACTGAGGTCCAGCACCGAGGGCCTTCTGGCGGCTCCCTCACTGCGAGAAGCCAAGTTACAGGGAACCAGGCAGAGGGCCTTCTCGGTAGTGGCGCCCTCCCTGTGGAACGCCCTGCCACCAGATGTCAAAGAGAACAACAACTACCAGACTTTTAGAAGACATCTGAAGGCAGCCCTGTTTAGGGAAGCTTTTAATGTTTGATGTATCACAGTATTTTAATATTCTTTTGGAGGCCGCCCAGAGTGGCTGGGGAGGTCCAGCCAGATGGGCGGGGTATAAATAATAAATTATTATTATTATTATTATTATTATTATTATTATTATTATTATTATTATTATTATTCCCATTAAAAAGAAACAGACCTGGCATGTATCCACCCCTACCTCTGCAGGCATAGCCTTTTGCTTTGGGGAGCTGGCGGAAGCCATTGCAGAGTGAGAGTCGTAAGTCTGTTTGCTATCACAAAAACAATGTCTGCTGAAAGTTGTAAAACAAATTAGCTTCTCCATTGTTAGGATAAGAAGCTAATTTAAAATCCAGACACTCTCTGAACTGTGTGTGAAGATGAGAGGGAAGAGAAGAGGATTAACCTTATGTAAATTCATCCCTCAAGAGTTCAGAACTGCCGAATTTTGTACTCAGCAGCATTCCGGTTTGGAGCCCTTTGGAAAAGCTTCTGCCTGGGTCCCTGTCTTGGCTGTCTCCGGATTAAACTGGTTCACTCACAACCACGCACAGAGAAAAATCAGAGGCTATCTTCAAGTGAGGTCGAAGCAAGGTTGTTGAAGCCCGTTCCAAAATGCTATACTTATGTACATGGCTAAATTCAGACATAAGAGTTTTATCAGCATGTAATTATAATATTCATGTGGGAAGCTCATTGAACCAGAGATCTGCTCCCCCACCCCACCTTAAAATGTAATAACACCAGAAGAGCCTACTGGATAAGGCCAATGACCCATCTAGGCTGGATCTAGACACATCTGGTTCTCCAGAAGCGGCTTAGTCATGCTGGCCACATGACCTGGAAGCTGTACGCTGGCTCTCTCAGTCAATAAAGTGAGATGAGTGCCGCAACCCCAGAGTCGGTCACGACTGGACCTAATGGTCAGGGGTCCCTTTACCTTTTATGGATATAAGAAGACTTCTTTTTCTGTTCTCTCCTGCATTTGTTGCACGCAGCACCGTTTCCATTTCGCTGCAGTTTGCCTTCTGCCGAGATCCACATTATTTCTCTCACTATCAGCTTAATTACATAGGTTGCATTGTCATTTCATTATCCCACCCCAAAGGACATGCTATACAAATGGGGGGGGGGAGTCGTAATAATTTATTTATCATTAGCAGACTGAAAGGAATGCCAACAGCAGGCATAGGCAAACTCGGCCCTCCAGATGTCTTGGGACTACAACTCCCATCTTCCCTAGCTAACAGGACCAGTGGTCAGGGATGATGGGAATTGTAGTCACAAAACATCTGGAGGGCCAAGTTTGCCTATGCCTGACCAACAGTGAATACCCACTGATATTCCAGTTACAGACACGGAACAAATAAGTGGACTCCCAGCAATTTCTGTTCCCATTTTCATCAGAATTTCCTGGCATCTGTACCTACTGAGAAGGATTAAAAACAAACAAGCCACGGGGAAGCATTCGCAAATGACACCCCCACCCGCAGCCTGAAGTGGTACAGTCCTTTCTACCCTGTTGCATGTGTAGACTAACCCCTAATTTCTTTATGGTTCTGCACTACCCTAAGGGAGCGAGTGCCATGGAAAGGAGCAGGCGACACCCATGTCTCTGTCCCGTCACTTGATGCCTATCTCATAATGTCGGAAGGATAATGGGAATGTAAACAAATGCTTCGCCTTGTCATAAATCGGCTCTAATTACAGCGCCATCACATTATATGTGCGGTGGAGATCTAAGAGCAATGATTATGTTGGATCTGACATTGGAAATCCTGGCCGTTGTGCTTTATACTGTTCCAAGGGGAGCGCTGAAAAAGAAAGGCCATTATTACGGGGATATGCACATCAGCCTGTCAGCTGGCAAAACGGGCAGCACAACAATTTAATGACCCTCCTCCACATAAAGGTATAACTCCTTATAAATCTTGCTTAGGGATACTATTTTAATGAGGTCAATAAATCTGAGCTGTGCCATCCAGCATGCAAAGCGCCAAGCTAGGAGAAAGGGATAAATTCAGCCACACTGCCAGCATTAGCCTTTTCGAATTCCATGGCCAATGTCCAACAACTGCTTGGCCAGATGGTAATCATTGCTAGAGCAGGAAACAGGTTTTTGGTTTTGCATATTCCACGTCGCTCTTAAAAGTTTGCCCCAGGACTAAGAATTATGGCATCTGAGAAGTGGAATGACTGCACCTGCCAATAGAACATGGACATATGGGGCACTTCTGTTAAAGGCCAGAAAGTTTCTAAGTTCCCCTTTAACTAAGCGCTGCTAGCAGCCAGCTCCATATCTCTGTGCTGACCTGCTCTGTTGCATGCAGAAAGCATTGTGATAGTGGAGATGTGTGTCTATATTGTATGAGCATCTCCACCACACTGGTTTCTCAGTTGCAAATGGACTTGAAATTTTAGCTCTGTCACAAATCTAATTTATGACATTATCAGGATTACATAATATATTTTTTGTTGTTGTTGTTGTTTAGTCGTGTCCAACTCTTCGTGACCCCATGGACCAGAGTACCCCAGGCACTTCTGTCTTCCACTGCCTCCCGCAGTTTGGTCAGTCTCATGTTTGTAGCTTCAAGAACACTGTCCAACCGTCTCGTCCTCTGTCGTCTCCTTCTCCTTGTGCCCTCAATCTTTCCCAACATCAGGGTCTTTTCCAGGGAGTCTTCTCTTCTCATGAGGTGGCCAAAGTATTGGAGCCTCAGCTTCACCATCTGTCCTTCCAGTGAGCCCTCAGGGCTGATTTAGAATCATAGAATCATAGAGTTGGAAGAGACCACAAGGGCCATCGAGTCCAACCCCCTGCCAAGCAGGATTTCCTTTAGAATGGATAGGTTTGATCTTCTTGCAGTCCATGGGACTCTCAAGAGTCTCCTCCAGCACCATAATTCAGAAGCATCAATTCTTCGGCGATCAGCCTTCTTTATGGTCCAGCTCTCACTTCCATACATCACTACTGGGAAAACCATAGCTTTAACTATACGAACCTTTGTCGGCAAGGTGATATCTTTGCTTTTTAACATGCTGTCTAGGTTTGTCATTGCTTTCCTCCCAAGAAGCAGGCATTAAATAATAATAATAATAATAATAATAATAATAATAATAATAATAATAATAATAATAATAATAATTTTTTATTACTTATACACTACCCATCCGAATGGCCCCAAGAAACACTGAGTCCAGGTCTAATCTCAACCTTGACACATCTCCATTTGCACATTCTCCATTAAGTTGAAACCCTTTCATGCTCTAAGTCAGGGTTTCCCAAACTTGGGTCGCCTACTGTTTTTGGACTACACTCCCCATCATTCCTTACTGCTGGTCCTGCTAGCTAGGGATGATGGGAGTTGTAGTCCAAAACAGACACTCAAGTTTGGGAAAACCTGCTCTAAATGATTTTTGGTATCAACCCTCCTTTCCCATAGATACTTTAGGCACTAGGCGGAAACATTTCTCTTTAACCAGGCCTTTGGCTGATTTGATGTCCTTTTCAAGGTGTTTCTGGGAGGGTGTTATTGGTTTTGGGTCCTTGTTCTCGTTTTCATTGTGTATTTTGTGTTCTCATTTTGCATTTTTATGTTGTGAACCGCCCTGCGATCTTAGGATGATGGGTGGTAAATAATAATAATAATAATAATAATAATAATAATAATAATAATAGCCATCCTGAATTATGTATCTTCTTGAATCTCGTGCAGGTGGCTTCCACTGCCATTACTGCCTGGTCCATTTAGTGATTTGATGATGTCACATTAAATGGATTAGAAATCAAACGTGATTAGGTTTAGTGCTAAACGCAAAGAGGAAGCAAAACACAGCCTTGTTGCAGAAGGAAGGTCTAAAAGTGGGTCAGGGCACGTTGCCCATACCTTTCACCCCTGGGTTGCAGGTATGCAAACAGTAGGAGCCAGAGCCAATGGCAGACACAGCCAACTAATTCTGCTTCTTCCGCCTGCGGAGTTCTACAAGGGCAAATAATCAGGGAAGCATCGCTGTGCAGATCTCTGCATGTTGCCTTTAATCTAGATCTACACTTTGTGTGTGTGTACATAGAGGAGCAAATTTATTCATTTATTAGTTATTTCATAAAAAATTTACATCGCTGGGTTGTAAACACCTCAAAGCGCTTTACAAATGATAAAAATAGCAAAATGAAGATGAAACAGCAAAATCAAGAAAAAACCCACAACCCTACTTTTAAGCATACAAAAGTTAAAATACTAAAACAGATTGAAATTAACTCAACTTTCTAAGCCTCTGGGTAGACCTGTCTAAACAGGAATGTTTTAGTCTCTGCAAAGATTACAGGGAAGGCACCTGCTTGAACTCAATAGGCAGGGAGTTCCAAAGGGACTGCCACACTAAACAACTGAGTTCTTACAGACACGAAACGGGTGTCATGTGGCACCTGTGTCATGTGACAATTCCGCCAATCGAAGTGGTTGAATGGGCGCAGGTAGGGTAAGGTCATTTAGGCTGGATCTACACTGACCTGTTTAACGTTATTAGAACATTATTAGATATATCATTTTAAAGTTGTCACAGGGCATACTTGAAAATTAAAGTGTTTCTTACCATTGTTTTTCCCCTGTCAAAACGCTGTCTTTGGTGGCTGCTCTGCAGAGGCCTCTGGTGTCACATTTTAATAACACATTATGAATGTTAAAAGTAGGACATTGTGTGTCCATTTGTGTTATCAAAACCACCCCTTAACCCTTCCTTAACATTAAAAAACTAGGAGGGCAAATCCGCTCTTAAAGGTAAAGGGTAAAGGGCCCCCTGACCATTAGGTCCAGTCGTGGCCGACTCTGGGGTTACGGCGCTCATCACGCTCTATAGGCCGAGGGAGCCGACGTTTGTCCGCAGACAGCTTCCGGGTCATGTGGCCAGCATGACTAAGTGGCTTCTGGAGAACCAGAGCAGCACACGGAAATGCCGTTTACCTTTCTGCCAGAGCGGTACCTATTTATCTATCTATTTATCTACTTTGACATGCTTTCGAACTGCTAGGTTGGCAGGAGCAGGGACGAGCAATGGGAGCTCACCCCGTCGCGAGGATTCGAACCACCGGCCTTCTGATCAGCAAGTCCTAGGCTCTGTGGTTTAACCCATAGCACCACCCACGTCCCTCTTAGAGGGCTCTAATACAGTCAAACCTCAAACTCCGTTTTCAAACATTCCGGCTCCTGAATGCCAAAAACCCAGAAGTAAATGGTCTGGTTTTCGAATGTTTTTGGGAACCCAAACATCCAACGTGGTTTCGCTTGAGTGCAAGAAGTTCTTGCAACCAAATAGAAGCCATGCCTTGGTTGTCAAACATTTCGGAAGTTGAATGGTCTTCTGGAACAGATCACGTTCAACAACCGAGGTTTGACTGTATCTTCTTTCAAAGGGGTTGTGTTTTCTGCGAAGTTCCCTTGTGCATTACAGAACTTGCACCCTGTTGTCCTGAACCTGAACCTGAAGTGCCTTGTGTTTTCAGTGTCCCTGAATGCTAAAAAGCTCCCCTTCTGTACTGGTTACAGGATACTGCTGCAGAAATAGTAAGAGGTCTCTGATAGGCCTAGGCGATGTATCAATACATCATCCAGGGCCAGTTTGAGGGCCAGATTGTGATGGCAGGTTGACCTGGTGGCATATCATGGGTGGGCCGTGCCTTCCTTCTCTAGCTGAGCAGTTGGTCTGTCTCCTTCCTCACTGGGTGTGACTGGGGTGGGGGCAGCTTCACCCCAGTGCCTTGTGGGGCCGGCGCTCCTTCCTCTTCAACATTGTGATGTATCACCATATCGTGATGTTCAGCTGGTGATACATTGCGATGCTGAAGACCTTATACAGCCCAGCCTAGTTTCTGACGTCCTGTGACCCTGGACCACCACACGACAGGGCCTGAGGTTCACCAACCCAATGCTAGACAGCAACCTCATGTCCCTTCTTTTGAACCAGGCCCCGTGCTTGGCAGCATGATAGAGCGCAGCAAGGGTAATTAAGCAGCCATTGAAAAAGCACTGTTTGTTTGCAGCACAAAGTGGTGCATAATTACTTAAGCACCGTGGAGTTGTCTGCAGTCTGCATCTTATATCGAATGTCTGAGGACACGCCTACGTCTCTCGCTCGAGCTTAGTAAACATGCAATGATGTGAAAAGAAGTCAGATGGGGTAGGTGAGTCATTAGCACGCGTTGTTCTGGTAAAACACCTTTCAGCAAAAATCAGGTTCATTTAGCAAATTTCACCACAAATACTTCTCTTGCTCCTGTCCGATGTTTGCCTTGAGTGCCCTCAAACAGGTACCTTCATGGACCCACTTTCAGGACCCACTTTGAACCCAAACATACATCCGGGAACCCATTTGTGGTGTAGTGGTTAAGAGCAGTAGATTCGTAATCTGGTGAACCGGGTTTGCGTCTCCGCTCCTCCACATGCAGCTGCTGGGTGACCTTGGGCCAGTCACACTTCTCTGAAGTCTCTCAGCCCCACTCACCTCACAGAGTGTTTGTTGTGGGGGAGGAAGGGAAAGGAGAATGTTAGCCACTTTGAGACTCCTTAGGGTAATGATAAAGTGGGATATCAAATCAAAATAATTCTTCTTCTTTTATTATATATTTGTTTGGTGGTAGAGCTCTTGTTACGACCCACCTTGGATCGGGCCAAAGCACACTAGCAGGTCCTGGCCCACCAGATGAAGACCAGTACCCTAGAGAGATGGCTGTATCTGAAGTTCAACAGTTCATGAGAGTGTTTCACTTCTTCTTCTTTTTAAAGACCATGCTCCTATAGAATTTACTTCCATTTCTTTAATATGCGTAGAAGATAGAACTTTTTAAAAATCAATGTTATTAAAGCATTTCAACATATAATGCAACAAAAATGAAACAAAGCTAATATCTACAGAGAACAAAACAATAAAAAGGAAAAGAGAGTAAAAAGAAAAAAGCAACACAACCACACAAACACAAATTTTATATGCTATCTTTATCTTCAGTTTGCAAACAGAGATCCATATCTTCTCAGCTCCCACCTGGGCCAGCTCCCATCTTTCTTAGCCTCACATCCTGAGAAAAATCACTCTATTCTGTCTCTCACACAGATTTCTTCTCTCTGCATGTATCTTCATATACTTATAAGCAATATAATATAATATTAATAAAAAACTATTCGTGGTGACAGTGCCCCTGCCCACCACGGGAGTTGTGCCATTGTGGTGGTCTATTCTGGTGAGATCTCCTGGGAAGCTGTCACCACCGCCACGCGACCTCGGTAAATGAGGCTTGGGCGGCAAGGTGGGGTGGGCCACCCCTAAATGATACCTGCTTTATTTATTCTTATCCTGTGAATCTTAGTGTTATGTACTGATGTTCTCACCCTGGGCCAGCAGGGGGATACTGTAGATAGTTCGGGTCCACCAGCGGGTGCAGAATGCCGCGGCGAGACTCCTTATGGGGTCTTCGCTGCGAGATCACATTCATCCGGTACCATACCAGCTGCACTGGCTCCCGGTGGAGTACAGGATCAGGTTTAAGGTGCTGGTTTTAACCTTTAAAGCCCTATACGGCCTAGGACCCTCGTACCTACGGGACCGCCTCTCTTGGTATGCCCCACAGAGGAACCTACGGTCTGCAAATAAAAACATCCTCAAGGTCCCAGGCCTCAGAGAGGTTAGGCTGGCCTCAACTAGAGCCAGGGCTTTCTCGGCTGCGGCTCCAATCTGGTGGAATGCTCTGTCACAAGAGACTAGGGCCCTGCGGGACCTGACATCTTTCCGCAAGGCCTGCAAGACAGAGTTATTCCACCAGGCCTTTGGTCAGGGCCCAGCCTGACTCCCTCCTCTGGCAACCTGCACAGAATTTCGCTTAACGGTTGCCATTAATTTGATTTTAATTAATTTTTATAATGAAATGTTTTTAGAATGTTGGATTATTTGATTGTTTGATTATTTGATTGTTGTTAGCCGCTCTGAGCCCGGCTTCAGCTGGGGAGGGCAGGATATAAATAAAATTTATTATTAATTATTATTATTATTATATGCAAATAAGGGATCAAAAGTGACGTTCAGTGATTGGATAGTTACAGAAAGTTGTTACAATTACGTTGTTCTGGAGCTCTATATAAGCAGGTTGGCTGAACCCTTAAGTTCAGTTCTGTTCTGGCCTGTGAATAAACAAGAGCTGTTTGAAGAATCGCTGTGTCGTCTGATATGTTCACCCACAACTTAACACTTAGCTAATATGCATATCCTTCACATTGCTTGTAAACCATCCCGGGAATATAATTGTAATGTAAAAATACTTACAAGGCTAAGGATCAAACCTAATAATAATAATAATAATAATAATAATAATAATAATAATAATAATTTATTTATACCCTGCCCATCTGGCTGGGCTTCCCCAGCCACTCTGGGCGGCTTCCAACAAAATATTAAAATACAGTAATGCATCAGACATTAAAAGCTTCCCTAAACAGAGCTGCCTTCAGATGTCTTCTAAAAGTCTGGTAGTTGTTTTTCTCTTTGACATCTGGTGGGAGGGTGTTCCACAGGGTGGGTGCCACTACCGAGAAGGCCCTCTGCCTGGTTCCCTGTAACTTGGCTTCTCGCAGCGAGGGAACTGCCAGAAGGCCCTCAACGCTGGACCCCAGTGTCTGGGCTGAACGATGGGGGTGGAGATACTCCTTCAGATATACTGGACGGAGGCCATTTAGGGCTTTAAAGGTCAGCACCAACACCGACACAAATCCAGAGTGGAGTCCCTAAGACAGCTGGATGGCGTTTTGTACGTCTCCTTCAGGCAATTCCTACAGCCAAGCTGGTCCCAAAGCTATTGTTCTCCTGTCCTCTGGGCCACATCAGTAAGGCCAAAAGGTGGTATTGTGATGTGGGGAGCCCAGGACTTCCATACATACTGCCCAAGCTTGTTCATCGCTTTTGAGGTTTGACTTCACCCCAGGAGGCGCACTCCATTGTCGCTTGAGACAACCACAGGCTGAGTCTTCAAATAACTAGGCGGCGGCATCCCCCCTCCCCCCCCCCAATTTGGCTTCACCATGTCATCTATTTGTGGAAAGAGAAAAAGAGAGAGACGGGAACATTTATTTGTCCCACTACATCAGAAGTTATTTGGATTCTCTCCCCTGCCCTCCCAGGAGCTCTATAGGAAACAGTGTGGGAAGATTTATCTTCCGAAAACGAGCTGTCGTGCCTTAGTGCACAAACCTTGTCACAGATCTAACTGGCAGAATAAAACTATTGGGAATGCTTTTGCTTTTCCAAGGCTGCTGAAGAGAAAATTGGCAGGTAAAGGTGCTGTGATTATTTGCTATTCCAGTTTGATTATTTGGAGCATTCGAAAACCTAATTTTTAATTAAGGATTTACTTATTCCTGAGCACACAAAGGACCAAAGAATAACTAGCCGGTGGCAAAAGAGAGAAATTTCTTCACACCTTGAATCATTCATGCTCCTCTGGAGTTCTTCTGACCAAAATTTACTTCCTCCACAAACTCTTACAAAAAGGAATCGCAAATCCAATGCATCTTACATTAGCACCTCCATAAAACTGATCGAGATGTCAGAATTATTTACTGGAAAAAAGGGAGGCAAGTATTAAAAAGAGCTTTAACTACTAGGTCAAACCCAACATCTTTGATTTAATGCTGAAGGGGACACCTCTATTTTCATAGGGTAAGTGTTGGAGGGTATGAACTATACCTTTAAAGCACATTTGAAGCGCGTTCCAACCCTCAAAAGCGTTTTGCGCACTGTAGTTGCAATTTGCACAGGAGTTGCAATATGCAGCAACCCTTAACGTGCCACAGGGCCCAGAAAACTCTGAGGGAGAAAATGTGTTTCAAATGTGCTGTAAAGGTATAACTGTTTGCCGTGCAGCCTTAACACAGCTGTTCCTCTGGAAGTTCACGCTCTGTGGGGGATTCATATTATTAGTTAGAGTTAAACACGACCTTGAGCTTTTCTCTCCATCGTTCCTTTCAATATTTGCACATCTAAAACAGCATATTAATTACTATGTAGAATACAAACAGGATTAGGATACCCCTCCCCCCTCAATAAACTTCAACAGGCCTTAAGAAGCTTCGCAGTAAATGCTACGCTTTGTACATTTCTAGGCTTTTAGTATATTCTTGCACGATATTTGCGGAAGGAAATGGCATTACTCTCTTTTGACATACAGTGGTACCTCGGGTTAAGAACTTAATTTGTTCTGGAGGTCTGTTCTTAACCTGAAACTGTTCTTAATCTGAGGTACCACTTTAGCTAATGGGGCCTCCCGCTGCCGCAGCACGATTTCTGTTCTCATCCTGAAGCAAAGTCCTTAACCCGAGGCACTATTTCTGGGTTAATGGAGTCTGTAACCTGAAGCGTCTGTAACCCGAGGTACCACTGTATATCTAATTGCCCATTTCCCCTCACCCTGGGAAGAAGAAGTGTACAGTGGTACCTCAGGTTACATACGCTTCAGGTTACATACGCTTCAGGTTACAGACTCTGCTAACCCAGAAATAGTGCTTCAGGTTAAGAACTTTGCTTCTTAGAACAGAAATCGTGCTCCGGCGGCGCGGCAGCAGCAGGAGGCCCCATTAGCTAAAGTGGTGCTTCAGGTTAAGAACAGTTTCAGCTTAAGAACAGACCTCTGGAACGAATTAAGTACTTAACCCGAGGTACCACTGTAGGGACAGTAGTTGTGCCCAAGGAAAGCCAGTGAGCTTCATGACTGCATCGGGACTAAAACTGGCATTCCACGTCTTGGTCCGGTGTGCTAACCACTATGCCACACTGTCCAGTGGGACTGAGAGTCGTGCTCTGTGCTAAGCAGCTCCCTATGTTCTGAAATACATTGCTTTCATCAACAACAACAACAACAACAACATTTTTATTATTGATATGGTGCCCATCTGACTGGGTTGTCCCAGCCACTCTGGAAGGCTTCCAGCAAAATATATAAAAAAGCAACTTCTCTCTACAGCCAGGTGATGGCAGCATTTTGGAGTAGTATTGCAAAGAGCTTGCCATAATTCTGTGCAGCCAAGCCTTTGATATTCCCGGCTAATTCTTTCTTGCCAAGGTTGAAAATTCTCCACAGGTACTGGAATAGTTAGGAAAACCACAGCTGCTTCCTGTCCACTTCCTGTCAGTAAAATATTCTCAAGATCTCTCATTGTAATTGTGATATAATGGGGATTCTTAAGCTATCTATGTGGCCCCCTTCTGCTGCCACACACAGAAAGAGAGAGATTTTAAAGTCATGACATTAAATCTTGTTGAAAATAAATAAAAATAAAGATTTATGTCATGACTTTCTTTCCACAGGGCAATCCGAAGTGGCTAAGAGCGTATCGCCATTCCTTCTATTTCCAATGTTCTGCTTCTGAGTGATGTTGCTGCTGCAGTCAAAATGGCATCACTCACATTTTAATCTCTCAGGAAAGCAGGCAGCAGAGGTGGTTAATAATAATAATAAATAATAATAATAATAATAATAATAATAATAATAATAATAATAATAATAATTTATTAGGGCAAATGGGGCACTCCCCCTCCACCTGCCTGCCTTCTTACTTATAACAGGGGTGGACTTTGGTCTTTCAAATTTTGGCAGCGCCCTATGCGAGGACAAAATTCAGCAGCCACCTGCCTCTTTCTCCCCATTCTGCTCAATCCACTATGTCATAGTTGCAGCGCCCGTAGTTGCAGCGCAGTTCCCAGTGTGGTGGAGCCAGTCACGCTACCCTAAATCCACCCCAGTCCTTTGGGGTTTCCACTGGCTGTCACCTTCTTCCTCCTTAGTCTCAGTCTTCCTCTTGTAGAACCCAGTCGGGAAGAAGATGAGTACAGTGGTACCTCGGGTTACATATGTTTCAGGTTACAGACTCCGCTAACCCAGAAATATTACCTCAGGTTAAGAACTTTGCTTCAGGATGAGAACAGAAATCGTGCTCCGGCGGTGTGGTGTCAGCAGGAGGCCCCATTAGCTAAAGTGGTGCTTCAGGTTAAGAACAGTTTCAGGTTAAGAATGGACCTCCGGAACAAATTAAGTACTTAACCCGAGGTACCACTGTATAGTTATTTTGGAGAGGACATTTCCTCCATCGTTCTTGGAGAAAGGGCATCTTTTTCCAGATTTAATTCACCACCAGCTATCCTGAAAATCAAATATCACAATGGTTGCTTTTGAGTTGAATCTGTTGTGTTTGTGTAAGCTGCTTTGTCTTGCCTCCCCTAAAGTGGTGCTTCGGGTTAAGAACAGTTTCAGGTTAAGAACAGACCTCCAGAACAAATTAAATTCTTACCCCAAGGTACCACTGTACTGTACATAGTTAAAACATGGAGCCCTTAGCTGTGGCTCGACCTAATGTTGGCACCTCTGTTTTCTGCCCTGCCTGCTTTTCTCTTGGGCAGATTTTCTGCTTTCCGTTCTTATCGTCCCTTATCCCTAAACTGGACTTCAAATGGGCAGCCTTTTACATATAGAGGGCTGCCCTCTGGCATCACTTCAAATAGAGGACTGCATACCGTCCAACAATTTCAAGCCCCAAATCAGGATGCACATTTTCTAGAACATGCTCCCGCAATCCACACCTTGCTCTCACCTCCCAAAAGGGCTCCTCTTTGGATGGGAATGCTGCCTGAGAGTGCAGCGTTGAGATTGCGGCACCCAAAATGGCCGCCATCATGTCATGTGAAAATACGTGGTCCCACTTTTTCCCTGGGAACCTGGCAGGTATGGGACTGTTCTCTGTAAAGGGGGACACATGGCCACCCTACAGTTGTTCACAATAAGGTCAGTAACGTGACACTCACCTGGGGCTACTAAAATAGTAGTATGTCCGTCTAAGCTTTCTGCCCTGTCCAGTAAGCCTCACAGGAGATTAAAGAGAGTTCTCCAATTTCCCCCCACCATGTTCCAGGCATGAAACTGAGGCAGCAAGCTCACCTAGTGCTGAGGATTTTGAGCTAGACAGTGGTGTTTCCTGGTTCTTGACAATGCCAAACCCAATGAGACGAAGTCAACTTGTAAAGGGAAAGCTCTGGAGTGTGGAGAACATATTTCAGTCTTGAGTGGTGGTCTCCAAGCCATTGCTGGCTTTATAAAAAGACCACTGTTGACTCAGCACAGTTAGGTACATCTGTGGAGGAAATGAATTCTCAGGCAGAGAATAAAAGGGCTTAATATTCTCAATTCCTCTAAGAGGTAGTCATCTCTGCCATACAAGTAAACATCCATTCTGCTTGCTACTAGCTTATAACTAGCTTACTAGTTATACTGCTAGTTATACTAGTCATTCTGCTTACTACTAGCTTATAAGGATTCCTGATGCCCTTTTTTACTCTGTAAACTGCCCTGAGATCTCGTGAAGGGTGGTATATAAATAAAATAAGTAAACCAATTGCGCGCGCACACACACACACACACACACAGTATTATTATTATTATTATTATTATCAACCAGAAATATTTCATAGCTCAAACTATGTGGAAAAATAAGATGTGTCTGAGGGTTGACCAAAAACCCCACAAAAAACCAATACCACTTCCAAGTGTCAGGTGTGCATGCAGGAGCCAGGCCCTGTGACTAATAGGACTTTGCAGGACTGGGGCCTTCCTAAGTTTGTTCTGAAGAGGCAAGGCGCGGCCTCACAGATGAGGCCGATTGGTAACTCACAGTACCTGGTAGCAAGAGCCAGGAAGGGATATAAGGTCAGCATTTCCCTTCGGCTCTTTGCCACAGCAACACGCTTCCTGTGTTTGGTTTCTTGCTTCCTGATCCTTGAACCTTGGCTTCTTGACTTCGTGCTTCTTGATCCTCAGACCCTTGACTCCTTGCTTCTTGACTCCTGGCTCTCTGACCCTCAGACTCTTGGCTTCCTGGCTCCTGGCTTCTGGCTTCTGGACCCCCTTTCCTGCTCCCACCCCGCCATCTTGTCCCAGGTCCTGACGTCCCCTTCCAGGACTTTGATCGCCTGTGAACCAGACCATGACACCAAGAAGTCTTAAAATGGATCATGAGAAAAAACGCAGGTGGCACTGTGGTCTAAATGAGGCTCTTGGGCTCGCAGATCTTAAGGTCAGTGGTTTGAATCTGTGTGATGGGGTGAGCTCATGTTGCTCTGTCCCAGCTTCTGCCAGCCTAGCAGTTCGAAAGCATACCAGCATGAGTAGATAAATAGGTACCACTGTGGTAGGAAGGCAAACAGTGTTTCTGTGCGCTCTGGCTTCCATCACAGTGTCTTGTTGTGCCAGAAGCGGTTCAGTCATGCTGGCCACATGACCCGGAAAGCTGTCTGTGGAAAAATGCTGGCTCCCTCGGCCTGAGAGAGGAGATGGGTGCCGCACCCCATAGTCAAATTCAACTAGACTTAGCTGTCCAGGGGTCCTTTACCCTTAGTTTAAACATTTCTGAGAGTCTATGCAGCAGGATAGGGAGCATTAGACCAAACCAGAGCTGAAATTAATTCGCTCCCCCTTAACGGAAAGAAAAAAAAACTTCCTTAAAAGTTTCTTAAAAGTAAGGAGTCATTGCTGTGGTCAAGGTTTATAGACTTAACAACATGCTCTAGATTTGGTTCTTAGAAATGTAAACCCCTGACAAGTCAGGCTATTTCCTCACAACATTTATTTTACTGCTCTCTGAGTTGAAAGTGCAACTTCAGCTGCAGCTGACTTTCTGCTGTTCTCTTTTTGAAAAGGACAGTTTCATTCGCCCGGATAGTTTCAAAAAACAAGCAACTTCTGTTCTCTTGCCTCCCCTCTTAACTACTGACGCTTTGCCCATAATAATGCATGCTTTCCTGAGGAACAGTCTGCTGTCAGTGCTGTTTAGCGCTAGCCTGAGGACTGGAGAACGCTTCTGGTACCACAAAGGCATCTCTCCACTGACCAACCTCTCTGCCCCAGAGACTCAGGGGAACCGAGGCTGGCAAATTGGAATGACACGAGTGAAGCGTGAGGTATTGACAGCCTGACAGCTCATTTCTCTCATCCTGCCAAAGCTCCTCATTCCCAGCTTAAAGAGGGGGCCGTGAAACCATTAACCAACTGCTCTTCCTTTCAGCCCTAGTGATTCCAGAGCTGTACATCCTTTCTAATTGGTGGGTGCGAAGGCTGCACTGAAATGTAAGCCCAAGGAAGGAAATAAAAAGGAATTGCTGTTCAGGAACAGCAATTTCCTTTTTCTGACTCCCCCCTCCCCACAAAGTTGAATCCCTTGTGGATGTTTTTATCTTTCCAGATGTTTGTGTGTGTGTGTGGGGGGGGTGTCAATATTGTCCCTCTACCTCTTCCTTCAAGAAGCTCAGGGTCCCTGTAATATTGACCCTCTAAATGGTTTCCTTTGCAGAATGCGGACAAGTCAGCGGAAAATAGTAACTCTGTAAATCAGACTTGTTAAAACAAAAACTTACATTGTATTGTAGTATACCCAGAACCATCAATGATTGGTTCTGTTTCGTTGTTTCTATATTCTCTACTTAAAACGCCTAATTCGTTCTTTGTGTACTGTATAAAAAAAAACCCTGAAAGGGGAAAACAGTCCAGGGTGGCTCTCAATTTATTCTCACATTTTATTCTCACAACAACCCTGTGAGGGTAGGTTAGGTTAAGAGAGAAGAAGAGTTCACATGACACAGACATCCCCAAATGCATTGAAAGCTCACACTAGCTCGCCTCACCCTCTTTCTTTGTCAGTAAACCACCACCAACCTTTTGGTAGTGTTGTGAGGCAGCTCTATGTATGGTTCTCAGTCAGAGGTGTAGTCATCTGGGGTCTTGGTTGTCATAGACCTGTTACATTTTTGGGAGCAGGGTTCTACAAGGGTCCCTATGTCAGTGTCTGATGAACCCAGCTCCCCAAAAGTGACGATTTGCATTTACTTATGCCCTGCCATTGCAATGTTCTGGTGTTTTGCAATTTTGGTCTACCTGAAGACTCTGCGCTCTTCTTCCTTCGCCTTCTGTTCTCTGGATAAGTGCCAGAAACAGGCATTGTTTGAAGGCAAGTTGCTGTGGCTGTGGAAAGCATGGTGGAATTAATGCTACCAATTACAGTATTTCTACTCTCAGTAGCCAGTGAGAGGTTTGTATAAAGGGGCAGGGGGTTAGACATGAATCCACCACATTCTAGCTTGTCCGTTCTCAGTAGCATAGCAAAGAAAGAACAGGAAAACCACCAGCACCTTCTGCCTTGAACAGTGCAATTTCCGTGTGCGATTCAATCACACACTGGCAATTTCACATTGCAAAATGACAATTGGTTGGTGCTCTTGATTGACAAGCCTGCTTCTCCCCCAAGCAGGTCATTCCTGCAGTGAGGAAGATGATTGCAAAATGTGCTGGAATGTGTAGGATAACAACGGCTTGGCACAATGTTGTACAACCTCCTCGAAAACAAATGGTAATGAATGCTAAATAAATAGATGTCACCTAAACTCCCTTCAGATTTTGGGCAAACAAAACAGGACGGATGCTCAGTAAATGGGGCATCTGGAAGCAACTTTAATCTGACACTCTGGTGGTCCAGATTGATGGATTTGCTGTTTTTAATTCTTGAAAATGCAAGCTAGAATCTTGTATGCAAAAAGGAATCAGAAAAAGATGCTATTTGCCAGAGTCCGGTGGCATCTGCAGCAGTGGAATTGGCCACCCCCTATATTAAAAAAGCAGTTCTATTATAAATGCTAACTAAAAACAAAATACTTCGCTCCGATTTCACTTATCATTCATTGCCAGCTGGCTTGGTGTAATCGACAGGTGAGGTTTCATAAATTATCCATTCCGCACTGTTTTTAAATTGACATGTCTGCTAATATGCTGTATTGAAGGAGTCAGCAAATAATGCTAGCTAGAATAATCATATTCATGCCATTTTTCTCCCCAAGCAAACCAGTCTCTTTAAATTGTTTTGTTTCGGGTGTGTAGGGCAGGAAGTCGTAGCAAATGACAGAAATTTGGACGTTCTCCGAGGGAGACCTTGTTGGCAGAATTTAGATGTGAGGTGAAAATGTTTTAATTTGCAGAGGCATTTTAAAATTGACCTGCTGGGACAAACTGCCATTTTGCCATTTTCTTGTTCCAATGCTTAATTGCAGTGCTTTTCAAATGGTTTGGAGAGGGCCACACCTGTAAATTGATTCCATCTTTCGGATTCCATTTTCCCTCTTTGCAACGGGGCCCACAAGTGCATTCCATCAGCACTCAACACTGAAAGACTTTATTTTTATATAGGGCTATATCTAACATTAGCCATACTCCGAGTAGACCCTTTGACTTAAGTAAGAAGGGCATTGATTTTCTACCTGAAAAGAGGCTTTTCGTGGAGTTCCAAGAAAAGCAAACAAGCACCTACATTTGATATTTTCATCGCCCGCTGATAAAACATGGTGGATTCTCCTTCCTTTGAGGTTTTTAAGCAGAGGTTGGATGGCCATCTGTCATGGATACTTTAGTTGAGATTCCCTCAGGGTCCCTTCCAACACTACAATTGTATGATTCTATACTCACCCTCCAGTAGTGATGTATGGAAGGAAGTGAGAGCTGGACCATCAAGAAGGCTGATTGCCGAAGAATTGATGCTTTTGAGTTATGGTGCTGGGGGAGACTCTTGAGAGTCCCATGGACTGCAAGAAGATCAAACCTATCCATTCTGAAGGAAATCAGCCCTGAGTGCTCACTGGAAGGACAGTTCATGAAGCTGAGGCTCCAGTACTTTGGCCACCTCATGAGAAGAGAAGACTCCCTGGAAAAGACCCTGATGCTGGGCAAGATGGAGGGCACAAGGAGAAGGGGACGACAGAGGATGAGATGGTTGGACAGTGTTCTTGAAGCTGCCAGCATGAGTTTGACCAAACTGCGGGAGGCAGGAGTGCCTGGCGTGCTCTGGTCCATGGGGTCACGAAGCGTCGGACACGACTAAACAACAACAACATACTCACCCTGCTTCAGGAGCCCTTTTCCAGCATGATTTTCTGTATCTCAAAAGAAGGCTTTCCTACTTCCTCCTCACCATAATAATAATAATAATAATAATAATAATAATAATAATAATTTATTATTTGTACCCCGCCCATCTGGCTGGGTTTCCCCAGCCACTCTGGGCGGCTTCCATAGAAACCAAAAATACACTAAAATATCACAGATTAAAAACTTCCCTGAACAGGGCTGCCTTAAGATGTCTTCTGAATGTCAGGTAGTTATTTATTGCTTTGACATCTGATGGGAGGGCGTTCCACAGGGTGGGCGCCACTACCGAGAAGGCCCTCTGCCTGGTTCCCTGTAGCTTTGCTTCTTGCAGTGAGGGAACCACCAGAAGGCCCTCGGCGCTGGACCTCAGCGTCCGGGCAGAACGATGGGGGTGGAGACGCTCCTTCAGGTATACTGGGCCGAAGCCATTTAGGGCTTTAAAGGTCAACAGCAGCACTTTGAATTGTGCTCGGAAACGTACTGGCACCTTTGTACCTCTATCTCCATCCGTATCCCTGAGCTTCTTAAAAACTCACCCACCTCCATTCAAGGGGTTTTTCAGGAGGCTCCGGGAGCTGCAGGGGTGAGGAAATGATTGCAAAGCTCCTTTTAAGATACATATCACCATGCTGGAAACAAGCACTTTTCTAATCTTGGAAACAGATGCCTGAACCATTTTTATCGATGGTAATTGAGGGAGGGGGAAGAGAGAGGCAAATTGTATCCCTTATGTCATTATGCAAATATTAAAGAAAGAAGTGCTAAATTTACGATCAAATAAAACTGGGGTTTTATTGCATGCTTTTCCAGCTCATTACCTTTGGTTATGCAAAATTACATCTATGTTCTGTAATAAGATGGGAATTCCAAAATAAATGATTGTCCAACATACATGTATTATAGGCCCAGGAAGCAGAGAGAAGGGTGCAGTTGTTATGGAGTAACATCAAGGGAGGAATGTTTGCAGCTACCTCCTCCTTCCACCTTTGGAATGCTTATAACAAGCTGCTACCTGAATGGTGATGCAGTACTGCAGACTAAATTCAAGCCATACAAAAGCCATTGGTTTCTGAACTTACACTGTAACGTTTCCAAGCACAATTCAAAGTGACGGTGCTGACCTTTAAAGCCCTAAACGGCCTCAGTCCAGTATATCTGAAGGAGCGTCTCCTCCCCCATCGTTCTGCCCGGACACTGAGGTCCAGCTCCGAGGGCCTTGTGGTGGTTCCCTCACTGCGAGAGGCCAAGTTCATAGAATCATAGAATCATAGTTGGAAGAGACCACAAGGGCCATCGAGTCCAACCCCCTGCCAAGCAGGAAACACCATCAGAGCACTCCTGACATATGGTTGTCAAGCCTCTGCTTAAAGACCTCCAAAGAAGGAGACTCCACCACACTCCTTGGCAGCAAATTCCACTGTCGAACAGCTCTTACTGTCAGGAAGTTCTTCCTAATGTTTAGGTGGAATCTTCTTTCTTGTAGTTTGGATCCATTGCTTACAGGGAACCAGGCAGAGGGCCTTCTCGGTAGTGGCGCCCGCCCTGTGGAACACCCTCCCATCAGATGTCAAAGCGATAAATAACTACCTGACATTCAGAAGACATCTGAAGGCAGCCCTGTTCAGGGAAGTTTTTAATGTGATATTTTAGTGTATTTTTCATCTTTGTTGGAAGCCGCCCAGAGTGGCTGGGGAAACCCAGCCAGATGGGCGGGGTACAAATAAATAATAATAATAATAATAATAATAATAATAATAATAATAATAATTATTATTATTACACCTCCCCACGGTGGGGTGCGCTCCCATTGCTCGGTCCCAGCGCTTGCCAACCTAGCAGTTCAAAAGCACCCCCGGGTGCAAGTAGATAAATAGGGACCGCTTACTAGCGGGAAGGTAAACAGCATTTCTATGTGCTGCTCTGGCTCGCCAGAGCAGCTTCGTCACGCTGGCCACGTGACCCGGAAGTGTCTGCGGACAGCGCTGGCCCCCGGCCTCTTAAGTGAGATGAGCGCACAACCCTAGAGTCTGTCAAGACTGGCCCGTACGGGCAGGGGTACCTTTACCTGAATGGTGATGCAGTACTGCAGACTAAATTCAAGCCATACAAAAGCCATTGGTTTCTGAACTTACACCTCTCCATCCAGGTAAGCACTGCCACAGTTAAGCACTCGAGGACGGGGTTGAACAAGGCTGGTGGTTTGCCCAGAGAGGAGGTTGTGGCTTAGGGAGAGGACTAAGGGCCACACAGAGAGGCCCATTCACCCACAGGCTGTCCTCACCCCTGCTGTAGGTGGTCCTTTTAAGCAAATCGCATACCCCATTTTCCAGGGACAGTCCTGGAATTATGAAATACACCCTGGATTCTTTTTTGACCCTGGAATGTCCCTATTTTCCCCATCAGTGCTGCCACTGCCAAGCTCAGGGAGAGGTATGAGCTGGTGCTTGTGCCAAGTGATGACAATGGTGGCAGCAGAAGCTGCGAAGAACCATCCTCTCTTGGGCAGTTCATAGCAGCTGCTGGAGAGCAGAATAGGAGGAAGAGAGGCTCCCCACTGCCAAGGCCCAGCCCCACATGACGCTCCGGCTCTGAGGGGCAGGCAGAAGGCAGGACCGCCTTGGGTGGGAAGAAACTGGGAGCGGAGTTCAAGGAGTTTTGATTTTTTTCTTTTTAAAAATGCTGTGTGCATCCATGTCTAATCTAAAGGTAAAGGGACCCCTGACCATTAGGTCCAGTTGTGAACGACTCTGGGGTTGCAGCGCTCATCTCGCTTTATTGGCCGAGGGAGCCGTCGTTTGTCCGCATACAGCTTCTGGGTCATGTGGCCAGCATGACTAAGCCGCTTCTGGCGAACCAGAGCAGCGCACAGAAACGCCGTTTACCTTCCCGCCAGAGCGGTTCCTATTTATCTACTTGCACTTTGACGTGCTTTCGAACTGCTAGGTTGGCAGGAGCAGGGACTGAGCAATGGGAGCTCACCCCGTTGCGGGGATTGGAACCGCCGACCTTCTGATCGCCAAGTCCTAGGCTCTGTGGTTTAACCCACAGTGCCACCTGTGTCCCTATGTCTAATCTAGCCCCTTTCTATTTTTTTTTTTTTTGTAGCTACCAAGGAATTAAAAAAAGAAGAAGAGGTATCAGTAGGTTTTCTCAAGATGCTGGAGGGCTTGTGTCGGTGTTGGTGCTGACCTTTAAAGCCCTAAATGGCCTCAGCCCAGTATACCTGAAGGCGTGTCCCCACCCCAATCATTCAGCCTGGACACTCAGGTCCAGCTCCAAGGACCTTCTGGTGGTTCCCTCACTGTAAGAAGCGAAATTACAGGGAACCAGGCAGAGGGCCTTCTCGGTAGTGGCACCCGCCCTGTGGAACACCCTCCCACCAGATGTCAAAGAGCACAACAATTACCAGACTTTTTAGAAGGCATCTGAAGGCAGCCCTGTTTAGGGAAGTTTTTAATGGTGATGTTTTAAAGTATTTTTAATCTTTTGTTGGAAGCCACCCAGAGTTGTTGTTATTATTAGCTGTGTCCCATTGTTATGGTGGTGGTGGCAGTTGCCCTTCTCCTGATAGAAAATGCTCTACAGGGTGGGGGTGGGGGGGAAGCAGAAAAATGAGTGGTCAAGGAGGGTCCATTGTGGGATGGGGGGCGTGGAGTGATAAATGCACCTACAGTGAACGCTCGGGTTGAGAATGTGATCCGTGTGGGAGGCATGTTCGCAACCCACAGTGCTGGACTGCGCAAGTGCAGGTCACGATTCAACACTTCTGCGCATGCGCAAAGCTCAATTTAGTGTTTCTGCGCATGTGTGAGCACTGAAACCTGGAAGTAAACTGTTCTGGTACTTCCGGGTTCGGCGTGGTGCGCAACCCGAAAACACGCAACCTGAAGCGTCTGTAACCCGAAGTATGACTGTATTTTAACCTGAGGAATGTTGGAGGGCATGAAATGGGTTCTCCCTTTCAGGGCTCTTTAAGGTCAAATCCAGCCCTTTGAACCAGGCCTAGACCCAAATGGGCAGCTGATGTAGAATGTGTGTAATACAGTCTGAATGCTTCCTACCTACCAACCGCCTGCCTACATCGAGGCAACTGCAGTCTGCATTTATCCCGGGCCTCTGAACCATGCCGCTATGTTCCACACCGCATTCAAACTATGAATGGGAATTTTAACTGGAGAGCAATCACATGACGTAAGCATCATGCCCTGGGAATATGTGATATTCCTTGCAACTGAAGTGCTGCCTTGAGCAAATTCGCTGAGGGATCTTGTGCAACAAATGCATGACAGTTGCACAATGATTGTATTATAACTTAATTGCCTGGGAAGCCTCACATTCAAGGTTCTTGTCACCTCTGAATAATATGCCTTGCTACGTAACCACGAAGCCGGAAAAAGCTGCTTGGAGCCGGCAGCAATTTTTGTGCACGGCTGATGGCGGGAGTTGTGGCAAATCCTTTCGGGTTTGCTTTCATTTCGCAGGCTTTGCCACTGCAACCCCCCTGAGCTTTGCATCTCATTTCCCAGACTCCCCCTTGAGTGGGCTGTGTGTTAACGAGCAAAGTTCCATGGAAGACAATGGAACGGTGAGGATTAAGGGATCATCGCGAAGGTCTCCTCACATAAATAATAAAAAAACCCACAAAATTTCCTGGTATACAGTTGCAAATGATTTCAGGCGCTGCAGAACCATGGCTAAAATTAGAACCGTTAGAATTTCTAGGAGTAGTAGGGTTTCATCTAATAACAAAATGTGCTCTTGGCCCAATTGCTGGCCGGTGCTGTAGTAAAGTGGGTGCCTTGGAACAGTGCTTGTTAAGTTGAGGGTGAACATATCAGACGACACAGCGATTCTTCAAACAGCTCTTGTTTATTCACAGGCCAGAACAGAACTGAACTGAAGGGTTCAGCCAACCTGCTTATATAGAGCCCCACTACAAAGCAACAGTAACAACTTTCTGTAACTATCCAATCACTGAACGTCACTTTCAATTCCTTATTTGCATATGTGGACCTGAGTGAAAACTATCTACAGTATCCCCCCCTGCTGGCCCAGGGTGAGAACTTCAGTACATAACAGTGCTGATTTAGCTGGACCTTTTCTTCTATAACATCACCTACCACTTTCCCCACACCCTGGCCTTCGGCGCCATTTTAGTACTGGATAGACAGCAGTGCTGCTTTTGAACAAGAGATAATCTTGCCTCCCATCCACAATGGCCAGTCTCCATTTTAATTTACCCAGAATGCAATGCCCTGGCCTATAACTGTGAAATATTCTACATATCAATGGAATCCATCCATTTCACTGTTCCATTACCATCCTTGGCCAGCAGAGGGGGAACTCATCGCATGCGCATGATGTCACATGTGATGTCATGAGCGTCGGGAGGAGGCTTGCAAGGCCTTACTAGCCTGCTGCCATCATGGGGAGGCATGATAAGGCCTGTCACACCATGGGGAGGCCTGGGGAGGCCCAGTCTCTCAAGATTGGAGGGGCTGAGCCCCATCCTCACATACTAAGGTGGCCAGCTATCTGCCTCTGGGATGCTCCTAAGCAGGGTTGGAAGTCCACAGCCCAAGTCTTGAGATCTGGATACCTTTATCGGGGGAGAGCAGACTTTGGGCTTGTTGGCCTGTTTAATCACCAGAAACCGATGAGCGACCAACCACACCCAGCTGCAAAATACATATCATTAGAATTAAAGAGGAGCCCAATTTGAGAAGAGCGTTTACTATGGCCCGTTTCCATTCTATACCCACGGCCTTCCTCCAGGGGATTTACTCTAAGACCCCTATTACTCAGCGTCTATGTCCATGCACAATGAATGAAGCAGAGGACTTCATACATTTCTTTTTCTACTGCCCTATTTATGAGCCAATAAGATCTAAGCTCCTACTCTTGATCCCGTCCACCATTACGTCTAAGGAAGACTGTTTGAAATCGCTTCTCGTGGACGCAAATCCCCAAATTTCACGTGGGGTGGCAATCTTCATAGTGCAGGCTCTGAAACTCAGGGCTACTCTGACAGGGTAGTGCGTCCTAGACCTGGACCTGTTTTAATTCTTTTTATTACTTTTTTTTTAAACTCAATGTGCCGAGCTTATTTTGGGGCCATTTTATGCTTTATATATATCCGCATATTAGATTTTTGGCGCTGGCAACTAAATCTTTGCATTATTGTCTTAGGGTAATATGAATGTCATTACGCCAGCAATATCGGCTTGAATTTTGCTTGGTTGCTTGTCTCTAGCATTTCTGTATTGTCTTATTTTGCTATGGCTGTATGCTAATGCAATAAAGGTTTGAACTTGAAGAATTAAAGAGTGGGGTGTCTTTAAGCTTAACAGAACCATTAATGCGCCCTTAGTCCTTTGGCACAAAAAATCCACTCCTGGTTAGCTTTGTTCATTTCAGCACCCTAATTTAGGTGGAAGAAGTTGTTTTGTTGTTGGTACTGATGCTAAAGCCAGAAACGCTTGCTGATCTTGTACAAATCACCTACATATCTATCAGCAGACTCATATCTAACCTTTTGCTCACTTCTTGCTAGAGAAACCACATGTACTACTATGGAGGGGACTCTGGAGGGGACTACTATGGAGGGGTCTTCTCTTTGAAGCTGTCCTCTTCTTTGAAGGGCTATCTGGCCCAAGTTCAGTTTAAAGATAAAGAAGGGAGAGCAGACTGAGAAGGCACGCAGGTCACCTGGTCACAGTGTTCGGGAAAGATGTATGTCTATTTAAACAGTAGCAATTATTTCTAAATTTGCATCCATCCATATGCATGAGCATATGCACATTTCATGCAAATCGTCATTTGCATTTATTCTCTTTTTGGTAAGTGGCCACTTTGCTTCCTGACCCAAAGGACATAGACTGCTCATACAGATTTTTCCATGCAGTATGATCTACTGGAAAGGTCCTAGTCTATTTCATAGAATCATAGAGTTGGAAGAGACCACAAGGGCCATCGAGTCCAACCCCCTGCCAAGCAGGAAACACCATCAGAGCATTCCTGACATATGGTTGTCAAGCCTCTGCTTAAAGACCTCCAAAGTAGGAGACTCCACCACACTCCTTGGCAGCAAATTCCACTGTCGAACAGCTCTTACTGTCGGGAAGTTCTTCCTAATGTTTAGGTGGAATCTTCTTTCTTGTAGTTTGGATCCATTGCTCCATGTCCGCTTCTCTGGAGCAGCAGAAAACAACCTTTCTCCCTCCTCTATGTGACATCCTTTTATATATTTGAACATGGCTATCATATCACCCCTTAACCTCCTCTTCTCCAGGCTAAACATGCCCAGCTCCCTTAGCCGTTCCTCATAAGGCATCGTTTCCAGGCCTTTGACCATTTGGGTTGCCCTCCTCTGGACACGTTCCAGTTTGTCAGTGTCCTTCTTGAATTGAGGTGCCCAAATTGCTTGTTCCAAATGCATATACACACCTTTCCTCCCTTGCAGAAAGAACTTAACACAGCTTACAGTAAGGAAACGTCGTACCACATTATACAAACAACCACCAATCATATAAAAAAATCAGCAGCCATGGCATAACAGGAGGGATATTAAAGAGTCAAGAACTCAACTCGTAAGAACCACAGTTCAAAAAACAGTGATGAAAACATCCTATGTGATGTGCAGTGGTGGCTGGTGACTAGAATAGATGCTTGTCTGCTTGCTGAAATGTTCTTAAGTAAGGGGGATGCTCTCAAATGTTTCTTGCACACGACAAATCATGGTAGCACTGAAGGCCTGCAAAACTCCGGGCAATGATCTCCCCCGTTGTCTTCCTGTGTGTTGAGCTTCAACTATAATTTAAGAGGAGAGCTAAAACCACACTCCAGTTGTAGGGAGTGTGAATCATTGGGGCACTGATGTGACCGAGACATAATTTTCTGCTTTGGACAACTCACCTTATTCAAGCCTTAATGCTGTGCCGATGTGGGAATTTATGCTTTTTTTGAGTTCAGGTGAATTTTGCATAGAGACATCACCAGAGCATTGGTTCATGCCAGAATCAATATAAACATATGGTTCTGTGCTAATCTGACATGGGAAAGAAAACATGCCACTGTTTTCCCCCAAAGTGCCCATCATTCCTGCTGACACAAGTAAACAGGTGTGATGCAGAACTAATAAGTTTGAGAGATTCTTTTCCGTACATCTGCTCGGAGAGCAACTGTCGTCTGTTGTAAGGGATTCAGTTCCAGGCAGGATGCTACAATAACAATGCGATTAAAATATTTATCTCTTCTGGCACACACGAAATTCACAAGGAGGAAAAGTTGGGGAGAAAGTCAAAAGATAGTACTGGCTGTGAGCCAACCAGGTGCTGGATCAAAAATTAATTTCCTTTTACATCACCTGAATGACCCGGGTCCCAGGTGATGTTATTTCTGTCCGCTTTCAAGCTGCAGGCAGATTCTCCATGGCATATATTGCAGGACTAGGTTTGGAGAGGCTGAAGTTCAAATCACTACTCAACTATGAACCTTTTCCCATCTGGCCTGGGAGGGCAGGGTCCTGACTGACTCCAGCTACAAAAGGTGAGGCTGCTGAATAGACGGTTGGAATATTTTTTGGGGGGTTGTTGGGAGGTGAGATTCTTGCGATTATTGATATTATTTTTTTGTATATTTATTTTAGATCATATTAAGATTTATGTGGAAATTGTTTCAATTTGTGTACTTTTTGATGTTTTATTTGTTGTTTATAACTACTTTTTAATGGAAATATGTATTTTTTATGTTGTAATCTGCCTTCAGCATGGTTTTAACAATGGAAAGGCAGGACACAAATAAAATGATGTAGGTATGAACCCCTGAGGGTGACCTTGGGTTAATATCTCTCAACCTAACCTACCTTACGGACGCGGGTGGTGCTGTAGTCTAAACCACTGAGCCTTGGGCTTGCCGATCTGAAGGTCAGAGGTTTGAATCCCCACAACGGGGCGAGCTCCCATTGCTTGGTCCCAGCTCTTGCCAACCTAGCAGTTTGAAAGCACGTCAAAGTGCAAGTAGATAAGTATGTACTGCTCCGGTGGGAAAGTAAACGGCATTTCTGTGCACTGCTCTGGTTTTGCCAGAAGCGGCTTAGTCATGCTGGCCACATGACCCGGAAAAACTGTCTGCAGACAAACGTCGGTTCCCTCGGCCAGTAAAGCGAGATGAGCACTGCAACCCCCGAGTCGTTTGCGACTGGACTTAACTGTTAGGGGTCATTTACCTTTACCTTTTTAACCTACCTTGCAGGGTTGTTGATTGGATAAAATGTCAGTAAGCACACTGTTCAAAGCTGAAGTTAACTCTTTATTAGCAAAAACATTATCTCCACAGACATGATTGTCAGGCCTAATGAGCAGAGCAGCTCATTCCCGATGGTCTTGCCCCATTGAAAATCAGTTGCCAAGACTAATTGTCTCCAACTCTTCATAGCCATCTAAGTCCCCTCCCCTCCAGGGCTTTTCCCAAGCAATCAGAGACTGCCTCTACATGCAGCCAACCACTCCTCTGCCCTTTTCATGCCTCTTCTGGTTCAGGGAGACGAACAGTGGTTTGGTGGTTCCCCGGCTGGTTCCTCCCACCATTCCTCTCTGTGTCCAACCAGCCCATGACAGTCAGCCACAATAGCTCAAACAATTATTTTGAATCTTAATCCCAAGTGAGGAAATTCTGCTCTCAATAAGATATGGTCCTGCTCTCAATAATAAAATAATAATAATAATAATAATAATAATAATAATAATAATTAATAATAATAATTTATTATTTGTACCCCGCCCATCTGGCTGGGTTTCCCCAGCCACTCTGGGCAGCTTCCATAGAAACAAAAAATACACATAAAATCACACATTAAAAACTTCCCTGAACAGGACTGCCTTAAGATGTCTTCTGAATGTCAGGTAATTGTTGATCGCTTTGACATCTGAAGGGAGGCATTCCACAGGGCGGGCGCCACTACCGAGAAGGCCCTCTGCCTGGTTCCCTGTAGCTTTGCTTCTCGCAATGAGGGAACCGCCAGAAGGCCCTTGGCGCTGGACCTCAGTGTACGGGCAGAACGATGGGGGTGGAGATGCTCTTATTCCCAAAGATTTGCAGAACAACTCAAATAAGATGATGTGATCGATATTCATTCAAAAATTTGCTTGATGCTGCTTTCTTAGGATTGTATCCTGTTAGTGGATTATATTGGGGGGGGGTGTAGGCTTCGTTTCTGACTCCCTCTATTTTTTATTTCATGTGGTTATCTGACTAGATAAATTTCCTGTCTACTCCATTACCCTTTAATTACATGTATGAACAAACTCTGAACTGAAAATGGAAATGAATGAGTACTTCAGCACCAGACGTCCCAGCCTTCCATCTACTATCCATATTTCCATTTCTTTAGTGTGCACGGTATGCCTCAGATTAGTTCCTCTGCTTCTGTTAATATGTTTGGAAAAGCTATGGGCTCTGGCCACCAATGCTGCCGCCCCTTCGAATAAAAATAAAAAGGTATGGCTTATAATTTCTGATTTATTAGCCATCTTGTAAATCTTAAGGCATGTAGTTTATGAGCTTATAAAGAAAACGCGATGCTGTCATACAACCCTCTGTATGATGAGGTTTTGCCTTTTGTTTAATGGTCAGGCTAGATGTGATGGGGCAGCCATGTTTATTTATCCACACAATAAATAAGTCACTCTTTCAGGGCATCTTTCTGCCGGCTGGTTCATCTCAGTATGGCACTGCAAGAAGCAAAGTGTAACCAACTGTTAGATATGCATGTATTGCAGAGTTGATAAGGCTGAGCTGGTCTGTGGGAAGCACAATTCCTTTATCACAAAAGGCAGCTAGCAGGACGATGCAATTTTCTGTTAGCTCAGTTGTTTGGAAGACAAATACTGTAATTACTTTTGGGACCCTTTGCTACCTCCGAAAGAACTTAGGTTCCGTTGTCTCCCAGCTATTTTTGTGGGCTAGCAAATACAGTGGTACCTTGGGTTACAGATGCTTCAGGTTACATGCACTTCAGGTTACAGACTCTGCTAACCCAGAAATAGTACCTTGGGCTAAGAACTTTGCTTCAGGATGAGAACAGAAATCACGTGGTGGCGGCATGGCGGCAGAAAGAGGCCCCATTAGCAGAATGGATTGTACAGCGGTACCTCAGGTTAAGAACAGTTTCAGGTTAAGAACGGACCTCCAGAACAAATTAAGTTCTTAACCCGAGGTACCACTGTACAATCCATTCTGCTGGATAACTGCGCCGGCAGTTAACCCCACTGGCAAATGGTAGGGCAACTAGAGTAACTACCGTACTTCCCCCTGTTCATTCATGAGTGTTCAAAATAAGAATCTTGGGGCAATCAAAACAGCTAGAGAATCTTCAGCAAGATGCTTATTTTGCAGATAGAACCTTTTGTTTCCAATGATGGCCACCAACTAAAACAGGATTAGGCAAATTCTGAAAGGATAAGTCTATCGTATGTCACTTTCAGTATTACAGCTGGTACTATTTATAATACATTCCTGCAAATAACTTCAAAGATTTTTTTCCTGACCATATCCATTTTTGCTGACCTATGTCCACATCAATGTCAATCCATTCTGGCATGTCAGGGCAGTTGAAAACACTCTCCAAAGCAACCCCCACAAAGTTGATTTTGAGCATTCACAGCTGGGCTGTGACTGTGCCAGCAAGTCTGTTCAGGAAACAGTTGCTGCTTCCTATCTATTAAGTAAAGAGGGAAATGGGATGTCTTCAAGACTGTCCTTCAAGAGTCAGAAAACTCATGTTCCAAGGCCAGTGGTATCAATACTTCTGTGTTTGGGAAGTTGGCAGAGGATTGTGCCAGCATCGTAACATCAAGTCTTCATAAGGGAGCAGTTTCCAGAGGAAAAGCTGTGAGTTTCTCATCAGCGGGTGGTTGGTTTCACCTGTGGTGCCCCACCTGCAGCCTAAAGAAGCTTCAGGAGAGGGTTGCTACCACAGATATCATGTAAATGTGTATTTTAATGAGCTGAATAGAGTAAAAGATTACAAGTCATGGAGGTCTGTATGAATTTAAAAGCACTCAGTTTATTTTTGGGTTGCTATTTTCTTAACATTGCCTTACAGATTATAAATGCTGCATTGATTTGTTAATCATATAATATGACTTTTGCTTTAACTGTGATGTTTAGCTTATTTATTAGCTGTTGCTTTTTAAACAGTCCTCTATGCATCTATTTATTGTGTGTAAGCTGCTTTGGGATTCATTTGAATGAAAAACAGTACAGTGGTACCTCAGGTTACAGACACTTTAGGTTACAGACTCCGCTAACCCAGAAATAGTACCTCGGGTTAAGAATTTTGCTTCAGGATGAGAACAGAAATTGCGCAGCATCAGCAGGAGGCTCCATTAGCTAAAGTGGTACCTCAGGTTAAGAACGAACCTCCAGAACGAATTAAGTTCTTAACCTGAGGTACCACTGTACAGAAATGCAATAAATCAAATCAATTGGACTCCAACTCCCATTTGCCCCTGCACCAGACCATGTGGCCAATGCTCAGTGATGCTGGGAATTGTAGTCCAACAGCATCTAGAGTGCCGCACAGTCTCCATCCTTGGTATGGACCATTTGACCCCTTACGCTCCACCTTGGTTACCGAGATCCTCTGAAGGTGCTTTTCTTGAGCTTCCCCATGGCCCTGAGGTTCAGCCAGCCATTACTAGGCACCAAGCCTTTTGTGTGGAAGCCCCTGCCCTGTGGAACTCTCTGCCAGTAGAGGCTTCGCAGGACCCATACCTGCCTTTTTTTTTATGTCACCTAAAAATGGTGTTGATAGGGACGCGGGTGGTGCTGTGGGTTAAACCACAGAGCCTAGGACTTGCCGATTGGAAAATCGGTAGTTCGAATCCCCACAACGGGGTGAGCTCCCGTTGCTCGGTCCCTGCTCCTGCCACCCTAGCAGTTCAAAAGCACGTCAAAGTGCAAGTAGATAAATAGGTACCGCTCCGGTGGGAAGGTAAACGGCGTTTCCGTGCGCTGCTCTGGTTTGCCAGAAGCGGCTTAGTCATGCTGGCCACATGACCCGGAAGCTGTATGCTGGCTCCCTTGGCCAGTAAAGCGAGATGAGCGCCACAACCCCAGAGTCAGTCACGACTGGACCTAATGGTCAGGGGTCCCTTTACCTTTACCTAAAAATGGTGTTATTTAGACAGGACTTGGAAATGTGAAGCTTCTTTTAATCAGACAGTACTTGCGGATTCCCCCACTCTGGTATTCTTAGTGTTGCTGTAATTTTTAAGTGCTGCTTACAAATTTAGGAAGGAAGGAAAGAAAGAAGGACTCTTTTGTAGCCTACAAAGGATTTTCCCTCCTGGAGGTACCGGTAATTCTTACTCGCCACAGGCAACTGGCTAGGTGGTTAATTCAGGCTTGTGATATCCAGAGTGCAGTGTAAGGGCTTTTTAAGAAACGTTGTCACATGGCAGGAGGTAAGTCTCCTGCCAGGCACCAGTGAATGTAGATTTGAACTGCATCACTCACCATCGCTGACAACCAAGCCTTGCCCCCAAGCTGCCCATACATCTTGTTCTAGCTGCAAGCATGGAAAGTAGGGAGAAAAACAGTTCTATACAAGTCCTATAACTTTCCATTGAGCTGGCAGCTCCCTCTCGCCCCCTCTGTATTTACATAGGCCAGATAGCCGGTGATTGTAACTCCGTATCTTGTCCCATCAATTTCAAACATTTTGAAAATTGAAAGCGGACAGGAAGACGGAATAGATGTAGATATATATATTTCAAGGCACTATTTCATCTGCGTTTGAAACCAGCGGCCGACTTGTCTTCTGCCATTTCCCGGGCAACTTATCACCTCGCTTAGTACTGTTTTCCTTGCAGTTGCTAGAGATTGATGGGAGCGAAAAGGGGGAAGGAAAGGTTAGCCCTTAATTGCGGCTTGAAAACAGCATTCATTCTGAGAAGCTTTGCAAAGGTTTTCTCTTTCCATTTCCAAGGAGTTTCAGGTCAATACGCAAAGACTGAGCACTCATGGCAAAGTCTGCAGTCCCACGCCCCAAGGCTCAGTATATGATATCTTTTGAAATCAGGCCAAAAGCAACATCAAATCCATCTGGGGGCCACAGACTGCCCATCGCCTGGCATATAGGATTGCAGCCTTAATGGTTTTTGCCTGTGCAATCATTGCGGGGGTGTTGGTGCTGGAGATCTCTAACAGAGAGCTTTGCAGATCAAACTACATTTCTCAGGATTCGTTGGAGGACACCATGGTAGCTAAATTGGTAAAAAGCTTATATAAAAGTTTAGATATGACCAGAGTGGGGCTAAAATGTCGTCTTTCCTCCACTCTTCTCATGTGAACAAAGTAAGTGTTTGTGTGTGTGTGTTTGGTTTTTCTTTTTTTTGGGGGGGGGGGAACAAACCTATTGTTTTTGCTAGGTACATGGAAGAGCCATTCTAGTGGCAGTTGCTACATAGGTGGGTTTCACAAACTCGGGTCTCCAGTTGTTTTTGGACTACAACTCCTGTAATGATATCAGGGGGTTACTCGAGAGCAATCAGGCAAATGCCTCCCTGGTCTGTTGTAAAGCCTTGTTATTGGTGCCAAAAACCCTTCACCATGTGGAGCGCCACTATTCCGTGGCTCGCTCATTCACTGGCAGAATCTGAGAGTGGGCGGTCCTTAAACCTTCCCCAGCAGAGTAGTTTCTTGACACCCAGTCTGCGCTTCCCCTCTTGGCGTGGAAGCCTACTGCGCAGGGAGGGCGTGGGTAACGGAGGACCTCTCTCCTCCCCATTTTGCTCAGGCAAGGTGTCCTGGCACCGCCTTGCCTCCTCTGAGCCCTGAAGCTCCTCTCCACTGGAGGCATGGTTACTCTCCTCCACTGAGGAGGTGCTGCTTCCCATGATCTTTGAGGGCTCTCTGTAATCCATCCGGCTTTTCCCCTCTCACCCCAGAGCCGATGGCAGTTCCCTGACAAGCAGGACCAGTGGTCAAGGATGATGGAAGTTGCAGTCCAAAAACAGCTGGAGACCCGAGTTTGGCAAACCCCGCTATGTAGGAACGTAGTGTGCTGCCTCATGTTGAGTCAGACCATTGCTCCATCTAGCCAGAGGCGTACCTAGGGTCCCTTGTGCCCTTGGCAGGGAACTGTATCAGCACCTCCCTGGGGGAAAAACATTTCTCCCACGTTTGATCTCATCTTGGCAGCAGTGGTGCATCACCACAGAATATACGTCTTACATTCCACAGCCTCCAGCATTCTGCCTTGCTATTTCTCTTAGCATTCAGCTCCCAGATCGTGTCTAAACTCGGGAATTTACATAGATAACTGGAGACAGATTTCTGGGGTGATTTTTGCACCCCTGGACAGAGGCTGGACAGGGGCTGTACTCCTGGACAGAGGCAAGTTTCCCAACCCCTAGATAAACCTCTGCATGTAGGTCAGTATTGTTATTATTCTGAATTAAATTTGTATACCACCCTATGCCCGTCTCGGCAGTTCAAAGGATAAACTCACAATATAAAAATGCAAAACACATAATTACACAGTGTAGCATTGCCTTCACTGACTGGTAGTGGCGCTCCACAGCTTCAGACAGGGTTTTCTCCCAGTCCTACCTGGCGATGCCAAGGACTGAACCTGTGACCTTCTTGATCCAAAGCAGATGCTCAACTCCTGAGCCACCTAGCCTCTAAGGAATCATTCACATACAAAGCAAACCCCCTGCACTACAGCAAAACATCACATCCCCTTTTGCATCATGGGTAGCCCTGCTCCATTCTCTACCAGGTTTGTGGGAATGTTCAGGGATGCTGGAGAGGATATATTATTTGATTATAGCCTTTCCAACTTGTGTAAACAAGTTCTACAATTTAGCAGAGTAACATTCCCCTTTTTAAACTCACAGCGGATGTGTTTGCTCAGGCTCACTAAAGCCTCTATAATAACTGTTCTGGTATTTCCCCCTTATTCCCTCATAAAAGATAAGACACAACACAGTCTTCTATAAAAGTATAAAAAGAGTTTACTCACTCACATTCTGTTCCAAATCGGATTGCAGAAGGCAGACTTATCTTAGAAAAGTAACATACACCTGGAAACTATCTCATAATGAGACAGTTCCTTTGTCCTCTCTTGGCTGGAAGCTGGAAGCCAAGAGAGCATTTTTGGCTAAGCAGATGTTGCTTCTTTGACGAAAGTAGTCACAGAGAGAGAGAGATGGCTGCCCTGCCCTGTGCTTTTGTCGTTACCTGCACAGGTGAGGCCACGCCTACCTCTAGTCACATGCAGAAGAAGTCTGTCCCAGCCCAGAAGGAAACAGGAAGTTTACCTGCTGGCTAGACAAACATTCCTCCCCATGTGTAAACGTGTTCACTCTAGGAATGTTGTACTTGACTGCTCTTGTGTTTCACATCCCACAAAGTTTATATCAACTGATCATCACTCCCACTAACAGCGAATTCAGGTGTGAGTGCCGACCGGATTGGAGCCAAATTTAGCTCACTGAGAAGCAATAAGTAGGCATTAGCTCATTTGAAGGTCTCTCACAGTTTGCAAAATATCTTTATTTTTTAAATAAATAAATAAATGGGACATACTTTTAACAAAAGCCCAATGATGGCTGAAGATGAGCCACAGAAAGTTGTGGTTCAGTTGGAAAAAAAAAGGGAAACCAGGATGAGATGGAATGGAGTATCCTAGTTGCATCATCGGCTGCCTGGAACCCTAAACTAGAGGAGCTCTTGGGAACAGCTGATGCATTGCAACATTATTCAGTTCTGCTTTCACCTGCTGCTCTTGATGGGGCAACCATTGACTGCTCCTGAAAACAAAGAACACGGTAGCCATCTCAGTGATACAGTGTCCAGATTGAAGTATGAGCCATTTGCTTTGGGGGCCATGGTAGTTAATACAATAACTCCTAATTCGTTTTAAAACATTTGCAAGCCCTATTCAAACTTTTGATAGCAATATAGGAAAAGGAATTTCAGCAGGGGCTTCCTGCTTATCCTGCATCCACAGGCTGTGAAATTCAGGGGACAGAACTGCAGCTGTGGTTGCTCTTTAAAAACAAAACAAAACACGTATGGGCTGCATTTTTTTTTGCACCTTGCTGAGGCCCATCTTAGAGTGTGGGGATGAAAACAACCAGGATGCAAGGCATAAAAGGAGACAGGTGCTGCTTTTGTCTTACGCAGATGTTGCTCTGAAATGCTTTCCCTCCAGATATCCAGGATGCATTTGGCGCAAGTCTGATGTGCTTTACCTGCCTCTTAAATCTGTTGAGCCGAAACCCGAAAGTGGACAAGGCCTGGAAAACACAGTGGCGAGAAAAGAGGCTTGTTGGGAACCCGAGGGTCCCTGGAGATGGTAAGTCAACCTGGACGCCTCCATTTCTTTTAGATTCAGTGCGAGGCTTGAGCAGGTTTCTCGGGTCTGCCTGATGCTCGAGCGCCAATGCCAGGCGAGAGAGGTCATTGCTGCACGCAGCCAGGCCCCCTTTCCTGCTTCCCTTCCGCGCGCACTCAGCTTGACATTACAGATGCTGCTGCTGCTGCTGATAAACCATCACAGAAGCTTATTCAGCTTTGCTTTTTTCCAGGCTGCTCTGCCTGCTTTTCTCTCTCCCTCCCTCCTGATTTCACCAGGAGATACAATAGCTAGAGCTGCAGATTAGACTCCCTCTCTCTCCTCCCCACCCCTCGCCCCCCACCCCTCCTCCCGAGACCTCACTGCGCTTTGACGTCACGAGCGCTCCTTTCCCGTTGCCATGGCAGCCCCATTCCCCAAGCCCTCCGCCTGTCTCCTCTGGTAGGTTCCACAATGGTACAGCCAGCATCACGATGCACAATGGTCTCCAGACAGTAAAAGAGGGTGATTCAGCAAGGCGCCGTCCCTCTCGTTTCTTCCTCCTCCTTTCCTCCCCGCGCGTCCCTCCCGGCTTCTCCTCGCTTTGTGCGCCTCCGCCGCTTTGATCCCGGGCATTCCGATTGTTTCGTGCCCCCCCCCCACCCTCTCCCACGCAACTCCCACCTTGGTCCAGGTCTCCTGGCTGCCACCTGCCCATCAACCTCTCCAGATCTCCCTCTCTCCGACCACCATCACCACCCACCCTCCTTCCTCGTTTGGCTACACCACCACCTACCTACCCACCGATCTTCTCCTGCGCTTTGGGAATGTGGTTTCCAATGACCACCTAAGGTCGCGCGGCGCTAGGGGGGAAAGGTTGCTGCGTTCAAGAGGCTAGTCCGCAGCACGGAACGGTAAGTGATGGGCGCCGGGCTTCTGGGGATGCTGTGTGAAGCTGGGGGGGGGGGGGAGGTCCGCGCGTTGGGGTGGGCTTAAAAAACGCACACACACACACAACAAACAACACGCCGACCTGTCTTTGTGAGGAGGTGGGGTGATGAATATTGATTCGCTGTTTAAAAATAATAAAGGGGAGGGGGAGAAGTGTATGGGGGGGGGAGGGGAGAGGGAGGGGGGAGGGAAAGGGAGGCAGAGGCAGGTTCATGAAGTAAACTGCTCACCGAGGGAAGGAGGCAGGAGCGGCGGCGCTGGAGCAGCATCTTTCGCCTTGTGTTTGGGTTAGTATTGGCAGGGTTTAGGTGATGGGTAAGGAGCAAAGCAGGCGGGGAGGCTGTGTTTTAGCAATCTGGGGGGATGTAAACATTGCCATCCCCGTGCCATCTGCAAAATAGCGGTGGCTTGTATTCCTGTTGAAAGACTGCATGCCCATACATTAGATCCAGTTGCATGGGGGCTGGTGTGTGTGTGTGTGTGTGTGTGTGTGTGTGTGTGTCACAGAGCTTATGCGTGAGGTTTTATTTAACGGTTCTTCAAAAAGGCACCCCTCCCTAATTCCCAAAGCTCTCACCGCCATCCCCCGTCACAGATGGATGTGGAAAGGAATGAGAAGTAGATGTCTCTTGGAAACTATGTTGATGGGATACGTATTTGGGGTGATGGTGGAGGGACGAAGGTGGGAGTGGAAAATTCCAAGCTTCTCCCCCCCCCTTTAAGGGAGGGAGAGGAGTGACCCCCCCCCAGGAAGTCATTTCTTAAGCAAAACACCACTGTCTTGCATAACACCCCCCCCCCCATGCACATGAAGTGGGGAAGATGGTGCATGTTTACAGACGGTACCATTTAAAGTAGCTTGGCTCTGTGTTGCGAAGGGGACACCCTATAAATTCTTGCAAAGACTGCAGTGAAATCAATGGAGCTTTACGGAAATAGCTTCTGACAGCCCCGGCTATTACAATAAGATGGACTCTTTGGGTACCGTTTCCCTCTCCACCTTCTGCAATGCGGGCCCTATTAAAAGATGTGTATAGTTTGCATGTCTTTTGGAGGTCAAAAACATGCAGATCCATCTTTCTGGGGGGTTCTGTTTTTTTGTGTTTCTGCTTTTGTGTGTGTGTGCGTGTCCTCAGCCTTCACTGACTATAGGCTTGTTTACATGGGTGCCTTTTGCTGCATAGCCCTCACAGTTTCTTCAATGCAGTTTTTGCATCCGCTCATCCGGTGACTTTTTCCTGGAGTCTTACGAAAGGCAGATCAAACCTGTAATATGCAGAGCCAGGTCTCTCTCCTTTTCACCAGTTTTTAAAGGGGGAGGTAAATGAAGGTGACCAGAGCGGTGTTAATGGATATTGTGTTGGCTGATATTTTCACTGTTTTGACTGTATTGGCTGCTTCTCGGTGCTGCTCGCCTCATGCAAGGCCAGTAAAGATGGGGGTGTGTTGAGGAGACTGCCCTGCTGCTGACAGGAAAGGGAGATAGGCACTGATTGTGTGTTGAGCTCTGCCACATGCAAACAGGCTCGGTTCGAACAACATGAGGACAGAAAAGCAAAGGATCTTTGGGAAAGGGGAACTGGGAGGAAAAACGGTTACTGGCAGTGTGCTTGAATTTGGCAGCTTCCCTGGTGTTTAATTCCTCTCTCTGCCCGTCCCCCATCCCCAGTGTAGCATCCATAAGGCTGCTGGGTCCAAAATTCAAAACAAAGGAATGCTAGGGAGAACCAATGATGTGAAACAGGGGCTGCCCCCTTAGGGTAAGATATGCCAATAGAGCATCTGACAAGCCTGAATTATACTGGCTCATTTCCTGGCTCCCCCTCCCCCCCCCACATTATTATTAAACAAATGGCAGAAGTGGTGTGATCTGAGCTATTAAATCAGGAACCTGCCCCCTTCCCCCTCTCTCTCTCCCAGATGGACTTCGGCCGTGCTGCTTTTGAGCATATATTGTTTTGCAAATGCCCTGTATTCTTGTTGTTGTTGTGGCTTATGGAGAGGGGTTTGGCAATGCCGGAATAATTTGGGAAAGGGTGAGGAGCGTTCAAGGTAGAAACGTTTGCTGCCTTTGGCCGGCTCCGCTTGCATGCTGACTATTAGAAGGGAAATAAAGCAAAACCGGTCCTCTTGTTGTTTGAGAGATGTGTGTGTGTGTCTACGTGCCTGCTTGCTGGGAGAGGCTGTTTATGAGCGGCTCCCAGAAGGGATGAGTGTGTGTGTTTTGCTGGCATATCTGTAGCCATTATTTAATGGCTTCCTAGCACAGAGGTCAATCACCGAAAAGAAAAAAAATGTTGCTAAAGACACTGCAAACTCACACTCTTATTCTTGCAGACGGAATGGGGGAAATCTGAGGACACACTGAGCTCTCATTTGGGAACACGGCAGGGCCTTATATGTGGGGTTTTGGGGGCATGTTTTTGTTTGCTATTTGCTGGAAGATACCGATCCCCTTCAAAGAATTCTGGGGGTGCAATGGGACTCAGAGGGCATCAGTCGGTTGAATCTCCTGCATAGAAAAGAGAGACAAAAACGGAAGAGCACAGAGCACTGATGGAAACAGGCTGATGTAGCATCCTGGGCAGTGTGTCAGGGCTCGGCCAAGGAGATTGTTGCTGTCCAAGTCTCCATTTGCTGCCTGACTTTGGGCCAGTCAATATTGCAGCCTAATTCCTTCCCATGAAGTTTGTGGGGATAAGCGAGTTGAAGAAAGGCTGGGATTTAAATTGAAATTATTACTATTATTATTATTATTAAAGGAACACCCTGAAAAGTCTTTTACATAGCTGCTAGGATCCTGATATCACCAATGTTTCCTGCCTAAGTAGGAGGGCCAGTTGCTCAGCAGCAGAGTGCATAAGGTCCTAGAGAGAGTCTCCATTAAAAGCAGCATTTCCCAAACTTGGGTGTCCACCTGTTTTTCGTACCACAGTTCCCATCATCCGTGAGCGCTGCTTCTGCTAGCTAGGGATGATGGGAGTTGTAGTCCAAAAACAGCTGGTGATCCAAGTTTGGGAAACACTGATTAAAGGACCCCATGGCTTGGAAATAGCAGAAGCCCCATGAGCTGCTCTCAGTTTGATCAGACAATATTGGAGCTAGGCCATTAGTTCCCAAAGTGGACAGGACCACCCATTGGGGGGATGCTAGAGGTGTAAATCACTACCATACTTGGAAAAGCTGGTATCACTGGTTCCAGTTCATCAGTTTGTTGAAGTAATTAAATTAAATAGTTTTAATTGGTTTGTAAATAAAGGTGCAGCTAATTGTTACTGATCTGAATTTTACTGTGTTACTACCTTCTTTAGAAGGTTGTGCAAACTGCTGTTATCATTAATGCTTTTTATAGGGTAGGGGGCAATGGGGATGAGTCCAAAATAGCTTGGGAACAACAACAACAACAACAACAATTTTATTATTTATAGCCCGGCCATCGGGCTGGGCTACCCCCGCCACCCTGTGCAGCTTCCAGCATATATAAAAACATCAAACATTAAAAGCTTCCCAAAGCCTTCAGATGTCTTTGAAAAGTTATGTACAGTGGTACCTCGGGTTAAGTACTTAATTTGTTCCGGAGGTCCGTTCTTAACCTGAAACTGTTCTTAACCTGAAGCACCACTTTAGCTAATGGGGCCTCCTGCTGCTGCCGCGCCACCGGAGCACGATTTCTGTTCTCATCCTGAAGCAAAGTTCTTAACCTGAAGCACTATTTCTGGGTTACCGGAGTCTGTAACCTGAAGTGTATGTAACCTGAAGCGTATGTAACCCGAGGTACCACTGTAGTTCTTAATCTCCTTGACATCTGATGGGAGAGTGTTCCACAGGGAGGGCGCCACTTCTGAGAAGGCCCCACTGAGGTAGATGGACCAATATCTGGGATCTATAGAAGGCAGCTCCTGACACATATATCTGCAGAGCCATCCTATCCATGTTTAATGGAAGTACGGTATAACTCTGTGCATTTGTATAAGTGTGCCTTGCTGCATTTCAGTGTGGCTTAGTCTCAGGCAAGTGTTCATATACTTGTAGCCTAAGCTTGCAATTTGAAATATACTTACAAGGGGATAAGCTCCATTTTTCAAAACAGTTTTATTGAAGCTTAACATACTGAGCACTAAGCTCCATTTGAACACAGTGGGACTTACTTCTGAGTAAACATGCACAAGATTGCACTGCTATTCAACGATCAGGTAGAAAGAACAAATAACCACTCTTCTGAGATGACCGCAGTGCCTAAATCAGGGTTTTAGCATCCCTCCCTGCCTGTGTTGGTTATTTTGGGGGAAAACAAAACACCTCTGCAGCTGCTCTAAATTGGCTAACATATGTGGTGTAATCCATCTAAATACTCTCTCTTATTTCTAAAACTTTTGTTAACTGCTTGGGGAAATGGAAATTAAAATTTAAAACACTGAATGTACTTTTAGCATTACAAAATTAATAGAAGGATTGGAATGGATGTTACGATAGCTTTGTGTGTGTTCTGATTTCTTGAGTTACTGTGCAGGGTGGGGCAATGGGCAGGAAGGAAAGTTAAGCTCCTTCAATAAACCAGAAGAAGAAACATTTGCAAATGGGTTCCCAGGCAGCCTCTTACCCAGGTACTGTCCAGTCTGAGGCCTGCTTAGCTTTAGCATCGTAACAGCAGCACAAACCTTCTCTTCGCATCCTCTTGGCATCTTCTTAACAGTAATTGCCATCAAGTTCCTCTCTTCTTCCTATATTCAGCATTCTTACAGGCATGTTCACTTAAAAAAGCTTTGCAAAGTGGCTAGGGTTTCATACTAATCAGAAACAAGGCCGCCTTTGCTGCAAAGACTTCTTCTTTTTTTGCTTACTTTAGCACCATTTGCAGAGAGAGGGAGGCTTCTGGGAGGAAATATTCTTTTAGAGGTATATAAACCGCTGTAATGAGGAAACAGTGCTTAAAAGTAGCCAAGAATGCCAAGCAAAAGCCCTCAAGCACAAGACTTCTGTAGTCTGGAATATCCAAGGCTGCTTTTGCAGCCTCTTCCAAAAAAAAATGAGCAGGAACAAATGGCACAGAGGTGGGGAGCTGATCTTAGTAATATGCTGAATGCTATTTTTTGCTCCGCTCCTGTAAATTTAGATGGGTCTTAAGCCAAGGCTGCCATTTAGTTTTGCAGAACAAGGATATTCGCAGAACCAAGCAATCACTTTAGCTTTGCATTTTTTTTGTGGCATTTTAGATCAGGGGTTCTTAACCTGTTGTCCATGGATGGAAGTCCATGTATAGGCTCCTAGGGTCCATGAACCCAAGAAAACATGAAATATTATTCTAATGCGAGAAATTAAATTGCATGTGACATTTTGCGTGGATGTGTTTATGTGCATTTTTATGTGGGGAGGAGGGGGTCCTTAGGTTTTATAAGATTTCCAAAGTAGGCTGTGGCTCAAAAAACAGTCCAGAGCCATTGTTCCTTGAACTGCTCTCTATCGGTTGATTTCGGGGTACATTGCATATATGACCATTGTAACCCTTTTTTTGTAAATAAATTTTTGTTTGATTTTCAAAAATACAAACATACAACAAAAACCAATTCAGAATCCAAATATCGAGATTACCGTATTTTTTGCACCATAACACTCACTTTTTTCCTCCTAGAAAGTAAGGGGAAATGTCTGTGCGTGTTATGGAGGGAATGCCTACGGATGGCGGGGGGATCTGCAGTCGTGAGCAGAGGATCCATGGTTCCCCTTCCTTCCCTCCTCCATGGCTCGCTTTGAAACAGCAAAGCGGGAGAAGAGCCGCTGAGTGGGGAGGAGAGAGAGAGAGACAGAGAGCCCGCTTCTTTAAAGGAGCAAAGCGGGAGAGGAGAGGAGCCGCTTACACGAGTGTAAGCGGCTCCTGTCTGGTTGGTTCCTTTAAAGCAAGCAGGCTCTCTGTCCCTCTCTCCTCCCCACTCAGCTCGCTACATAGCAGCAAAGTTTTTCAGCTCGCTAAGCTGGGGATGAGCGGGGAGGAGGGAGAAAAGCAGAGCCTGCTTGCTTTAAAGGATGCTTTAAAGTGGTGCAAAAACGTGGTTACAAAGCATGGATCCACATGGATCCTCAGGATTTTTGCATTGGGCTACTCCAAACTCACTGTCATATCACATGTCTGTGGCCACAGCATGAGCCACAAAAAACATACATCCACTGTTTCGTTTAGAATATTTTTTTTCTTGTTTTCCTCCTCTAAAAACTACGTGCGTGTTATGGTCAGGTGCGTGTTATAGAGCGAAAAATACGGTATTTTGAATCTCCTGACTTCCCCCCATCCTTCCCATGGGCCATATTAATAGTATTTTCAACTGCATATCAATACTTCTCCAATTTGTGTCTTTCTAAATTATCTGTACATTCCGTTAGCGTGGTTAAAATCCTGCCAATGTTTCAACCTGCTTACAATGGTCTCGTATATAAATTATAAACCTTTCCCATTCTTTTTTAAAGTTCTTTTCTTCTTGATTTCTGAGCTTCCCAGTTAATTTTGCCATTTCGGCATAGTCCATCAACTTGGTTTGCCATTCTCCTCTGGTCGGAGTTGTCTCTTCCTTCCATCTCTGGGCTAGTAGTATCCACCTTTGTAATCCTTTTAAGGTAGGTCAGTAGCCCCTACAGTACAGATGGTGCTGGCTCATTGTGTTGTGTTGCTGTGTCAGCCAATATAGGCACAGAACGTATTGAATCCTCTGGCACCAGAGATTATCTCGTGGCTGAGTGTGGCTCTTAGGAGTGCCTTTCTTTGCCAAGAGGAAGCAAGTGGTGCAACAGAGAATCTAGCCTGATCAGAGCAGACAATCTTGGGTAGAGGGCTCAGTTGCCGGGCTCAGTGTAAGGCAAGTCCATAAGAACACTGTTCAGAGTTGTGGTGGACACTGAATAAAGCACTTCAGAACCCTGTATTTGAGCAGGCTGGGAACCCGCAAACCTTCCAGGGTTGCTGGACTCAACTCTCATCAGTGCCAGCCAGCATGGGCAATGGACGAGGATGATGGGAGGTATAGTCCAAACACACTGACTCATGGGAGATGACTGCTGACGGGTGTGCAGATGCTCAGTTATGTCATTAGCATCCATCTGTTTCAGAAAACAATGGAGGAGTGCCTCTTTGGGGGTGAGTTCAAACCGTCGGAGAGTTACAGCGCCTGCTGTGGCTGTAGAGACTGATGCAGGAGAGGCATGTTTTGTTGCAGCTGGGGCAGATGAAGGCGTCCGGTTGTGCTGCGGCGGATGCACTATGGCGGTTCTTCTTTCATTCCTCCTCTGGTCACTGCTATGGATTCACAACCTGAGTGTCTCAAGGCACTGCAAGGGATTCTCACACAGTGGGGTTGATGTTGCCATCCTTTGGGCCACGTTTGTAGATATCTTTGCAAAGCAGAGTTGGTCTGCCAAATGGGCCTGGTGCCTGAAGCCAGCTCCCCGTAGAGAACGTCCTTGGGGATCCTGCCATCTCCCATTCTGTGGGCATGGCCAAGCCAGTGTAGACGTCGTCAAGAGAGGGTGCAAACATGCTGGGAATGTAAGCTTGGTAGAGCACATCTTTGTTCAATCTGCTCAATTATAGCCAGGGCTGGATTTAGGTTCGATGAGGCCCTAAGCTACTGAAGGTAATGGGGCCCTTTATATGTTCAGCTGTCCTTTGTCAACAACAAATTGCCACTGTTTTTTTGTGTTGAATATATGCTGTATGGTAATTTTTGGACCTAATAGGTATCTAAAGCCATTTGCACATAACAAAGTATGTAGTTTATCAAAGTAATTATTGAACTGAAATACAATTAAGAAGTATATTAATAGTGAAGTACAATGTTTTAGGGGTTGTTTTTAAAAGTGTGGAACAGATTAATCCGTTTTGCATTACTTTCTATGGAAAAGCGCGCCTTGATTTTGGAACGCTTTGGTTTTGGAACAGATTTCTGGAACAGATTAAGTTTGAGAACCAAGGTACCACTGTATATAGAAATGAGCAAACCAGTGATATTTTAGGGAGTAGGCTAGCAGGCGGGGCCCATTACTAACATCATAGGAGCCTGCACAACACAAAACACTGTTGCTGTATGTAGGTTTTATTTTATTTGTTTTTTATCTTATATTTTGGAAATGTACATCCAGGTTTTTTTTCCTTAAATTTTTTTGGGGCCCCCCAAAAGAGTGGGGTCCTATGCTGTAGCTTGTTTAGCTTACACGTAAACCTGGCACCGATTATAGTTACAAAGTAATTATTTGCAAAGGACACTAGTGATGAGTGAAGCTTGTAACGGGCCCAGGTGCCTTTTAAGGCTTGGAATAACAATCTCTTGAGATGAGCAGAACCACCTGTCTCTTTGGGAGGGGCAGAGGTTAGCTACCCCTGGCGTGGACTATACCACCTCACTTCAAATTCCTTAATAAAACCCATTTTCGTCTGTGAAGGCTTTAACTCCTTAGTCCTGATCCTTCACCGAAACGTCTGAACACAGATTCTTCCACCGTGAACTCTTACTCTGTATCTCTCTCCTTCCTCTGCTGCCACTGCCATGTTGGGTTTTAGAATGTAAGTACCTGAAAGGCAAGGCTCTGTATGACTGCCACACATACTGATGGTGCCATGGAAATATAAAATAATTCTGTTACTGTAGGGTTGGGGAAACCTGTGGTCTGCTGTATGTTGATGGACTACAACTCCCATTGTTCCTGACTGGTGCTGATGGGAACTGGGAGCCTAAAAGTATCTGGGGCAGAAATGGGAATATATTCAGACTTGTGGAATCTACTTAAAAGCCCTAGAACCCTGAAACCTACTAACATAATGCTGCTAGCAGGTAGTTGAGTGCAGCACCTGGAGACACACAGGTTTCACCTGTGCTGAGGGAACTGTACTGGCTGCCGATTAGCTACCAGACTTGGCTCAATGTCTCATTACTAACCTGTCAACCCCCCGTAGGTTACCTGTGGACCACCAACCCCTGGACCTGTGAGATCATTCAGGGCTTCCCCAGCTTGGGTCTCCAACTGTTTTTGGACTACAGATCCCACCATCCCTGACCACTGCCCCTGCTAGCCAGGGATGATGGGATTTGTAGTCCAAAAACAGCTGGACTCCCAAGTTGGGGAAACCCTGGTTTAGATTATCTGGGGGAACGTAACTCATGCCAATGCACCCTTCATAATATTACAGAGCAGTGACTCCCCCCCCCAAAGTGGGTGTTTATCACCTCTGCATCATTCATCAGTTGATTCAGGCATCTTGTGAAGACATATCTTTCTGCCCAGGCTTTCTCTTACCCAGAACATTGTACCCTGTTATCACCAAATTTCTGTTTTTATTATATCCTTTTACTGCCTTTATGCCCATCCATTTGTATACCGCTTCGAGATTTTAAATATTAAGTGGTATAGAAATGCTCTCAAATGAATGAAGGGAGCCCAGGTGCAGAACAGCGGTTCAGGTGGGCAGACAGGTGATAGGAATTTAGGAACAAGATGTCTCTGAGCCTAGGAATTTTTGACCCAGAACCAAGGCATTCTTTTTCAGCAATCCAACGTAGCCGGAAAAGAGCTTTTTAGTTGTTGTCATTGCTAGACAATGGGAAATGGGGAGATCCATTCCATTCTACTGCAAGTTGCACAGACGGATGTTGATTCCTCAATGTGCCTTCTCATCTAGAGGGCTGCAAGTTCTGTACTCCTGCAGTAGTGGATCCCGTCAAGGAGAACAATGGTATTTCATTTATCCGTTCTCAACACTGCGCTTCTCAGTCAACAGATACATAAAATGGTGAACCAAGTAGTGAATAGTATATAATAAAGTTTCACATCTGTGCCACATTTTGCTAGGAGCAACTACCAAGATAAGCAAATGTCTGTGACAGCTACAAAAAATATAGACTGTATTTTAATGGACTCGCTGCACTTTAAGGATCTTTAATGTACTTCTGTATTGTCCTGCGGTATGGTAGCATTGCATTAACGGCAAGTATTCTGTTAATCTGTGCTCTCTTACACAATTATCTGCTTTGTAAGTGGCCCGTCTTTATTTAGCTAGGAGAATTAAAACTAATTTTAATAGCTATGTATTGTGGATCTTTTCTTTGTGATTTAGGGCTAACTTTTGGGATTTGATCGCCAGCTGGCTTGTATCATTTCCGAACACAGCTATAAGAGAGATGCCTTTGAACCCCTTCTAGAGTGATGAAGGAGTCTCACAAGATGTGATGTGCTCCAGTGAAATGAATGCTACCCACTAGGAGGAATCTATTGAAACCATCCTTTCAAAGGCACCTTTTAAAAATGCCTCCAATATGACCACTATGTTATTTTCAGCTTGTCATCTAGGACCTTTCCTGTAATTTCATTATAAGACTGAAATGATAAGGGGCTGCAGAACCTTCTCGACAAGGAAAGGTGAAAGAACTGGGACTTCCTATTTTAGAGAACAAAAAAGAGACAACAGAGGGCAGACATGACAGAAGTGCAAAAATACCACGAAAGGTGCTTCTCTTTTCTCTGTCTCATAATTGCAGAGCTCATAATTATAGAACTGTGGAATTGATTGGCAGTAGCTTCATGCCAGAACAAAAGAAAAATATTGCTACACAAGCATGCATGGTTTTTTCGTTATGTGAACGAACCCTGGGCTTCTGCAGCCGCCACTTGTGCAGTCCATTTAACTTCCTTTCATGGCAAACCACAGTTTGACATTACACCAGAACTGGCAAAGGATGGTTTGTGCTTGCCTTCCAGCCAAAATTCATGGTTTGGAAGACAAGTGTGGACCATAGTTTCCTGGTTCTGATATAACCAGTCTATTGTTATGACAGAGGAAGAGTTGGGAAGGTATGAAGGCAGTGGAAGGAGAATTTATGTGATGTTCACTTAGGGAATTCCAAACCATAGTTGGAACAAACCATAGGTGTCATGATGGTCTATAGCTAAGATGGCTTTTATCAAAGAACAGGGAATACCAGCAACACAGTGTATCAGCGTCGAGTGCTCCTGCTCAGTGTGCCAGCCATCTAGCCATGCTCCCTTCTAGGATATTGTTATAGATGCCATTCCATTTCTTCTCCTCCAATTTTCTCTTCTCCCCCCACCAGCCAGTCAATATTGCATGCCCACTGAGCATGCACGGTCTATCCTGAATTGTTTTTGTCCCCCATTCTTTAATGGTCTTTTTGGAAACCTTTTTTTTTTAAAAAAAACAACACTTCTGGAATCTTGGGGTTTCTTGAGGCCTGATAATACCTCCCCTCTTCTACATGGATGGCACCATTTTGGCTATATAAACACAGGCACTTGGATAATGGGTTTGCTGTTAGGGTATATGATATCAGACATACTAATGGAGGGTCGGACATGATAGCTTAAATGAGCCCTCGGTATCCAGCAGTAGGAGAATTTGGATCAATTTCTGGATGCAAACTATGAAGAATGGCAGGCTGTCTTAGTTGAGGTTTGCAGAGGCAGGTAGTTGACTATTGCTAGACAGACAAAACTGGACAAGATAAGCCATTGCTTTGTTCCAGGACAGGCTGCTTTCATGTTCTTGTTTTACTTTGACGTACTCATACAGAGGATGTGAAGGTGGTATAAAGGAAGGCAGATCAGGATGAAAAGAAACTGTGCTGGTTATATTAGTGTTTTTTTGAGGGGTTTTCTGTTTAAACATAGTTTTATAGTTATTTTGGAGAGGACATTTCCTCCATCGTTCTTGGAGAAAGGGCATCATTTTCCAGAGTTAATTCACCACCACCTATCCCGAAAACCAAACATAACAATGGTTGCTTTTGAGTTGAATCTGTTATGTTTGTGTAACCTGCTTTGTCTTGCCTCCCCTCCCTGATTCATATCATTCTAGGGACATAAGCTGTCTTTTACCGGATCAGTTTCTTTGTCCATTTAGCTAAGCATTTTCTCCTTTTGCTGGCATGAGCTCTCCAGGGTCTTCAGAGAGGTACTTCCCGCTACCTGAGCCTTTTAAAAAATGCCAGGGATTGAGTACATGGCCTTCTGCCTTCAAAGTATTCACTGAGCCTATGGTCTCTTGTTTATGCTTCTTCTTGGGGCTTTTTCCTGCAGACATCTGGTTAGCCACTGTGAGAACAGGATGATGGACTAGATGGGCCATTGGTCTGACCCAGTAGACTTGTCCTTTGTTTTTAAAACTGAGGTGTACTTGAGTATGTTGGTTTATGGCTGTCCCTGAGAGCCAGTGTGGTGTAGTGGTTAAAAGCGGTAGACTCGTAATCTGGTGAACCGGGTTCATGTCTCCAAACTCCTTCCCTTCCATGGCGTTGTGATCCTGGTCATATGCTAGGTGAATCTTGGTGGCCTCCAATATTTGGTAGGCAACACTTGAAAGTGCAAACGATGCTCACCTTAAGGCACGTGTGATCTGAGTGGTTTTTGTGAAGAATAAGTAAAAAGATTGTAGGAGTTAAATACATGTTACGTGTGGAGGGGCAAAGTTGTAAGACATGAACCAGGTTTGCAGTAGGTGCACATAAATATAAAATGAACCTTTCAGCTAAATTACTGGCAAGTTATCGTCATCAGCAGAGTAAGACTGAGTGGTAAACTAATAATTTGTTGGTTCAAATTCTCCTCCTTTGAGTAGACATCATCTGGCAAGCTAAGATCTTAGGGCTTCAGCTTTATACTTCCAGTACGGAGATAATGGTGCTGATTGGAGATATTACTGAGGTCATGAATGTGAAATACTTTGAGCATTCTAAAGTGCTCTGTAAGGGCCAAGCTAGATATGACATCAATTATTTGAGTGCAATTAGTACACACAATTTCTTTGTTATGTAAACAGCAATTTTCCTCACCAAAACCACCTACTTAAATCCAATAGTGGCTTCCCTTGAAATGCAAAAAGATGTTGGGAGAGGTAATTTTTCTCAGGTAGGGAGAGTTAAACCCCATGGTTGCTATTTACCGGTACTTAGCAAACAACAACAACGTGCATGTTAATTGCTTTAACGCAGTTGTTGTCGCTTCTATTTTGCTATCCCTAAATTTGCTATGCCAATTTGAGGTGTGTTTTATGATACTTTGGGCATTCCAAAGTATTCTCTATTTGCCTCCAATGTGTTAAGGTGGCATCCATGTTTATTTTAAAAATACATTTGCATAAATAAATACACAAGGATTGCCACAGTTTCAATATTGAAAACAATCTGCAAGGTTGCAAGGGATCAAGCAGAGGTCCCATGTGTTTGACAGCTATTGAGCGCTCAATAGTAATGGCAATGTATGCATGTGTAGGTCACAGGGGAGGAGACAATTTCTCATTACTGTATATAAATAGCTGGAGAAGCTTCTGAACAAGATGTGCTGAAAAATACCAGTTTTTTAAAAAAAACAATTCTTGGCATGTATCTCTGCAAGATAAAATAATTTTGAAGATGGCTTGGAACTCTTGATTTGCAACTTTTTGGCGGTGCAGGGTACATTTATGATGGCTGTGATGACTATAGAGAACATAGTCAAGAAGACTCAGATGCCGTTGGCAGACTGACTTCTCTGAGCCTACTTCTGAGTCATCTGGCAGAACTGCAGTAGTTTCTTTTTTAAAAAGAAAAAGAAAAAAAGAGTCCTTCATTTTGAAGGGCTGCCTAGTGGTATGACCAGTTTAAAGATCAGAACCATAAGAAGAGAGGGAAGGGGGGCTGTCAATATGCAAATCAGCACATGCAAATATTATGCAAATCGGTGCCGCCTTTTTTGTGTGTGATTCATTTATTCTTTTTTGCAACGCCGAGACACTAGGGCTCGATGAGACCCCTGTTTTCACTTTCTGCTCGATACTGCAAACCTGGTGCAAGGTTACAGAAATAGGGTTGCGAAGGACTCAGCACATTGCCCCGCCCCCCGCAAGTTGTGGGGTTCAGGTGTAGAACGAGAGCAGCTGAGCCAATAACCTCCCAAGACTCTTCTGCTCGCCCTGGTTCTGTGTGGAATTGGGATAGCTTGCTTGTTTCTTTAATTTGAAGGCTCATTCCCCGCCTTTCAATCAAATGAATCTCAAAGAAGCAGGTGATAATACAAAAAAAGACACAGTATATATAAAAATAAAGGGACACCTGACTATTAGGTCCAGTTGCGGATGACTCTGGGGTTGCGGCGCTCATCTCGCTCTATTGGCCGAGGGAGCTGGCGTACAGCTTCCGGGTCATGTGGCCAACATGACTAAGCTCTTCCGGCAAACCAGAGCAGCGCACAGAAATGCCGTTTACCTTCCCGCCAGAGCGGTACCTATTTATCTACTTGCACTTTGAGGTGCTTTCGAACTGCTAGGTTGGCAGGAGCAGGGACCGAGCAACGGGAGCTCACCCTGTTGCGGGTATTCGAACCGCCAACCTTCTGATCGGCAAGCCCTAGGCTCAGTGGTTTAGACCACAGCGCCACCTGCATCCCAGTAATATATAAAAGGTCCCAATTCCATGCACTCTCACATATCGCAGCAGACCTTAGTCTTCAGGCAAATGGATGGGTCCACAGCATGATGCTCATTGGTTCTGCAGTCCCAGAGGAACTGGCAAGAGGAACTGACTCAGTGTTATTTCTGGCAGGAGAGGGTGGATGGGAGCAAGCCCCCTGTAGCTCTTTCGTCTCTGGTTGATGGATGGGGCCAGCCTAGCCTTTGCCTTTGGTGGGGGGACCTACTCATTGCAAAACAAGAGGATGCATATTTGCATAAAAGTTTCAAGTACTAATTTATGTGAATAAGTGCTGAGTTAGGAGAAAAACACTCTAAATTAAATAGAAATCCCATACATCTAATGGGCAATGCTGTAGCCAATATGTTGTTCAGGTGTTAACTGTGGTAAAAGTAAAGGGACCTCTGACCATTAGGTCCAGTAGTGGATGACTCTGGATTGCGGCGCTCATCTCACTTTATTGGCCGAGGGCGCCGGCGTACAGCTTCCGGGTCATGTGGCCAGCATGACTAAGCCACTTCTGGCGAACCAGAGCAGCGCATGGAAACGCTGTTTACCTTCCCTCCAGAGCGGTACCTATTTATCTACTTGCACTTTGACGTGCTTTCGAACTGCTGGGTTGGCAGGAGCAGGGACCAAGCAATGGGAGCTCATCCCATCATTGGGATTCGAACTGCCAACCTTCTGATCGGCAAGCCCTAGGCTCTGTGGTTTCACCCACAGCACCACCCGCGTCTTGAACTAACTGTTGTAAAGGTAAAGGGACCCCTGACCATTAGGTCCAGTCGTGGCTGACTCTGGGGTTGTGGCACAATTTCAAAGCCCCTGCTGCTCTGTGTTCTTAGGTTATTTTACCTTTGAAATTGTACTGCACAGACCTTCAAATGGAGGCTTCTCCACAAAGCAGGGCACATGGTCACACTGCTCTTCCTCCCAGTGGCCTGGTGCCCTCAGCTGGTGGTAGAGGCCGGGGTGTGTTTTCCTTCTACTTTCTATGTTATGTACTGAAGTTCTCACCCTGGGCCAGCTGGGGGATACTGTAGATAGTTCAGGTCCACATATGCAAATAAGGGATCGAAAGTGACGTTCAGTGATTGGATAGTTACAGAAAATTGTTACAATTACGTTGTTCTGGAGCTCTATATAAGCAGGCTGGCTGAACCCTTCAGTTCAGTTCTGTTCTGGCCTGTGAATAAACAAGAGCTGTTTGAAGAATCGCTGTGTCGTCTGATATGCTCACCCACAACTTAACATTCTAGTTCCTGGGAAACTGGAAGTTGGGACAGGATTTAGCTATGTTAATCTGTTGTGCTGCATAAGAAAACTAGCAAAAAAAGAGAGTTTTGTGGCACTTGAAAGGCTGAGCATTCTATCCAATGATAGACTGCACCCGTTGGAATCGATGGACATGACTTAGGTCTGTTAATTCCAATGGGTCTACTCTGAGTAACTACTCCTCTAGTTGGAGACAACCATGGAGCCAAAAGGCCACCAAATGCCAAGAGGCAATATTTTTGTGCGAATCTCTATTCCTAATTTCTCAGTAATTGGCAATAACACTCTCTTCCTAGGTTTGTTAAGTTAATTTAATGCCTGCAGTGGGAATGAAATACTAATACCAGCTTAATCGAGATCAGAGATGTACCTCTCACTACAGGTGTTAAATTAACGTTGCCAGAGCAAAGCCAGGAAGAGTGTTTTATTGCCAATTACTGCTATTATGAATAGTCACTGAATTTATCTTCTGTAGTTAAATTTGAGCTTTGTGTGGAAATTTTGGCTCCACTGTTTACAACACCCACGTATCCTTTTCGTTTACCAAGTCAGGAGAACACTTTGTGCATCTGGTGGACTAGCCTCTAACCCACACAAGTTGTATTGCAAGAGATTTTGTGGCCTTTAAGCTTCCACAACAGAACATCATGTCCCAGGTTTGATTCCTGGCATCTTCTGCCAGTCCCCTGTCTGTAACCCTGGAAGGCCTCTGAGCTTGATGGGCCAATGGTCTGATTCAGTATATGGCTGCTTTTAGTGTTTCTGTTTTTATTTATTTAACCAAATGTATAAGCTGCCCAGAGTGGTGGGGGTAACCCAGTCAGATGGGAATAATAATAATAATAATAATAATAATAATAATAATAATAATAATAATAATAGTTCTGTGCAAGGACTTCCGATTGCATACCCTCCAACTTTTCTCCGATGAAAATAGGGACGTCCTGTTCCATAATAACAATTTGTCTCATCCATCTGACTGGGTTGCCCCAGTTTTTCTGGGCGACTTCCAATATATATAAAACACAATAAAACATTAAACATTAAGAAAACTTCCAAATACTTCAGATGGCCCAGGGGTCGGATAACTCCACAACCTCCAACATTTCTCCAGTGAAAATAGGGACAACCTACCATACCTTCCAATATTTCTCTCATGAAAATAGGGACATCCTAAGGAAAAGTTGGAGACTCCAGGATCAAATCAGAAACCAGGACGGCTTCTGTAAAACTGGGACTGTCCCTGGAAAATAGGGACCCTTGGAGGGTCTGTGATTATGCAGTGGGGCTTCCCTGCATTTTCTGAGCTCTGGTGGCTGAGAGTACCCTCAGAAAAGCGTTCATAAGGAGGGTTGATTGTTCCATCCAGCAAGCTGCAGGGATTCCACACATTTTCTTATGTAATGCAAACCTTGAGTTGTTTCCTAACTGGAGGGCTTGTCCCAAGAACCTCATGAGGTGCGTTTGGGAACAGAGTTACAGAACATCAGTCCATGCAATTGGCAGTATGCAGCCTTTGGATTGGTCAGGCCCAGTAATACAGTGGTACCTCGGGTTACAAACGCTTCAGGTTACAGACTCCACTAACCCAGAAGTAGTACCTCAGGTTAAGAACTTTGCTTCAGGATGAGACCAGAAATCGCGCAGCAGCAGTGGGAGGCCCCATTAGCTAAAGTGGTACCTCAGGTTAAGAACAGTTTCAGGTTAAGAACGGACCTCCGGAACGAATTAAGTTCTTAACCAGAGGTGCCACTGTATGTCAGAACAACCACCCCTTCCCACCAAATGCTACCTTTGTACAATCATTTGCCAGGTAGTTGACATTGCTTCCTTGAGAGTTTCCCACTTCTAACTTTCTGTTAAAATTACACAGTCCTCCTAACTGCTAAGACATAATTAAACCCTCCCCTCCAAGTGTCCCGATTTTCCAGGGACAGTCCAGGAATTGTGAAAGCCACCCCAGCTTCTGATTTGATCCCAGAAGGTCTCTACTTCCTCTGCCAGCATGGCTGATGCCAAGCTTGAGGAGAAAGATGAGCCAGCAGTTGTCTCAAGCAGTAGTGGTGATGGCGCATCATGTTGCCTATCAATGGCCACTGCTGCTTCCTCCCTTGGGGAGCTCATAGTGGCTGCTGCAGACTAGGCGAGGAGGAGGAAAGGCTGTCACCGCTGAGGACTGTGGGAATGTTCAGGGTGGCCGGAGAGGATATATTGTTTGCTAGTACCCTTCCTAACTTGTGCTAGCAAGTTCCTTTACATAGCAGAGTTTACATTCCCCTTCTCACGCACAGCAGAAATCTGGTTGCAGGCTCGTTAGAACCTCTTACTATTTTGCAGTTCTATCTCCCTCAGATTGAATTGTCTGTTCCTGGTAAGATCCCCTTTTAAACCCCTCCTAAAAGAATAAAGACACACAATCTTACACAGTGGACGCTTGGGTTGCGAACGTGATCCGTGCGGGAAGCATGTTCGCAACCCACAGCATTGCGTCTGCGCAGGTGCGGGTTGCGATTTGGCGCTTCTATGCATGCGCAAAGCGTGATTTAGCGTTTCTGTGCATGTACAAGCGCCGAAACCCGGAAGTAACCCATTCCAGTACCTCTGTGTTTGGCGTGGTGAGCAACCCAAAATTGCGCACCCTGAAGCGTCTGTAACCCAAGGTATGGCTGTATTCATAAGCAATAAAAAGAAAGTTTACTCATGATCAGGCAGAGCACAGTGTGAACCCTGAATGCAGGCTTTACAAACATGTACAAACAGGTTTACCCCATGTGGGAGATGACCTGGGGAACTGCTGTGGCAGCCAGCAGTCCAGTCCAGGTGATGCAGGAAGCAGGCAGGACGAACAGGAAGGTTGAAAAGAGGAAGGAGGCAACATGACTTGGCCTTTTACCAGGTCTGGAAAAGTCACACCCACCCACTAGTCATATGCAAGGAAGGATGCTCCAGGCCAGGAGGAACAGGAAGTGTCGACCGGCTGGACTAAACATTCCCTTGCAGGTGCACTCTAGGAAAACGAGGAATGTTGTATTTGACTGCTCCCAGTGGATTACACCCCACAAGGACTAGCGCTGTGACACTCCGGCTCTGAGCGGCAGGCAGAGCCGGCCTTAGCGGGAAGAAAGTAGGAGTGGAGGGCAAAAAGTCCTGATTTTAAAAAAAAAATGCTTTGTGCATCTGTGTCTAATCTAGCCCCTTTCTAAAATTTATTTATTGGTGTGTATGTTTTGCTTTTTGTAGATCTACCAAAGAATACAATAAAATGAAGTTGGGATTAAGGAGTTTTCTCAGGATGGTGGAGGGCTTGTACTGGGCGTAGTGGTTCTGTTTCTCTATTTTCAGCTGAGGAATGTTGGAGGGTATGATAATTATAGGTTAAGTAATCTAAAAGAACGAAATGTGTTGCCGGGACTTCAAAATGTACCCCCGTTTTGCTAACGGATACGTACAGGTGTCCAGATTTTGCAACCATGTTTGTACTTTACATTTAAAACTCCCGAGCAAGACATGTAAATAATTCATTTGCTAATCCTTCGTTTTCCTCTCCAGCCTGGCATTTATCCCTGCAGATCAGGGAATTATCTGCATATGTAACAGCCTGCTTAGTTTGGGCAAACAGCTATTTGTATGCAAAATGCTTGTTTTCTTCTCTCGCTTTTTTGTCCCTGGCGTACCTATGGGTGATGGTACAAGAGCTAAAAAAATGAAATAAATGGAAATGAAATGACCTGACTACACGGAGTTGTAAGTTCAGTTTCCAAGAACTCTAATAAAAAAACTAAGAACCTTAAGGGAACACTAGGGTGGGACTGTGTCTCATTTACAGAGGGCAATACTATCTTAGAATGACTATCAGAGACCATTTCTCTGTTGGAAGGTGCTTTCTAGTTGAAGAGCTGCTTGCTTCAAGTCCAGTTTAATGACAAAGCTGCCTGTCCACAGTTTTCATCTGGACAGCAGACTAAGCAGTCACAATAGGCCTCATGACCACAGTCTTCACCCAAGACTTCAATCCTAGAATTGTACAGTTGGAAGGGACCACAAGGGTCATCTAGTCCAACCCCCTGCAATGCAGGAATCTTCTGCCCAATGTGGGGCTCGAACCCACAACCCCGAGATTAAGAGAGCCAGTGTGGTGTAGTGGTTAAGAGCGGTAGACTTGTAATCTGGTGAACCGGGTTTGATTCCCCGCTCCTCCACATGCAGCTGCTGGGTGACCTTAGGCTAGTCACACTTCTCTGAAGTCTCAGCCTCACTCACCTCACAGAGTGTTTGTTGTGGGGGAGGAAGGGAAAGGAGAATATTAGCCACTTTGAGACTCCTTTGGGTAGTGATAAAGCGGGATATCAAATCCAAACTCTTCTTAAGAGTTTATTTTATTTGAAGACCGTAAGTTTCTCTGTGGGACATACCAGGAGAAGCGGTCCCGTAGGTACGAGGGTCCTAGGCCGTATAGGGCTTTAAAGGTTAAAACCAGCACCTTGAACCTGATCCTGTACTCCACCGGGAACCAGTGCAGCTGGTATAGCACTGGATGAATGTGATCCCGCAGCGAGGACCCCGTAAGGAGTCTCGCCGCAGCATTCTGCCCCCGCTGGAGTTTCTGGGTCAGTCTCAAGGGCAGCCCCACATAGAGTGAGTTAGCCTTGTTTTCCATGAATTTGTGCAATCCTCTTTCAAAGCCATCCAAGTTAGTGGCAGTCCACTGCCTCCTAGGGGAGCAAGTTCTATAATTTAATGATGTGCTGCTTGAAGAAGTACTTTAATCTGTCCTGAAAACCCCCATAATTCCATAATTGTGTAAATGGCTACCCTAACCCACCCATGGATATTGGAAGCGGCGCTTAGCAGTTGGATAACTAACTTTGGTCCTAGACCAAGGCTGTCAGACTCTAGGAGCAGCTAGATTTGCCATAGTTCTGTCTCAACCCTGAATGACAGACACCATGTTAACTTGAGTGTGCCTATATTTCATAAGAGCAATCCGTGGAGGAAGGGATTCATTTGTGTTGTGACCCTCAGGAGGCTTGGTCATTAAAACCTTTCATGGAAAGCTACTTTTAGGTTTTGTGTATGTGCTCTCTCGGAAGAGCTGTGCAGGATGTTTCAGAGGGCCATTAGCACATGGAATGCTGGTTTTCCCTCTTTGTGGAAACGTGAATGATGATGGTGTGAAATCAGAAAGCTTTATGGCCTTGACCATAAAGCGACAGAACAGGAATCTAGAAGCTGCCTTATACTAAGACCATACCCTCCAATATTTCTCTGATGAAAATAGAGACATCCTATTCAATAATAATAATAATAATAATAATAATAATAATAATAATAATATTTATAAACCGCCCATCTGACTGGGTTTCCCCAGCCAATCTGGGTGGCTTCCAGCATATATATACTGTGGACGCTTGGGTTGTGAACGTGATCCGTTTGGAATGTATGTTCGCAACCCGCAGTGTTCGCAACCCGCAGCAGCGTGTCTGCGCACACATGTGTTGCGATTTGGCGCTTCTGTGCATGCATGACCGCCGAAACCCGGAAGTAACCCATTCCGGTACTTCCGGGTTTCGGCGGTCCGTAACCCAAAAAAATGCAACCTAAAGTGTCTGTAACCTGAGGTATGACTGTATATGTAAACATAGTAAAACAATAAACATTAAAAACTACCCTATTCAGGGCTGTCTAGGGGTCGCATAACTCCATACCCTCCAATGTTTCTCCAGTGAAAATAGGGACGCCCTCCCACATCCTCCAACATTTCTCTGATGAAAACAGGGACGTCTTAAAGAAAATCGGTACATTCCAGGATCAAATCAGGAATTGGGACGGCTTCTGTAAATCTGGGACTGTCCCTGGAAAATAGGGGCACTTGGAGGCTCTGAGAAACAGGCTGTTGGTCCATCTAGCTCAGTATTGTGAAATGTACTTTTTAAATGTCCATTTTTTTCCCATTGGAAAAATGGGTGTGTGTGTGTGTGTGTGCAGATTCCTAGAACTTCCCCTCTGCCAAAAGGAAAAAAAAAAGAATTACATTCCCAGAATTTTCTCCCCTCCCTACCCTGGGCCATCAAACACCTCTACCCTTGGGGGTAAGCTGACCGAATGCTCAGACAGGGAGGAGTCTAGAGGGCAACCACAAAGCAGAGAACTCAGTCTGCCAGGCTGGGAATGAAAACAGTTTTGGTAACACAAAAGGTAAGGTGGTGGAGCCTGAGACCTGGGAGTTGTGGTTTGAGACCTTCCTTGCTCTGCTTCCACCCTACTGTACCTGGGTGCCCGACAGCAGCAAACAGCAGGGCCACCTCATGATGCATGCATAATTCACTACACTTAATAGTAAGTAAATGGCTTCTATATTGTGGAATCGGTGGAAATGTATTTACTTACCCAAATCTAAGAAGCTAAAGCAGCTAGAGGAAAGGGGTGGAAATTACATTCTCATTAAGACGTGCCTCAGCTCTTAAGTACAAATTCCTTTCAGAGCTGTTCCTGAAAATAGATCAACATGGCTTAATTGCAAATTATAACGCTATTTAAAACGTGTGCATTAATTTTGGGGTGAGATTTAAGTCATCAGTGAATGCCCGGATATTTTTTACAGCATTATGAATGCCTGATTTACTGTTGTCTCCAAAATTAATTTGATTATACTTTTTACCAAGTCACATGGAGAGAAGTGTATTCTAGATACCATTCGTGGCATGAGAATGTGGCAAAGAGCCTACGCAGCTGCGCTGCACGAGGGACAATAACCCATAAATCCAGAGAAGATGCTCATTAGAATAACAATTTACATGCAATGAATTGTGCCTAATTTAGCAAACCTGGCCTGCATTTCACAGATTTCCCCATACTTGCATCTGGCAAGAAAATACCAAATGCACACTGGGGTCCTAAAGCTGCTCTGCTGGCACAAATTGTTTTTTCTTCAGCGGCGCTTGCAAAATGATGCACTTCAATCCAGAGCGAGCAACTCATGTACAGAAGTTTGCATTGATGTGCAAATTGACTTCTGAGTAAGCAGTCTGCAGCATATGCTCAACACCATCAACTGTGACAGCTCTCATCACTTACTGGTGGGGGCGGGATTGACTCCAGGTTCCTTTCCTCCTCCGCAGCTATGGTCAGGAAGCTGACTCTGCCAATCACAGTTTTGGGAAGCGGATCCCTTTTTTTAATCATCATCATCATCACCACCACCACCAAACCTTTATTGGCACCACTTACAAACATTCAGAATAAATAGGCCAATGTGATCTCGTCACCATTTTCAACAGTACAGTCATTTGCCAAAGGGAAGAAGAAGAAGAAGAGGAGGAGTTTGGATTTGATATCTCGCTTTATCACTACCCGAAGGAGTCTCAAAGCGGCTAACAATCTCCTTTCCCATCCTCCCCCACAACAAACAGTCTGTGAGGTGAGTGGGGCTGAGAGACTTCAAAGAAGTGTGACTAGCCCAAGGTCACCCAGCGGCTGCATGTGGAGGAGCGGGGAAGCGAACCCGGTTCACCAGATTACGAGTCTAACGCTCTTAACCACACACCACACTGGCGAGGCGAGCAATCTATTTCACCTCTGTGGGGCTCCAGCAAGGGCAGGGTCCTGTAGCAGAAAATCAAATAGAGGAACTTGGCTACTGTCTTGGTGAGCTCCTGCTCTTTCCTCTGTAATAAGAAGCGTATAACCTCTGTCTCTGGTTTCCATGTTGGGATATATAGGTGGTCTAAGAATTGTTGGCGGAGATCATTGTATATTTTACAATTAAGGGCCATGTGAGCTAGAGTTTCCACCAGGTGGGCATCACATGGGCAGATCCTATCTCCTTCTGCCATACCCGCAAACCTACCCCAAAGGAGGTTAGAAGGATTACAATTGAACATAGCCAGCGAAAAAGCCCTGTTGTAAATAATTAAGGTTAAATTCCTGCGTCCAGGAGAGTCGAAACTAAAGAGGGGAACATGTTTTTTCTGCAGCTGAGATTAGTTCCTGGCAGCCTAGTTTTTAACATGGCATTGGCGACTGGAAAAGCCACAGCACCCAGGAGATCCTCTGTAAGCCCAAGTTGCCGTAACTTTGTGCAAAACAATTGTAGCCCTGGGGAAGGGAAGGGGTCTGACAGAACTTCGCTAAGTAACGCTTAGGTTTTGTATGCAGATCCTCATGCACAGCTCGTTTCTGAATGCAAAGTTCTTTGGAGCGGGTCCTCTGGTCAGACGCAGAGGGTGACAATTGCATGGTCTTGGGTGCTCTGACTGCCTAGCTTCACGGACATGCCTAGCCTTAAGGAAATATGCCCATGTTATTGTTGGGAAAACGCCCTGGGGTGCCCCTGCAGCCCCCGACCTCTAAGCATCCTCCGGTATGCGCAGCTCTGGAAAAGGAATCCCCCTTCTTCTCCAGTGTGCTTCAGCGACATACACCAACTGGTATAGGCACACTAATCTTCTGGCATAACACAGCAAGAAGAATGAGACATCGTAGAGCTAATCTGTGTATTTATTTACACACTACATACAGACAAAGGAATCATTGCGCCCTTTCTCTCCAGCTCCGAGAGAACAGACAGGACAAAGGCAAAAGTACAATGTAACAGTACACATAGCGGAAGAGTTATGACTGTCTTCCGTTCCTACACTCTCCCAGACAGGCATGTGAATTACACCAATCACATCTGCAGAATCGGAGGCATGGAATACGAACAGTTATTTCTTTATTGCAGTTACATCTATCCCACTTTTCAGGATACAAATCCTTCTAAGTACTGTAACAGCAAAATACATTGTTTAAAAACACAACGGACTATGTCAACATATATAGAGTCATCAGGGTCCCTCTCAAAGGGCAGGCAGGCAGGCAGATGGTTCTGTGATAGGTGGAAAGGGCATGTTTCAGATGAATCTGGGTCCTTCGCTCTGAAATTCATCCTATACCTTGGACGCAAAAGGTTCAATCTCTGGCATCTCCAGATAGGTCTGGGGGACACAACTGCGTGAAGTTATGGAGTATAGCTGTCAGGCCATAGTGAGCTAGGTAGACCAATGGTCTGACTTGCTATAAGGCCTGACTTGGCTATATGGTCTTTCATGGTATCCTTCCCGCTGGGCAATTAGTGGTAGATGGTTTTATGCTGATGGGGATCGTTGAGCTGGAACAAACTCTGAAGTCTTCTTTGCCTGCTTTCGCCTCTTATGCATATAAGCAAACTGACAATAGCCTGGCTTGGATGTTGTGATAAGCCACAGTGGCAAAATTAAATAACTTAAGTAATTTATGTAATGACGTTGTCATTCCGTTATTCCACCACGGTCATTTCAATGCAAAGGAAACACAATGCAGAAGATGGGCATGGGGAGGCAACAGCAACAACAGAATTGGCTTCTGTTCTGGACACGGGATGAATAAGTGAACATTGGCAATTTCTGCTCCTGTTTCTGTTTTCAGTTGAATTCTTCAACATCCCATTTTGGAGGAGCAATCCACTTCTCTGAGGCCCAAGCTACATGACCAGACCAGAGGTGTTAAGGGTTAAATCCAGAGACAAAAGTTTTTTGGGATTAACTAAGTGGAAAGGAAGATTGCCCTGATTCAATTATCAGCATGGTCACCTCCGATGAGTACTTCTGATCCCATGCAGGTCTACTGAAAAGTAAGCAGCAGTGTAAATTGGGGCGACATGCAAATAAGAACAGGAAGGATTTTATTATGTTTTTGTACAGCAGGCCATTGCGACTCCTTTTTTGGGAAATAACTTTCCCTTCCAAGTGTTCTGAAATTTCATTAAAATAGCGGAGCTCTTTAAAAGGAAGGAAAAGAAGAAATGAGCAGGAAGGAAAGAACGCTGATAGGATGGAAGAATGGAGCATCTTCAAGAAGCAGTAGTTACATTTAGTCTCTGGGCTGAAGGTGGTCCACCTGTGTTTTAAAGGAACAGCCAAGTTTCACATTGTCTTCAAACAGATTATCCATTTGATCAGCACCTAACCTGAAGAAAGCTGCTTGGATTTTTCTCATGCAACAGGAGCTTTGGCCAGAATAGGTAGGATAATGACTCCGTAGCAAACAGCATTTGCAGATAAAGTAAACTTTGATAACCGAGACAATGTGACAAAGGCTCCTGTTTCAGCATGAATCTTTTTCTAAGAGGCATGTGCTAGCTTTGAGTCATACTGCAGCCATCCCAGTCAGGTCTTTCAAATCAAACACAATGTGATTAGATGGCAAAGGCATATTAATCCAGATCTGCACTCCATAAAGCAGAGTTATTTGGAGCATTAGTTAATTACGTCCTTATGAAATCATGTAGAGCAGACCTGCAATACACTTTGGAAAAGGATTCTTTTAAAAATTGAACCTCTCCACTTCTCTAAGAGGAGACTCGGGATACACAATTTTTAAAAAATTACAATAAAAAATTCTAAAAGTACCAAAAGCAACACTCAAGCAGTAATAACGGCAGCAGCATAAATGCAACTAAAATAAAATAAAATATAGTTACTACTTAAGAGCTCAGATGAATAGGATAGATTTACAGCACACTCCGAACTCAAGATCTGCCAGCTTGAGCAGGTTTGAAATAGGCAGATCTTAGACTGAGCTGGGACTTTGCTGGTGTAACTCCCACATCGTGACAAAGCCTGCAACAGTTAGAAAGCCTCAGTTGAAGACTTGCATTCTCCAATGCTATTTGGAAGACATTAGACCTTGCTTCTCTTTGTGGCTGTCTTGGCTTCCTGATTTCTATTCAGCTGTCTCGCATAAGGGAAAAAACCTGTCTTCGTCTTTTGATGCTGTACCCTGGGCTTCCCAGCGATGTGATATTCAATCCCTATAGTTCACCCGAGAGTGTAATGCAGCTGGAATTGAGGTCAGTTGCAAAACTCAGCAGAAACCTTGATCTGAAGGAGTTTGGCTGCAGGTAGCTAACTAGAAATAGTAACATGAGAAAATAAAAGGAGGGTGGAACTCTTTCTCTCTCTCTGATTTTAAACATGGAAACCCATATGCCCAATGCGAATGTCCAAAATCACAAGCGAAAATTGACTTCCATGAGTGATCACATAAACCTTAGATGCATTTTGTGAATACACAAAAGCAGACAATCTATTCTGTCTTTTAGGTGCACAGAAATGAATGTGACAATCAAATTTAGGTGACTGGCAGTGCCGTTTACCAGTGCACACTGAGAGCCAGTGTGGCATAGTGGTTAGCGTGTTGGGACATCAGGGTTCAAATCCCCACTTGGCCCTGAAGCTTGCTGGGTGACCTTGGGCCAATCACTGTTTTGTAGCCTAACCTACCTAACAGGGTTGTTGTTGTTGGGGAGTAAACGAGGAAGCGGGGAACGACGTACAACAGAAGCTTCCACCCAGACCCCCCTACTGGGGTACCCTGTGATATTGCTCCTGCACGGGGTTGAGGCACCAAATCATCTCCACACCCGAAATTAGACTAAGGATTCCACCCAATGCCTTATCCGCCAAAGGTTGTGACAATTGCTGTGAGGAAGGAGAAACCCCTCAAACGGGGCCCAATTTGCTAGAAGGCAAATTCCTTCCGGGCCCTGACTATGGTGACCATTTCGACCACAGTGAGGTCTAAGCATAAACCGAGAGAACATTATACAGGGTGGGTGGGAAGGTTGCTGACTGTGCTGGCCAAAGCAGACCAAAGTGAAGACTTTGCCACTTCAGTCCACCGCTCTTGCTCTGCTCCCAACAAAGACCATGATTGGCCGATTTGAATGAGGTTTCGGTGGGCAATCCTGCAAGACCCTGTGACCGGTCAAGGAGGATTCCAATGGCCTGCTGTGAGGGCAAAACGATTCCGCCCACCCGGAATTCTAGCAATGCATTGTGGGATAGTCATTAACTAGTTGTTTTCCACAAAGGATGAACAAGGGCAAAGCCAAGATTAAATGACCATTAATTGCTTCTGAGGGAGGCACGTGGAACTGAGGGATGGCATACAAGGAGCGACAAGAAATGATCCCTAGAGACAGTGCCGGATTTACGTATAAGCTAAACAAGCTATAGCTTAGGGCCCCACTCTCTTGGGGGCCCCCAAAAAAATTAAAGGAAAAAACACCTGGATGTACATTTCCAGAATATAAGATAAAAAAGAAATAAAATGGGTTTAGATAGCTATTAGGTCCATAAATTACCATATAGCATATATTCAACACAAAAAACAGTGACAATTTGTTGTTGACAGAGGACAGCTGGACGTATAAGAAGAAGAAGAAGAGTTTGGATTTGATATCCCGCCTTTCACTCCCTTTAAGGAGTCTCAAAGCGGTTAACATTCACCTTTCCCTTCCTCCCCCACAACAAACACTCTGTGAGGTGAGTGGGGCTGAGAGACTTCAAAGAAGTGTGACTGGCCCAAGGTCACCCAGCAGCTGCATGTGGAGGAGTGGAGACGCGAACCCGGTTCCCCAGATTAGGAGACTACCGCTCTTAACCACTACACCACACTGGCCTCATCAAACCTAAATCCTAGAAGGGACTTGCACTAAGCAAGATCAAGGGCTTGAGTTGGGGAAGTAACTGGGACATGCAGTATCTAGTTGAAGTAGCAAATGTTTGTTCCATTTTAGTGGAGTGAAATTTTCATGTCCCGTGGCTAAAGTACGCTGGCTTCCAGCGCTATCTGCATTTTTTGCCTTGAAAATATTCTTACATCTATGCATTAGCCAATAGGGGCCTTGACCTAGAAGTACCATTTATCACATGGACTATTATAGCTGCTCCCAAGAAGCTGATTTAAAAGGTGCTTATATCAGACAGAGCAAAACTGTTGCTAATATCCAGAGTCCTTGGCATTAAGATTGTTTAGCAGTGGAGCACGAGACCTTGGGAGAGAAAATGAACCTCATAAGCCAGGCAGAGTTATTTGTCAGCATTTAATATCCATTCCCTTTAATCAATACGGCCCAGAGAATGAAAAATGTGAAAAAGGGTAAACAAGCAAACAAAGCACAAAGACCTCATTCTAAATCAGTAAAATACACATTTCCTATTGGCATGCCGGGGCAATGGGGGGAAGAAAAGTCTCCACTAATGAGACCACGATAATAATAAAAAAGGGGGGAGGGAATAAAGAAAACTCTACAGGAATAAAACCACTATGAAATATCACATGAGCTGAAAGAGAGAGAATGGAATATCCACAAAAATAATTTGCCTGTTCTCAATACTGTAGACAGCTCCTGCTGTCTGTAAGAGGAGCAGGTTGAACTTGTCAAAATTGGCACTTCCAATACTTTCATGGCACAAATTTGACCTTCTATGATCACTCCTCTAGGAGCAACCTGGTATCCTCCAGATGTTTGGGACTTCAGATCCCATCGGTCAGTGGTCAGGGATGATGGGAGTTGAAGTCTGAAACATCTGGTTGGGAAGCCTTCTCTAGGGTTTCCCTGTCCTCGACACGTGGATGGTATATAAAAATTTAATTGATGCAATCAATTTGTCATGCCAGTTTTATCCAGCGAATACATTAATTAAATCTGCATGTTTGTGTATGTTCTTTCCCTACCCCCACTCTGCAAAACAATCAAAAAACAACCCCCCCCCCCACAAACCCAACTTTACTCAGCACCATTTTGGGCTTCTGAGAGTTTACTGGGAATTTCTGGCACACTTCCAAGCCTAGTCCGAAAGGTTAAGGGCTAGAAACTTGGCTATTAAATGAAAGCCAAGTTTCTAGCCCTAATGAAGTCTGCATTCTTTTCTGGTGTCTTTTGAGTTTCTTTCTTTAGCAACTACTTCTCTAAGTCATCGAATGAGCGACATTTTCTGTATGAACACTTGGAGTGTTTCCACACACAGCCCAACCGAAATCATTTAACCTACTGGCTTTCCAGAGCTTACATTCAGGCAAATTCATACATTTTAATTTGTGTGCTTTATTAGCATCACATTAAAAATTATTCTGGAACAGTACGGCATCTATCATCATAACCCTTATCCTCCCTCACATTTTGTTTTTAACAACAGTCCGGTGAGGTAGCTTAAGCTGAGAAAGATTGAAGGTTTAAGGCCACCCAGTGAGATTGAACATGGATTTCACTAGCCCAGTCCCCTAACGGCTATATCACAGTGTCTCTGTTAGGTTTAGCTGAGCTTCCTCACAGTTGTACATACGACTGAGGCTTAGCTGTAAAGAATACTAAATCACTTGACACCAAAACTGCAGGAAACTTGGACGCATTCACTAGGGAAGCAAACGCTTTCAGCTAAAATTGCTCCCCAGATCAGATTTGGGCATCAGGCCTTCAGTTGGCTAACCCCAAATCTGGGCAGACTTTGACAGAAATGTAGAGAAATGGGAATCTCCTTTGGTTCACCAGAAATCCTATTTACAGACACGGAAGCTTATTTTTGGTTCATATCGTGGAACATCCATTTATGTATCCAACTTGTTTGTACTGCTCACGAGAGAGCTCTCTCTCTGTGTGTGTGTTTTCTGCCTTGGTTTGCTCCCTAATTTCAACCACACAATGTTTTCCCCTTGATATGACTTACTATGCCATCTCAGGTGAACAGTTAAATCCTCAGGGCGAAGGAGTGGGAGAAACATTCTTCCTCCCTCCCTCTTTCTTAAAAGAAACACTGATTCAGTCCCAGATTTTTATCCTATTTTAGAAGGATTTATAAGCAGGCCTCATTTAAGCAGATTTTTATGGTGATTTGCCTCTTCAGGGAAGCTTTGGAAGGATAAATAGGCTGAAATGGGGAAATATTTTTATTGTCTGAAAGATGAGTCTGATGTTTTATTTGCATTTGTGTATATTTCATAAGTGGTAGAACTTATGTTTTGTAAGCCTATTTGCAGCAGATTTAGGAAAACATCAGTATTTCAGGCGATCTGCCTTTTGGCACATTTGATACCCTCAGGACACGTTTTTCTTTCTTAATTCCTTCATTATGGAGGCTGAAGCATCCTCAGAAGTAAAGACTGTTGCTAGTCTCAAGTCTTTCTTTTAAACGAAGAAAAAGGGGGAAAGGGCTTGTACCAGTATTTTGTCAAGGAAAAGGACTAAATATTTATGATGAGATTTAGGTCATATTTAAAGCACTATTGTACTGACTTTAACTGTCATGGAGAAACCTGGGAACTGTAGTCTATTAAAGGTGCTGACCTCACTGAGTTACAGTTCCCAGCACCCTTGCTACAGGTATCTGGGACGCAGGTGGCTCTGTGGTCTAAACCACTGAACCTCTTGGGCTTGCTGATTGGAAGGTTGGCGGTTTGAATCCCCGCAATGGAGTGAGCTCCGTTGCTCTGTCCCTGCTCCTGCCAACCTAGCAGTTTGAAAGCACGCCAGTGCAAGTAGATAAATAGGTACTGCTGCGGTGGGAAAGTAAACGGCGTTTCCATGCGCTCTGGCACTTGTCACAGTCCTTCATGCACCAGAAGCTGTTTAGTCATGCTAGCCACATGACCCAGAAAGCTGTCTGTGTACAAACGCTGGCTCCTTTGGCCTGAAAGTGAGATGAGCGCCACAACCCCATAGTTGCCTTTGACTGGATCTAACTGTCCAAGGGTCCTTTACCTTCTTACCTTTACAGGTATCAGGATTCTCCATGACAGTTAAAGTGCTACATTAGTGTGTCTTTAGATTCAGCGCAACATATGTTTGGGCTGCCTCATCCCATGTGCTGCTTTGGGATCTCTGAGAGGGACTGAAGACGTCTTCTTAATCCTCCTTTGACTCAAGCTCAACAAACAATGGTACAAAGTGAGGGGTCCCCCAGTTTGGAAAGACCCTCCTACTAGGCGGTGTGTGAACCTGGGGCTCACTGCCACCCAGGAGTGCCAACTTGAATAAAATATGTGGAGGGCAGGTAAGCCCTGCCACACATACTCTGTCACATGGCATGGCACACACATCCCATTTGAATGGCAATGCCTATCAACTCTGAGGGGACCTGGCCCTCTCAAATATTTTATGGGAGGGTCAAAAGCACCTTGGCTCCTATGTATGCCATGCAAACCATGTTTTAGTATGGTGTGCCTATCTGCCCTATAGCTCCAGGTGTATATTTTCAGGAAAATAATAGGAGTGCATTCTAGAGCAGTTGAGGTATACAGCGGTACCTTGGAAGTTGAATGGAATCCGTTCCGGAAGTCGATTCGACTTCCAAAACATTCAGAAACCAAAGTGTGGCTTCCGATTGGCTGCAGGAAGCTCCTACAGCCAATCAGTACCTGAAGAACCCATGTTGGACGTTTGGGTTCCAAAGAACGTGCGCAAACCGGAACACTCACTTCCGGGTTTGCGTTGTTCAGGAGCCAAAACGTTCGACTCGCAAGGTGTTCGGGATCCAAGGTTTGACTGTGTTTTGATTTTTTATCTTCTGGCCTGAAAATGTTTCAGGTTGATGCTAGCCGAATTCAAACATTTCCTTTGCAGTGTGGCAGCCACGTTGCTTTGCTCTGTCCCACAGAACTCCGGTGCCTTGTAAAAAAGGCTCCACATTGGAATAACGGCTTCATCTCGTTACTTCCCACACCAATGCCATCCTTTTCTGGGCATCTGTGGCAAGGAAAATAAGAGCTTCATCCCACTTGTCCAAATGGTGCTTTTTATTTTATTTTATTACAAATATTACCAAAACAGTTTAGATTGGGTAACCTCGTATCTGCAGCCTCCTGCACACTATGAAGGTAACATTTGATTCATCCCTTCCTTTAAAGTCAGGAATCGGTTGAATATAAAAGTTGAGTGACAGAAGGGACTGGGGGTTGTGGTTCAGGCAACATAACAAAAAAGAGAATTAAGGAGCATGTGTTTCCATATCCTACGCTGCCTCTGAAGAATAAATCACTCACCAAATGACACTTCATCTCCCAAGCATGTCTGTGCTAACAGTTGGATGCTAAGCGCCAGTCCATTTGGCTCCCAAGGGTATCGTGCACCTCCTGGCCAGATGCTCTCTTTCTGCTTATATGACATACATACCTATTCACAGCACCTTGCCAGGGGTGGGGGAGAGGAACACACCCACCTGCTTTTACATTTATGCCACAGATAACCACTCATCTTGCCATCTGCTCCAGTAGACGCCGTGTCCAAATGCAAGAGACATTTCATGCAGCCCTCCTGATAGCGCACAGCGATAGAAAACCATACTTCCTCTTTGGCTCGGTAACTGGTTTCTCTAATGCCAGTGCGATGGCAGATTCAAAGGAGATGATCCGAGAGCAACTCACCTGTAAGGAAAAGGTGGTGGCATTTGGGACTTCATAGTCTGGAGGAAAGGTGACGAAGAGGTGACATGTTAGAAGTTATGCACGGACAGAAAAGTGGATGGAGATTTTTCCTCTCTCTTAACACTCAGGCTTGTCGACAGTGAAGCTGAATGTTGGAAGGTTCAGGGCAGATAAAAGAAAATTCTTCTTTCCGAAAGTTAAATTACAGAACTCGATTCCACAGGAGGCCAGAGGATGATCACCAACTTGGATGGCTTTGAATGGGAATGGGATGGCTATGCTCTGTCTCCATGGCCAGAGGCAGCAATGCGGAGGACCTTATGGTCTTCAAATAAAAACATCTTGGAGATCCCAGGCCACAGGGAGGCTAGGCTTGCCTCAACCAGAGCCAGGGCTTTTTCGGCCGTGGCCCCGATCTGGTGGAACAAGAGACTAGGGCCCTGAGGGACTTGACATCTTTCTGCAGAGCCTGCAAGACAGAGCTGTTCCACCAGGCCTTTGGCCAAGGCACAGTCTGACCCCCCTCCTTCTGCAATCCTCATAGAACTCTAGCCCAATGGTTGCCATTAATTTGACTCTGAATTGATTTTAGAATGAATTGATTTTAGAATATATTTGAATTAATTGATTGTGGTTTTATGTAAACTGTGTTATTTTTACTGTTGTTAGCCGCTCTGAGCCTGGTTTCGGCTGGGGAGGGTGGGATATAAATAAAAATTATTATTATTATTATTATTCAGAACACTAGTGGCTGGAAACCACAGGAGGCAAGAGCGCTCTTTTACTCAGGCCCTGCTTGCTGGTTCCCACAGGCATCTGGTTGGCCACTGTGAGAACAGGATGCTAGACTAGATGGGCTATTAGGCTGATCCCGCAGGCATTTCATGTAAGAGCTGTTCGACAGTGGAATTTGCTGCCAAGGAGTGTGGTGAAGTCTCCTTCTTTGGAGGTCTTTAAGCAGAGGCTTGACAACCATATGTCAGGAGTGCTCTGATGGTGTTTCCTGCTTGGCAGGGGGTTGGACTCGATGGCCCTTGTGGTCTCTTCCAACTCTATGATTCTATGTGTCATCAGTAAACCTTGTGCATTACAAGCCGTTTTGCAGAGCCTGAATTCCATAGTGTTCAGAAAACACTGATGGAACTAAAACTCAGCCAGTATTTATTTACTCTATAAGCACTGTCCTTAATGGCTGTCGACAAACTTGCTGATACCCTGGCTTCACCTAGATGATGATGATGATTATTTTATTATTTACAGTGGTACCTTGGGTTACATACACTTCAGGTTACATATGCTTCAGGTTACAGACTCCGTTAACCCAGAAATATTGCTTCAGGTTAAGAACTTTGCTTCAGGATGAGAACAGAAATTGTGCTCCGGCCGCGCGGCAGCAGCAGGAGGCCCCATTAGCTAAAGTGGTGCTTCAGGTTAAGAACAGTTTCAGGTTAAGTACGGACCTCCGGAACGAATTAAGTACTTAACCCGATGTACCACTGTATATGGCACCCAATCTGATTGGGTTGCCCCAGCCACTCTGGGCGGCTCCCAACAATATATTAGAAACACAATAAATAAAAAAACCTTCCCTATACAGGGTTGCCTTCTTATTTGGCTGAGATGAATAGCAGAAACCAAGCAACCAGCACTACCACCCCACGGAGCTATTGTTTTGCTCTGTCTAAAAACAAAACTGAGTGGAGGAACAGTTCGGTCTAACTAAAACCCCTTCCCTGTGAGGCAATAGATCATCTCAGAGAAGTGGGGCCGCCATTATTTTTCAGCGGAGCACAACAAAGGATTCCATCTTTTAACGTTCTTATGAGCAATCTCAAATGTTAGGCCTCACATATCACTGAGCAGGAGAAAGCCAACAATGAGAACAAGAAAACATCAAAGCACCAGGACTAGGTCAAGACATCCACCACACCTGAGGGCCACAGATTAGCTTAGTGGGTGCCACACCCTACAACAGTTGCCACCTGAGGCAGCTCTTTTAGTCTGCCTAATGGTAGGGCTGGTACTTGGTGAGGCATTTCTCTAACTTACTGTATAAAACAAAACCCGAACCTGCCGTTTAAAGAAATACATAAACTACCATCTCCTCTTGTTTTCTAGCGTTGGCAACTGGGAAGGATGTTTCATCAACCACCTTAAGAAATATGACTGTGCTTTGCACTGTAGCTCCTAGTGCAGAGTAAATAATTAAAGCTGCCTCCGTGAAAAACATTCCGCAGCAGGGAGGGAATAAAGAATCTTCCTCGAAGAGAAAATCCATTAAGTCACACAGTGAGGAATTAGATGGGTGGGGGGTGGGGGTTTGGAGAGAGAAGGAAAGCAAGCCATCATAAATAGCTACTTGGGGAAGTGAAAGCTGCCTGGCAAATGAGGAGCCCAAGTCTTGAAGAGAGAAGGAAAGCAGAAGCAAGTGAGCATTTGTATGTATCTGCAGGTGGCTGCCATTTCCTACCTTGGCCCTCCTCCCTTGCTGGTGTTTTCTTTTCTTTTTCACAACATCCGGCACACTGTTGATATAGGAGGCGTGAAAGTCACCAATGGGAAGCCTGATGCGCCGAACAACAACTTCAATGCTTTGTTCTGTATGTTAGAGCCCCTGCGGATGAACGAGAGCTTGGTTGCGCTGGCTAAGGGCAAAGATGGCAAACACAGCAATGACCCTTGGCATCCCTTCCAACTCTGCAATATTCAGCTATCTTCTCTTTAAAAGACATCTGAAGGAAGCCCTGTTTAGGGAAGTTTTTAATATTTCATGCTGTATTGTTTTTAACACTCGATCGGAAGCCTCCCAGAGTGGCTGGGGAAACTCAGCCAGGTGGGTGGGGTATAAATAATAATTTATTAAATTATTATTCTTATTACAACTCTGCGATCCTATGATTCTATGTCCTGCTTGTTGGATGGCACAGCGGCGGGGGAAGCTGCTCGGGCGCTTGGGGTGGCGCGCCCAGGCGCAGAGTGAGCTGCCCGTAGGGGTGGGGCGAGCCACCCATAGGGGCGGGGCAGAGGCGGGGCCTCTGGAGTCTGCCTGCCTCCTCCCACTCAGATGCCCTACAGCTGGGGGGGGGGGAGGCAGCGGGCGAACCGTTTGGGCGTCCTAGGAGAGATGTGTGGCTCGGGCGCGCTGCAGGCCCCTGCGGCTTGATGGAGGTAAAAACTGTCTCTCCTGTCTTGTTACGCTGCCATTTCTACGGGGATATATGCTCGGTATTTATCACTCGGTACTTATCACAAAAATCTCCAAATGGGTCCGAACTCCAGTGTCTAAAATTCCTGGTAGAGGACAAGGATCTAGAGAGTGGCCAAATTCTGTGCGACTGCCATAAAACTTAGGGAACAAGCTGTACTACCAAAATGATTAAGGTTTTAAATGACAATTTTAGGTTATATTTCAGTGATCAAGATTTAATGTATATTTTAAACTGTTGTTAAATCTGAATTGTCTCTGTTAAACCCAATCGCAATTCAGTGTATTCCTGTTGTGTTTTATGATTTTTCTGATATTGTAAGTGAGCTGGAACTGGTCTGTGACCGTAATAATAAAATTCATTCATTCATTCAGTCTCTCCACCCAGCATTTTGTCACCCCCCTCAGTGGTGACACCCGGGGCTGACCACACCCACCACACACCCTTTCCTCTGCCCCTTGATGTGCAGAGACACTTAGGAGAACCCCAGTTTAACTCTCCTCGCTATGTTACAGGAAGTATTCAGTGGCTCGTTCCTCCAAAGGCTGCCACTGCAGAGGTTATACTAGGCTGAAGCCTGACTAGGATGAAGGAACGGGTCTGTCCTAAACCCAGCACATGGGATCCAAAAGGCTTAAATTGCTGGAAGAGTCTAAAAAAATCGATAGGTGCACTGCTTTCCTTTGAAACTCAGGGTACATCAGTTTTGTTAATGAAACTCACTAGTTCTGCATAGAGTAAACCAAACCATAAGGGGATGGGATATTGACCTTTGGGAATTCACCTTGAACTTGAAGGATATTTCCAGATATGGAATCCAGATATTTCTGGTCTGGAAATAATGCAAGGTTAGCCATATGCAATCCTTGGGCAATCCTCAGGCTGCGTTGGGGAGGGTGCTCTGTAGTAGCCAGGCACAAAACAAGCTCTATTTATTGGCATATTCCATATATATATATCTATGTATCTATATATATATTCCTGTACTAAAAGTATCCACAAATAAACAAATCAAAAACAGAAACCTCTGCATAGTTCTCAAAAATGAAATGAAATCCTGCCAGTGCCTCCCAACTTTTAAAGAGCAAATTTTCTGTCTTCTTCTTCTTCTTTTATTTCAAACCATAGGCCAATTCATCTCTCCTCCATCTATAAAGCCTTTAGGGCACGAAAGGCATTTCCGACCAACTGTGGAAGAACACCGAGTGCACGTTTACCCTAGATCTAATAAAACTGGCTTGTTGAATGACAGTATAAATGTCAAACAGAATGCTGAAATACTACAAATACATCTCCTTATTTTACTAGACACTAAAAATGCAGCCTATATACGGTTTACTGGTGTTTTAAGCCCCATTTTAGACAATAAAACCTGCTCTGTTAAATGGTTCATTATCTGTTTCATTTAGAACATTGCCAATAAAATATGGCTGAAAAAGGAACCATTGCTTTGTGTGTGTGTGTGTTTGTTTAATGAGGTATCCATTCCTGTTCCAGTGGGACATGTGCAGGTAGGGGCTCAGTGATCGGATGTGTAAACTGTAATAAAGAATTGTGTTTGTCTGCTGTGCTGCATCTATATATGCCTAGCAAGAGGGGGCAAGGGCTGGCTCTCATAAGAACGGTCAGTGGTACCTCTGGATGTGAACGGGATCCGTTCTGGAGCCGCTTTCACATCCTGAAGCGAACGTAAGGCACGACTACGTGTCTGTGCATGCGCGGGTAGCGTTTTGCCGCTTCCACCATGCATGTGACGTCATTTTGAGCTCCTGTATGAGCGGTGAAACTTGGAAGTAACACGATCCGTTACTTCCGGGCCGCCGAGGAGCGCAACCCGAAAATATCTAAGCTGAAGTGTCTTCATCCCGAGGTATGACTGTAGTTCTATTGCCTTCCACCTGCATCAGAAGGTGCACCCAGCTTGTTTAAGTTGGCCCAAGTTCATATCATGGTGTTGATGTTCATTAAGATGTGTGCAGGACATTTGCATGGAAAGTACTGTATTTTTTGCTCTATAAGACTCACTTTTTCCCTCCTAAAAAGTAAGGGGAAATGTGTGTGCGTCTTATGGAGCGAATGCAGGCTGCGCAGCTATCCCAGAAGCTAGAACAGCAAGAGGGATGGTTGCTTTCGCTGCGCAGCGATCCCTCTTGTTGTTCTGGCTTCTGAGATTCAGAATATTTTTCTTCTTGTTTTCCTTCAAAAACTAGGTGCGTCTTATGGTCTGGTGTGTCTTATGGAGCAAAAAATACGGTATTTGCCTGGGAGATAGTGTTCCTGGGCACCAGCAGAGAGAGAAGAGGGGGCTAGATCGACACTCCCAAAGATCTCCCCCCCCCCGGTTATGATTAGGCAAAAAGACTTCTGTTGTAGTTAAGTCTAACTGATGTATTGCAAGTTCCCGATGTCCCCACCCTTAGATTAATTGCTTTCTTTAATCAGATGCTTGTGTGATTATGAAAAACCAACTTGATTGCGAGAGCTTACAACTTTATTATTTCACCACAAAATAAGGACACAAAAAAAGGCATTTGAAATGTACTTGGTATTCATCATGTTTTGACTATGCTGATCTTCCCTGCTGCCCTTTAAAACACTTCTAGGGTTCCTGAGAGGGTTGGGCTCAGGAGAACTGGGTTCAAGTGTGTGTGAAGACAGGAATATCCCTGGGACGCCTTGCTCAGATCAATATTTCACAACCTTTTCTTCCCTCCCAGGGTGGCTGAGAGGATAAAAATGAGCTAATCTCATGCATTCTGGCCATGAGCACCTTTAAGCAAGGGGTGGAGAGTGAATGCAATAAGCATCTCGATGCCTTAAGGGGGTTTCGGATGCTGTGATATGTCCTGAACAAATGTTGAATTGGAAGGTTGCGTATCATTTGTATTCAGACTCATTTTGAGACTGTGATAGGGAGAAGAAGTTAAGCTACCGGGAGAGGCGCCTGAGACTCGCAGGCAAATGACTGTGATTAATATCTTACATTTTTATAAAGGAGCTTTTCATGCCTAATGAGCCTGGAGTGTTTTACAAACTATAAAAGGAGTGCTTCATTTACCAATAAAATGCAGCCAGCTCTGCTGCAAATGAAAAACGGCAACTCTTCTTTCCCCTCAGTGCGGCATTGGCAATTTAGGAATACGGGAACTGTCATATCTTTCTGACACTGCAGAGGAAGAATCAAGAGGTTGCAGTGGCAGCTCCCCATCAAGGTGCTGTAAGCATCATTGAGTTTCATGGAGCTCATAAGTGTACAGTATTCAGGGGCGGTCAGGCTTGCCACTCAGGTTGCATTCATATGTCACCCCACCATTGGGGCTGCTTCTCTGCACCTCTTCCCCTTACCTTTCTTGCCCTGATTTGGCCACAGTGATCCATGCGACGGTCACCTCCAGGCTTGATTATTGTAACTCGCTCTACGCGGGGCTGCCCTTGAATCTGACCCAGAAAATCCAGCGGGTGCAGAATGCTGCGGTGAGGCTCCTTACGGGGTCCTCGCTGTGGAATCACATTCACCCAGTGCTTTACCAACTGCACTGGCTCCCGGTGGAGTACAGGGTCAGGTTTAAGGTGCTGGTTTTGACCTTTAAAGCCCTATGCGGCCTAGGACCCACGTATGGGACCGCCTCTCCTGGTATGCCCCGCGGAGGACCGTAAGGTCCACAAATGACAACACTTTGGAGGTCCCAAGTTGCAAGGTGGTTAGATTGGTCTCAGCTAGGGCCAGGGCCTTTTCAGTACTGGCCCCGACTTGGTGGAATGCTCTGTCACAAGAGACCAGGGCCCTGTGGGACTTGACATCTTTCCGTAGGGCCTGCAAGACAGAGCTGTTCCGCCTGGCCTTTGGTTTGGACTCAGTCTGACCCTTATGTTTCCCTCCCCTTATGGTTTTGATCTATGGGCTATTATTAAAAAGAGGCTGCATTTTAAATTGCATTTTTAACCTGTATTTTAAATTGTCCCCCCCCCCTATTATGTTTTTATTGTAATTTTACTGGTGTTAGCCACCCTGAGCCTGGCTCTGGCCAGGGAGGGTGGGGTATAAATAAAAAATTATTATTATTAATAGATAGATAGATAGATAGCAATGACATTTGACCTTTGGGGGCCCAAGTGGCAATCTGGACTGGTAGAAATGACACAGATCTTACTGTGGTGCGGTGGTTAGATGAGGACCTGGGAGACCCGAGTTCAAATCACCAGCTGGCCATGAAGCTCATTGGGTGACCTTGGGCCTGCCACAGTCTCTTAGCCAGTTTTTGTGAGGATAAAATGGAAAGGAAGGGTTGTGAGTGGGGTTGGGGTGGGACTACATATGCCACCTTAAGTTTCATGGAGGAAACTTTATGTAGTATTTATGTAGTAAATAAAAATAATAATAATTGGCCTCACCGACACGATTCTTTCACGCACATGTGAGGAAATGGGTGAGGAGAGCAGGCATTGCTCAGTGGGGGCATTGCACATACATCACGTGCAAAAGGTCCCAAGTTCAGTGTTTAGTTAAAAGGGATCAAACAGGAGTAGTCAACGTTGTACCCTGTTGGACAACAGTTCCAATAATCTTTGGGATGCTAATAGGATGTGGAGTCCAATAACATTTGGAGGTCATTGCATTGGCTGCAACTTTCAGATGTGGAAGACTTCAGATTGTGAACTGCTGTCAGCCTGAACCTTTCTTCTTTGGCGATCACTCATAGCCAAGTAAGCTTGTCTTCCATAGACAAGATTGTCTTCCATAGACATGGTTTTAACAGTGAGTCCGTAAGTGACTGTGGAGGTCATTTCTGGATCCACACGTCCTTTCACAGTGGGGACATTGATTTCTGGGTGGGAGTTGATCACCGTGTGGATTTGCCTTCCTCTTAGGACATTTCTCCCTCCTATCCTGAGTTTGAGAGTCTTCAAAGTCCATGACACGTTTGGTAAAGGCTGTTCTCCCATTGGAGCACTCGCAGGCCAGTGTTTCCCAGTTGTCTGTGTGTATACTATTTTTATTTTTTTAGGTTTGCCTTGAGCGAGTCTGTGAATCTCTTTTGTTGACCACCAGCATTACGCTTTCCATTTTTAAGTTTGGAATAGAGTAGTTGCTTTAGAAGACGATAATCAACATGACCAGTCCAACGATGTTGAAGAATAATTGTTTCAACACTGGGGAGATGGCCAATATTGGGTAAATGGCCAATATCCTGACCTGGTATAAGACAGCTTCCTCTGAGCAGGAGACGATGATGCCCTGTTTAAGGGTCTTACACTGCACCTAGTAATGTAATTTGCCTCGTATATTGGGCAATCGGGACTGCCAACTCCTGACTTTCTGGCTTGTTTGTTGAGCTTCATTCTAGCAATAGCCAATGAGGTGCCCTGCAGATGTTGTTGGGACTCCAACTCCCATCTGCTCCAGCCAGCATGGCCACTGGATGATGGGAGTTGTAGTCCAACAATATCTGGAGGGGCACTGCATCAGCTACCCTGACTTTAGTCTATCCTGTTTATTGTGCCTACCCTTCAGGAAGGCAGAAAAGCTTTTGATTGCTTGAGCAGAGAAGCCAGGCAGGCGTGTAGATCATAGCGTAGCCAAGGTGTGGTAAAGGCAGGGGACAACCAGGAAGCAAGCTGAGGAGGCTGCCTCAGAGGTGACAGGGAGTGGGCAGTACTGGGGTGTTGAAGGGCAGAGCTGTGTGTGGCATATGCCTTTCTCTGTGCCCCTGAAGCAGCCTGTTGCTCTCAGATTCTGGGCAAGTCCTGCCAACAGTGCTGAAATCAGATGCAACTGTCAGCCCAGTAATATTCTGTATTTAGGAGGGCGGGGAGCCATCTTGTCCTTAGCCTCAGGCAGCAAAATGCGTTGTGCCAGCCTTGAACGGACAGCAGGAAGGTGGGTAGTCTGATGGAAGGCCGTGGAACAGTCCAATGAGCACACAGGACAGCTTAATGGCTTCTGCCAGCAATGTGCTGTGCAGATGGAGCGAGCACACCAGGCTTTGAAGCTGCAACACAGGAAATGGAGTGGGATTTGTTCTCTTCGATCGCTTGATTCCTGAACTCACAATGCTTCCGGCTGGTGGTGATGTAGCTCAGGCTGAAATTCCTAAAATTCTGGTCGTAGGGGCTAAGAAGCCAGGAGCCAGAACTTTTATCTGCAAGGCATCCGTATCAGCCCCAGCCAGTTTCTGTCATGCACCTGTTTGTGTTACCCTTTGACTTCAGGAATCACCAGGAATCACCAGAAAGAAATCAGCTTGAGAGTGCAAAAGATGTTCAAGACCATTGCAAGGGGAAGAAACAAGATATTGCAGTGGCAAACTGGGAGGAACAAATGGGGTAGTGGGAAATTTTTTTTGTAGGGGTACCTGTTCCCCCTTGGAATAATAATAATAATAATAATAATAATAATAATAATAATAATATATTTATACCACACCCATCTGGCTGGGTTTCCCCAGCCATTCTGGGCAGCTTCCAACAGAATATTAAAATACAATAGTCTATTAAACATTAAAAGCTTCCCTAAACAGAGCTGCCTTCAGATGTCTTCTAAAAGTCTGGTAGTTGTTGTTCTCTTTGACATCTGGTGGGGGGGGCGTTCCACAGAGCGGGTGCCACTACCGAGAAGGCCCTCTGCCTGGTTCCCTGTAACTTGGCTTCTCGCAGTGAGCGAACCGCCAGAACGCCCTTGGCGCTGGACCTCAGTGTCCGGGCAGAATGATGGAGATGGAGAAGCTCCTTCATGTAAGCTGGACTGAGGCTGTTTAGGGCTTTAAAGGTTAGCACCAACACTTTGAATTGTGCTCGGAAACGTACTGGGAGCCAATGTAGGTCTTTCAAGACGGGTGTTATGTGGTCTCGGTGGCCGCTCCCAGTCACCAGTCTAGCTGCTGCATTGTGGATTAGTTGTAGTTTCTGGGTCACCTTCAAAGGTAGCCCCAAGCGAGAGATAACTAGAGCATGTACCACTCTGGCAAGACAGTCTGCGGGCAGGTAGGGTTTCAGCCTGCGTACCAGATGGAGCTGATAAACAGCTGCTCTGGACATAGAATTGACTTGTGCCTTCATGGACAGCTGTGAGTCCCTTCAGGGGCACAGTTACCCCATTCATAATCCTTTTTCTCAGCCATTTAATGTTAAGGGCTGTGATGTTGCCCCAGTCTGCATCATATAGGCCACTCTTAGTTCTTATATTTGAAGCTCTTATATTGATAGCTCTGGCGTATGTCTGCGTTGCTCCTGTTCTCCAGAGGCAATGTATTGCCCATTGAAACGGGCAGCTTCTCTCTGCTTTTCCCTTTCTCCTTTTTTAAAAAAAACAAAACAAAACAAAACACCTCAGTCCTGAACAAAAGTCAAAAATGGTGCTGGCCCAATTGATGCCTCCCACTTCAGCTTTACACGTGATTTATTTCTGGGGCTCAAGACCAGGACTAGCCACCTGAGAAACAGTTTCTACGCAAATGCAATTCTGGTTCTAAATGCAGCATTAGGAGTCTCTATAGTATATTGTATTTTAAAATGGGGTTTCAGAGTTTTTAGGGGGTTTTGAATGTCTTATGTAGATTTTCAGTTTCATTGTTCTGTATAGGACAATGACAATAAAGATATCGTATCGTATCAGCTGCATTCCACTGGAGCAGATGCCACGGGTCACCACGTCAACCTCTGTGATTCTTACACCTCCATCTCTGAGCATCTTATCTTGCCTGTGGCATTGCCACAGTTCAGCTGTGGCTCTGCCTGTCCTGTTTGTGATCCTTGTACCCCCAAACTCCCCACCACCCATTCCGGGCAAAGACAAAAGGTTTCTTTCAAAGTGAAGGAAATAAATCCATAGCCCACTTCCCGTGGTTCACCCATTCTGCTTCCACAGCTACAAGAAAGGGCGCGTTGTCTGCTCTCTTGGAGCCAGCTGACATTGGTAGCGAACCCTGCGCCCAGCTGCCAAGCGCCTGTCTTATGCATTTCCTGACCCAAGCAAGCTGTTGCTCCTTCCCTTGAATATTAATTGCTGCATCGCGAAACGCTGCAGTTCGATACCACTTGGAAGACTAGTAGGTGGGTGATAAATCATGCATGGGAGAGCAATGAAGGCAATGCGGTAGCCTTTATTTATTTATTTTTACATAAAAATTAATTGGTTTATGCACAAGGTAACGGCTCTCGGTAACGCGATCAGCAAGGAGGAAGAACTATACTGATCTATCCTTCCCTACTGCTGCGGCTTGGCCTTGTGAATTAGCTCTTCAAACCTTGGATGGGTCATTTTAGGCCCCCTCTAAATGTGATTGCTGGTTGCTACAAATTCTGACCCCACAACTTTTTGCTGCTCGAGGCAAAAGTCAAGATGGCGCCTCCCCATTCTATGTGCAGAAGCAAACTGTGCCAGCAGTTGAATCTTATTTCCAGCAGTGGCAATATCGGTGGGATGGCACACCCAAAGGCATTAGACTCATTGAGAACACCCCCAGAGTGATGTAGTATTGTGTGTGTATTCTCCAATATGGATCTCAAACTTTTGATGAGTTAGAGACTTCCCCTGCATGTGAAGACAGGCTCCGGCTGGCGGATTGAGTGGACAAGACCGATAGCGGGTCCAACGGTCAAGAAGGCAGTTTCTGCACGTGCTGCAGAAGGAAGTGAGGGACAGATGAGGCTCGCCAACCTGGGAAGGTGGCCCATCTTGGAGAAGGAAAACTCTGATCCTAAACCTCCTATGCCTCCCATCTTTGGGAGACAAAAAGGCTAAGAAGTAAACCTTACACAAATCCAGAGTGGAGTCCCAAAAACGATTGGATGGCATCTTGTACACCTCCCCCTGGCAACACCTGCACCCAAGCAGATGCCAAATGTATTGCTCTTCTTTCCTTTGGACTACATCAGCAAGGCTGAGAGAGGGGTCTTGTCATCTGGGCAGCCCAAGATCTCCATACACACTGCCCAGGCTTGTGCCCTGGAGAAGGAGACTTCAGTGCTGCTAGCACAGTAGTTTGACTTCACCCCTGGAGGTGCACCCCATTGTCTCTCAAGACAGATGGATGCCAGCAACAATTCTGCAATATGTCCTTGGCACAATAATAATAGTATATTGGTGGTGGATTTATTCTGCTTTAGTTCTGTGGTGCTTCCCCAGTGCTACCGCATCATTGCTGTCTAGAGGGGCTATATAAGAACTGTCTAGAGGGGCTATACAAGAGCGGGACAAAAATACAGTGGTACCTTGGTTGTTGAACTTAATCCGTTCCGGGAGTCCATTCAACTCCCAGAACTGTTTGAAAACCGAGGTGTGTCTTCCAATTGGCTGCAGAAGCTTCCTGCACTCAAGCAGAAGCCACGCTGGACGTTCAGCTTCCAAAAAACATCCGCAAACCAGAATACTTACTTCCGGGTTTGCAGCGTTTGGGAGCCGATTTGTTCAGGAGCCAAGCCATTCGACAACCAAGGTACCACTGTAAACCAAAACATTTGTGGCATTAAAAGTTGCAAAAATTCAGCAAGAAGTTATGGGATATGTACTTGTTGCAAATGGAGCAGTGTGAAACCCGTTGACCACCCCCCCTGCATTTGCAGGCACAAATATCACATGTGGCTTCCTAGAGAAAATCCAGAGCAACATCAACATGATTGTCCAATAAAAAAAAGATTTCTGCAGGATGGCCACTTATGCATTGCCAAAAAAAATACTTCCACTAAGTGAATGATTCAGCCTTTGTCTCTCCCTAAAAGTGTTTTCATCTCACTTTTTAAATCTCAGCACAGAGAAGATGTGACATTCAGTCTTACTCCAGTAATGAACAAATAGCATTGTTAGTGTTATTCAAGTAATCAACAAATTGGTTGCAAATCCCACTGATGATATTTGTCAACAGTGTGGCTTCTCAACTTGATTTGCAGGATCTACGTTTCTTCATCTTCACAGTGCACCAAGGAAACACATTTTTTACTTTCCAGAGATGTATTTGTAGTTATTACCACTAGATGTCTCCATGCTGTATTGAAATCCCAGAACCAGGGTTCTTGTAACCTTGTTATAGCAAAATTCCCCAAATCAGTGGGAGAAAAGAACAGCCCCCTTTTAAATTATTCCAATGCATGTGTTGCTCACTTGAGAGAAGTGTTCAAGCTGTGATGTTCACGTGCACATGAAAGCCACCAGTGAAAAGTCATCAGTTGAGTATTAAACATGCATGTGTGAATCAACCTTTACATCATTTTCTTTCTTGTGTTTCCTGAGAAGTGTGGTCTGTGTTAGATTGAGGGCTCAGGACTCTTAAGAACAGGAATCAGGATACAGAATAATCTTAGCATATACTGACTGTGTTCAGTTGCTATGATAAACCATGGTTTATTGTGGCAGAAATGAGCTAGCTCCCAGTAGAAGGGTGTGTGTGTGCCCCATGCACATCCCTTCTCTTCTGCCACAGCTGCCAGGTGGAGTTCAGAAGCTTCCATTTTTTATTAACCCCAAATTGTCATATTGTTTGAACCTGGCAAATTGTGGTTAATCTTCACTGTGGCTTTTGTTTTGTTTTGTCTGAGACAAGCCGACTTCAAACCATGAAGCTGGCTTGTTTCAACAAACAGTGAAGAAGACTGACCACAGTTTAGTATTTGGACGTAACACCAAAACTGGGGATGAAAACTTTCGATTTCCCCTTGTGGTCCCGGCAGAGGACAAGAGCGGAGGTGTTACTGGATCTGCTCGTGTCTGCGCAAAGGCACGCTTGAACCCGGGTCTTACAGATCTGTTCACAAAACTGTTATTTTGGGATCTTTGCTGGAGCAAATGGTGTGCCACAGCTGTTATTGCAATGGGCATGATTGTACCACCCATCCAACATAGTTGGCCAACAAGGGGTAGGGGGAGAAGCTGATTTCGAAAGCTTCTCCACCCCTGCCTTAAATGTATCATTAAGTCTTCTGCAAGAACGTTTTTCCTAAGACACACACATTTCGGCTTAATCCAATTACCAGGGAAAGGTGTTTGCTGGAGGCTATCCCTTGATTACTATCCAGAATCAAATAATTTATGTTAAGGAGGGGTGTTTACTTGCATTAGATATGGCAGAGGTTCCAGAGACTAATTTGGCTTGTACTTGCATGATCCATTATGCATACCACTTTTTTGCGGGAAAATTCCCATGTAGAGTTACCACAATGGACTGGATGATTTAGCACGAACCATTCAATATTTCCCTGAATAAATAATACTATGCTTGAGCTTCCTCTGACTCCTTAAATTAGCAATGTTCTCACCGCTAAGCCAAAATAGACACACAGTCTTGGGGCACGTGCAGAGTTCCAGTTGAACCAAGCTTCTCACTCAGATAGTAGAGCACGAGACTCTTAATCTCAGGGGCGTAGGTATGAGCCCCATGTTGGGCAAAAGATTCCTGCATTTCAGGGGGTTGGACTAGATAGCCCTTGTGGTCCCTTCCAATTCTATGATCTATGAAAGTTGGAAGCATGCAAGTCTGAAGGGAGGCTAGGCTCATTCCCATAATTTATCGTCTATGGTATCTGAAGACAGCTGTAGTGTTCAGCTTTCATCATAGTGGACAGCAACAACCAGTCTCCCACTTCTTCCTTCTAGAATCCCCTCTGCCCTCCCCAGTCTATTATAAGTCTATAATAGTCCCCAGTCTATTAGGTAAAGGGACCCCTTAGGTCCAGTCGTGGCTGACTCTGGGGTTGCAGTGCTCATCTCGCTTTATTGGCCGAGGGAGCTGGTGTACAGCTTCCGGTTCATGTGGCCAGCATGACTAGGCCGCTTCTGGCGAACCAGAGCAGCGCACGGAAACGCCGTTTACCTTCCCGCCGGAGCGGTACCTATTTATCTACTTGCACTTTGACGTGCTTTTGAACTGCTAGGTTGGCAGGAGCAGGGACCGAGCAACAGGAGCTCACCCCGTCGCGGGGATTTGAACCGCCGACCTTCTGATTGGCAAGTCCTAGGCTCTGTGGTTTAACCCACAGCACCACCCGCGCCCTGCCCAGTCTATTAGTCTATGGCTAACCCAGAGCATGCTGAAATGTTGGCTTTGAAGAAGGAGGGGATCTGTCACTAATATAAGTAAGATCCTCAGAGTCAGGCTACAGAAAGTCAGAGAAGCTCGGAAACACTTAGAAGCATAAGATTAACTTGCGGTTTTGCAACACGCCATCCAGTTGAAACTATGTTTTGGGAAAACACTTATCTTAGGGCATGTGCAGTCATTCCCAAAATTATGAAGATAAAATGGTGCCCCCCTCATGACCAGGCAAATAAAATGAGAAGTATCCCTTCCAAAGGGCTCTGGATGCAGGCAAGAAGTTGGGTCATTTGCCCAATCCAAGTAGCAATTCTCCACAAACATTACCAAATGGGTATGGGTTTCATCTACAGAGAGAAAGCTCACATGCTTCTTCAGTATATGAATCAGCCCTGAAGCCTGGATTCTTCCATGTGCATTCTCCACTTGGAGGAAGAATAGTGCATTTTCATTTGGTGTCAATAATACTGATCTTGGTTGTATTTGGGATAAACTGGTAACAGCTGCATGTCTATAACATGTTTTATGTTTCATCAGCAGTGACAGTTTCTGGCTGATAATTGATCCCCCCCAAATCTAAATATCAATGTGAAATGTGTTAATTTATAATTAATGGAAAAGAATGGTCTAATCAAAATGCTGTAGAACTAGTTAAATGCACCATTGATTTTTGTTTTTAATTTTTACGCTATGCAGAGGTTGTTTTCCAGAGCAGAAGCACTCTCTCCATGCAAACTTACTAATACAGTGGTACCTCGGGTTAAGAACGTAATTCGTTCTGGGGTCCGTTCTTAAGCTGAAACTGTTCTTAACCTGAGGTACCACTTTAGCTAATGGGGCCTCCCGCCGCCGCCACACGATTTCTGTTCTCATCCTGAAGCAAAGTTCTTAACCCGAGGTACTATTTCTGGGTTAGCGGAGTCTGTAACCTGAAGCGTCTGTAACCCGAGGTACCACTGTACTGCGTTTGCACAAATATATTTGAGTGGCTGGCTAAGCAGTTGATGGATTATAGGTGGGGCAGGACAACACTGGATTGTGACTTACCCTATAAGGCTGTGGGTCCCTGAATGTCACGGGGTCAGTCACTCAGCTGGTCTACCCAGTATCACCTTAGCATCATAGTAAAGGTAAAGGTACTCCTGCCTGTACGGGCCAGTCGTGTCCGACTCTAGGGTTGTGCGCTCATCTCACTTAAGAGGCCGGGAGCCAGCGCTGTCCGCAGACACTTCCAGGTCACGTGGCCAGCGTGACGAAGCTGCTCTGGCGAGCCAGCACCAGCGCAGCACACGGAAACACCGTTTACCTTCCTGCTATAAAGCGGTACCTATTTATCTACTTGCACCCGGGGGTGCCTTCGAACTGCTAGGTGGGCAGGAGCTGGGACCGAAAGACGGGAGCTCACCCCGCCATGGGGATTCGAACCGCCAACCATACGATCGGCAAGTCCTAGGCACTGAGGTTTTACCCACAGCGCCACCCGCGTCCTTAGCATCATGCCCCCACCCAAAAACTCTCCTGCCCCCACTTGGTGAGTTACGGAGGGCAGTAGGACACTCCTGTAATTTATTAAAGGTCAGCAAATTATGATGCAACTCTGTAGCTATTTAATGAGTAAGCCCCAATGAACTCAATTTTCTCAGGAGATGTAGGATTGCACCATTCGCCTTCCATTCATTTAAAAACTGCTTTCTGAGCCCACAGTCCTTTGGTCTCCCCCTCGACTGGATAATCCACAACAGGAGATGTAGGGGCTCAGTTTTGGCTAATTGAACTAGTGTGAGAAGAAGGGCAAGATTCATTGTAGAAATTTTGAAACCACTAATGAACTAGTAGCAATTCAAAAATAGGTGAATTGCCAGCAAACAAGCTAATGCAGACTTTTGGTTCGTGGCTGTGGCCTGGCGATCCTTCTACTGAGATTTCTGGGTAATTACATGGAAATCCTCTCCCAGCAGTGCATTATATTAAAATAAATAAATACATTAGCACAGAGAAAATACAGACTCCCAAGGCTAACCATTTTAAAAACTCGCCTCCTTCTCAAATGCATTGCTATGGTAATTTCATATCCCTCCTTTTTAAAGGTTTCAAACTCATTCCTCGAAATGCGGAGCAGCACTTAGAATAGCATCCTATTAACCGAAGCAACACTTCATTAATATTTTCTCTCTCTGATTTCCTATCGGTATTATTATCGCCATTAAAAACTGCCGACTCCTAAAATTCAGCTGCAGTGTAGATAACGGTGCATTTGTATGCGTGTTCCTCCTGCTCCCCCCGATACTGTTTTTTTTTAACCCCTCCTTGAATAAATTACTATTACTAGGTGGGATGTATTTCAAGAGAAATACTTTGCAGTCGAAACAGCAATTCCATTAAAACTACATCGCATCTGAGAAAACATTCGGCCTTCCTTTGGGGAATTCGAAAGCAAATGTTTTCATGTGATTTAGAAGGCTCTGATGTTTTGCCACAACAGTGTCTCCAGGGGCTAAGGGACACTCACTAGCCCCCCCTTAAGCAGCAAAGGGTAGGATATATGTACTGAGATTTTCCCACAGACTTGGCATCAGAGATCAGTGTCACCAGACAGTTGCTGGTGCCCCCTACCTCTGCAAGAGGCCCATTGCTGACCACTCCCCTTACCCCCTAGCCACCATTGCTGCTCCAGCTCCTCTTTGTTGCCAGAGGCAGGGCTACTGAGAAGTGAAGTATAGAAGAGGCCAGGACTTTTGAGCTTTCATTAAAAAAATGTAAGCCTCTAGCTCTCCTAGAAGGACAGTTATGAAACAAAATGTGCAGGTATCCTTCGAATCAGTTTCCTTGCCAGCTAGGCTGCTCTTGCCCTTCTGAGTTTTTTAGCCAATAAGTGAAGTCAGAGATATGATTCACAAGTGAGTTGTTGGGGCAACAGGCTATATATAGGGATCCATGGAGTTCTAAAGACTGCCTGTTTTCTCCTCCCCTTTAGTGCACTTTTCGTTCCAGTGTGGTGTAGTGATTAAGAGCAGTAGACTTGCAATCTGGTGAACCGGGTTTGCGTCTCCGCTCCTCCACATGCAGCTGCTGGGTGATCTTGGGCTAGTCACACTTCTCTGAAGTCTCTCAGCCCCACTCACCTCACAGAGTGTTTGTTGTGGGGGAGGAAGGGAAAGGAGAATGTTAGCCACTTTGAGACTCCTTCGGGTAGTGATAAAGCAGGATATCAAATCCAAACTCCTCCTCCTCCTCTTCTGCCTCATTTTCTAGTCTTTGGAATCCTGGACAGGATATCCTGTCTCTTGGTGTGTTGATATTTTCTAGAGAAGTGCACAGGGCTGGTTGAGTTGATTGCAGCAGGAATATGTGGCAAGGGATGATTAGATAGTGGAGTTCTTGGGGATGGGTTGCTGCTGCTGGTATAAACACATAAAGGTAAAGGTAAAGGGACCCCTGACCATTAGGTCCAGTCGTGACAGACTCTGGGGTTGTGCGCTCATCTTGCTCTATAGGCCGAGGGAGCCGGCGTTTGTCTGCAGACAGCTTCCGTGTCATGTGGCCAGCATGACTAAGCCAGTGAACCAGAGCAGCACACGGAAATGCCGTTTACCTTCCTGCCGGAGCAGTACCTATTTATCTACTTGCACTTTGACGTGCTTTCGAACTGCTAGGTTGGCAGGAGCAGGGACCGAGCAACAGGAGCTCACCCTGTCGTGGGGATTCGAACCGCCGACCTTCTGATCGGCAAGCCCTAGACTCTGTGGTTTAACCCACAGTGCCACCTGCATCCCATAAACACATAAATGGGTATATTAGTGCCAAATTCTCAAATCCTGTTTGCTCAGAATAGGGAAAAGGCACTGCTTGACCTGTGTGCCATTAACAATTTGCATCTTGACTTTATCCAGCATCTGAACAGGATTGCTGCAAATTTGAAATCTCTTCGGACTCCTTCCACCTGAAATATCACAGCTGGTCTTGCACTGACTGTAGCACTGCTAGCCTAAGATCAGTTGATGAAAGACCTACAGTGACACAACTGGTTTACAACTCAATGAAGCTTCCGATCTTTGCATAGTTTAGGACTGGCCCTGGTAGAAAGCAGGGTTCTTGTGCTTTTAACAGCAGTGTATCAGGCAAAAATTAAACAGGTTAAGCCTTTTTGACACTGGAAATGCATGCGCGACCGCCAGAACCCGGAAATAACCTGTTCTGGTACTTCCGGGTTTCGGCGCGTCTGTAACCTGAAAAAACGCAACCTGAAGCTTTACCTGATCGCATAAGATATCTTATTACTACTTTGTGGCAATTGATTTAATTTGGGGTTCTCCAATCCATCTGCAAAAGAGAACAGAAATCTGCACATGACACAAATCATGCGCTAATTTTATGCAAATATTCTTTTGCAAGTTGGGCAAGCTTTGACTCTTAACTTTTAATTTTGTACACTGCTGCGTTTGAGAGTGTTTTCATCTCATTTTAAGGAAATTTTGTTGAGCGTTATTGTGCCTAGGACCCTCGTACCTACGGGACCGCCTCTCCTGGTATGCCCCACAGAGAAACCTACGGTCTGCAAATAATAACATCCTCAAGGTCCCAGGCCTCAGAGAGGTTAGGCTGGCCTCAACTAGAGCCAGGGCCTTCTCGGCTGCGGCTCCAAACTGGTGGAATGCTCTGTCACAAGAGACTAGGGCCCTGCGGGACTTGACATCTTTCCGCAGGGCCTGCAAGACAGAGTTGTTCCGCCAGGCTTTTGGTCAGGGCGCAGCCTGACTCCCTCCTCTGGCAACCTGCACAGAACTTTGTTTAATCGGTTGCCATCAATTTGATTTTAACTAATTTTTATAATGAAATATTTTTAGAATGTGTTATTATTTGATTGTTTATTTGATTGTTGTTAGCCGCCCTGAGCCCGGCTTTGGCTGGGGAGGGCGGGATATAAATAAAAATTATTATTATTATTATTATTATTATTTTTATGGTCAGAGATTTTAATTTTATTAAACCGTATAATATTTTCATTCTGGAAGTAGCATATAGCAGTGACTAGTGGCCATTGACTTTGATTAATCTCCCTTTAAAAACTACCTAAGCCAGTGGTCTTCAACCTTGGGTCCAGTGGCGGAGGAACCCTCTCTGGCTCCTGGGGCGGGACGCACTGCCCAGCAGCGCACGCGCAACATCCATACGGACTGCACATGTGCGGCATCCCGTACATACTGTGCACACGCGGCAGCCCATGCGGTTGCCGTGCAAGAGGCAGACTGTATGGATAGTGTGTACGAGTGGCAGCCCATACGGACGCCACGCATGTGGCGCTCATACTAACTGCGTGTGTGCCCTCGGCTGCTCTACAGCTGGGGGGAGGCAGTGGGCCAACTTGTCCACCCCCCTCCAGAGTGGTGACCGGGGCAGACTGCCCCCCGCCCCCCTTCGTATGCCCCTGCTTGGGTCCCCATAAATTTGTGGACTACAACTCCTGTCATCCCCAACCAGCTTAGCCAGTGGACATGGATGATGGGAGTTGTAGCCCAACAACATCTGGGGACTCAAGGTTGAAGACAACTGCCTTATGGTGCTGAATTTCATAAACGGATGGTGCATTGTGTGAAGTACAGTGGTACCTCGGGTTAAGTACTTAATTCGTTCCGGAGGTCCGTTCTTAACCTGAAGCACCACTTTAGCTAATGGGGCCTCCTGCTGCCACTGCGCGATTTCTGTTCTCATCCTGAAGCAAAGTTCCTAACCCATGGTACTATTTCTGGGTTAGTGGAGTCTGTAACCTGTATGTAATCTGAAGCGTTTGTAACCCAAGGTACCACTGTACTTCCTTTTATCTGTCTCGAGTCTCATGCCAATCAGTTTTGTTGGATTCCCCCAAGAAAAGGGAGCTGTGGCTCTTCATGACTTGCTTCCTCCTCCAGTTGCCAGTCCTTTCTTCTCTTGCAATAATGGGCAGGTCTCCAAATGTTCTGACCAGCAGTCACAGCAAGGGTGGGAATTACAGTCCGGGGTGGGTGTGTCTGCCTCCTCATTCACATTGGGAGACTTAAAATTATATGCATGTTCTACAGGTGGTCACCTAGCACCCCTCTGTTCCAGAAATCGTCTGCCGCAGCAACTCTACTGAGCTGCGTTAAATCTGATTTACTCTAGTAAGTGTAAGTGAGATGCGAAAATGAAGCCCCCTAGATGCACAATCATAATTCATGCTATTGTTCAGTTCCCCCACAATATCTGTGTTCTATTTTCCTCCCCGTTTTCTGTTTTGAATGAGCAATAACAGCAAATAAATTGGGAGACGTTGTAAGATATGACTGTAGGTGGCATAACAGAAACAGAAGCCGAACCTTATCTCGAGTGCATTGTTATGCTTTTATTACCCACTTATTGTATTATTGAATCTATTTTTAGGCTCTTGCTTCTTCTTTATCTTGGGTGTTTTGTGCCGATTTTTCTGTTTGTTTGGTTTTTGTGAGGCTGTTTCATGTAGGAGAAAACCAAGCCCATCCCCCCAAAAACAAAACCATCGACTGCTTCTTTGTTTGCTTCTCCAAATCCAATTTCTTGTCATTAATGATGTTCCCAACATGAAAGGAGTCTCCCAAGAAATAATGAATGGCTCTTCACTGCAGCAAAAGCTCAGGAGCTTTTGTTTTCATTTTCGTTTAAGTACTGAAAGATCTCAGAGCGGAAGAGGGGGACTGCGGCTCCTCAGTGCTGTGTCCGCCAGTGATTTGACCTTCAGCCGGTCTCACAAGGCAGTAAATGTCGTGATCGCATTACACGGAAACTGCGGGCTTAAACACAGCGAGATATCTAAGGCCCTTTTCACGTATGAACAATGAACCCGTTGAGGGGATGGTGACCACAGTCGCTCTCCTGACCTTGTCAGGGTTGGTCCATTGGCTGCAGTCTGAGGTGAGGCACCTCCAGAAGCCATGAGAACGAAGAGTAAGTCAGAACCAGAGTGCAAGCCTGGAGGAAGAGCAAATTACCGTATTTTTCGTCCTATAGAGCGCACCGGCCCATAGGACGCACCTCGGGTTTTTTTTGGGGGGGAAATGAATTTAAAAAAAAATATTTCCAACCCAGCCGCGGCTGCCGCCCCAAGCCTTGCGGACACCCACCCGAAGCCTCACGCGCCCGGCGGGACCTCCCGCCGGGCGCGCTAGGCTTGCGGACACCCGCCCAAAGCACGGGGAGCCCTCTGGAGGGCTCCCCATGCTTCGGGCTGCAGGCTGCTGCCCGCAAGCCTTGTGAGCCCACGGGACCTCCCGCCGGGCTTGCAAGGCTTATGGATAGCTTCCTGAAGCCTGGAGAGCGAGAGGGGTCGGTGCGCACCAATGCCTCTTGCTCTCCAGGCTTCAGCGAAAGCCTGCATTCGCCCCATAGGAGGCATACACATTTCCCCTTCATTTTTTGAGGGGAAAAAGTGCGTCCTATGGGGCGAAAAATACGGTAGGTCTCTGAAGATGAAACTAGGCAACAGGGCTGAGGACCAAGGGATTGTCCACACGTCTGCTTGCCCAGGTTTCCCCCAGGGAAATTTTGGACTCACAGCTGTCCATAGAGGTGTAGGTCATTTCTGTGTCCAGGGCAGCTGTCTGACAGCTCCATCTGGTACGCAGGCTGAGACCCTACCTGCCCGCAGACTGTCTCACCAGAGTAGTGCATGCTCTAGTTATCTCCCGCTTGGACTACTGCAATGTGCTCTACGTGGGGCTGCCTTTGAAGGTGACCCAGAAATTGCAATCAATCCAGAATGCGGCAGCTAGACTGGTGACTGGGAGTGGCTGCCCAGACCATATAACACCGGTCCTGAAAGACCTACATTGGCTCCCAGTACGTTTCTGAGCACAATTCAAAGTGTTGGTGCTGACCTTTAAAGCCCTAAACGGCCTCGGCCCAGTATACCTGAAGGAGCGTTTTCACCCCCATTGTTCAGCCTGGACACTGAGGTCCAGCTCCGGCAGCCTTCTGGCGGTTCCCTCACTGCAAGAAATCTCATACCAATAAAAAACTTACCGTATTTTTCTCTCTATAAGACGCACCAGACCACAAGACGCACTTAGTTTTTGGAGGAGGAAAACAAGAAAAAAAATATTCTGAATCCCAGAAGCCAGAACAGCAAGAGGGATCGCTGCGCAGCGAAAGCAGCGATCCCTCTTGCTGTTCTGGCTTCTGGGATAGCTACGCAGCCTGCATTCGCTCCATAAGACGCACACACATTTCCCCTTACTTTTTAGAAGGGAAAAAGTGAGTCTTATAGAGCAAAAAATACGGTAGTTGGTCTGTAAGGTGCTACTGGAAGGATTTTCTTTAGTTTGTTGCAAGAAGTGAGGTTGCAGGGAACCAGTGCCCCCCCACCCATTTAACACCCTCCAATAAGATGTTAAGGAAATAAACAACTATCTGACTTTTAGAAGACATCTGAAAGCAGCCCTGTTTAGGGAAGTTTTTAATGAATGATCTTTTATCGTGTTTTTAATATTCTGTTGGGAGCCACCCAGAGTGGCTGGGGAAACCCAGCCAGATGGGAAATAAATAAATAAATAAATAAATAAATAAATATTGGCACATACATCAATTGCGTTTTCTCCAGATTGACATTTGCTCCGATTCAGCGCTAAAGAGCAGGTTATCAGGGGGGAAGTGGCAGTGCAAAGGCAAAACTATTTGGACTTGTGCTTAGAAAGGAAGGAAGAAGCAGAAAACCACTGGGACCCATGCTTTGTAGGCATCAGACAAGTAGAAGTGTGGACCAGACCCAGGCCAGGACCCAAAGAGTCTCTAATGGAAATCCAATTGTGGTGAAAGCTTCACAGTGATTGTACTCCCTCTGACCATGATGCTGTGTCAATATTTCTCCGATGACCAGCGAACATGTCAGCAAACAAGCATAGGAATTTGCTATTAGAATCTCATCCATGTGGACATCTGAAGAAGGGCCCCTATGTAGGTGCTCACCCCCCCCATCCAGATTGGAGCACCTTTTGGAACAAGGCTCCAGGTCTGTTTTTCTCTTTGCACTTTGCAGGTGAAGCATCTGGATGCTCAGGCCAAGCAGCACATTACATTATTAAAAAAAGAGAACATTTTAATGATGTAATGTGTAGTTTGGCCTCAGAACCCTGTCACTTTGCCTGCAGAGGCAAACACTGGATTCTGGTTTTTCGCCACACCTCAAGTGTCTTTTCTATATTTTTGCTGAACATGCACTATTATCAAGCTAGGTTTTCAGAAGTTGCATTGCAGCAGGTTGATCACAACCCACCAGAGATATGTGGCAGCCTACCAGCAGTTCAAGAGCATCAGAAAGACCTGCTAGATCAGACCAAAGGTCTTTCTTGACCATCATCCTGTTGTTGTTTTTTTACAGATGCTACTTAAGGAAGCCCACAACTGCATCTCTTGTTGCTTGCCAGCAAGCAATTCATACTCATAAGGCATCCTGCCTTTAAAGTTGAAGGTTCTATTTAGCTAAAGACCTGTTTTCCACCATCCATGGATGTTTCCAATCCATCTAAGGCTGCATTCGCGCCACAGTTCATTTCCCCGACGTCTCCCTAACTGTTAATTTAGGCATTATGTTTGAGCTTCCACGCAGCGTAAAAGCCACTTGTGCGAGGCTGCACTATCCTGTGCAAATAATTTGTTGTTGTTGTTGTTTAGTCATTTAGTCGTGTCCGACTCTTCATGACCCTATGGACCAGAGCACGCCAGGCACTTCTGTCTTCCACTGCCTCCCGCAGTTTGGTCAAACTCATGCTGGTAGCTTCAAGAACACTGTCCAACCATCTCGTCCTCTGTCGTCCCCTTCTCCTTGTGCCCTCCATCTTTCCCAACATCAGGGTCTTTTCCGGAGTCTTCTCTTCTCATGAGTTGGCCAAAGTATTGGAGCCTCGGCTTCAGGATCTGTCCTTCCAGTGAGCCCTCAGGGCTGATTTCCTTCAGAATGGATAGGTTTGATCTTCTTGCAGTCCATGGGACTCCCCAGTCTCCTCCAGCACCATAATTCAAAAGCATCAATTCTTCGGCGATCAGCCTTCTGTATGGTCCAGCTCTCACTTCCATACATCACTACTGGGAAAACCATAGCTTTTACTATATGGACCTTTGTTGGCAAGGTGATGTGTCTACTTTTTAAGATGGTGTCTATCTTTCTTTAAATGTTGTTTGTCGTTAAAAACAGACCATGCCCACCCCCTTTCCCTACAAGAAATGGTTAAAGGCAGGTCATGTTCAAATCAGGGCAAACAGTTGCTGAGCTTCCTATTTTGAGGAAGTTGTCTTCCCTCCCCTCCTGGCTTAATACACAGAAATTATTTTCTTCCCTTGCCTCCCTGTGTCCCCAGCTTGAATTCCATTGGAGTTTCTCGGCCTAAAGGACTTCATTGTGGTTTTTTTCTTTGTACTCCATGCCTTTGTGCTGCGTTATTGGAGCACCCGCCTGTCTGAAAGAACGTCCCTCAAGGCGATGAATGCTGGATGCGTCTCGCTTTGGGACTCGTCAGTTGTCTGCCCTTGAATCGGATGTTGAAATTGCTGTGGGAGGAGGCGATGGCGCTGCTAGAGAGTCGAGAGGGAATAGGGATTTGAATTAGGTCGCCCCCAGTGTGGCAGCAGCTAAGCTGGGAACTGGCAGGCGTTACTTTACGGTGCCAAGGAGGAGCGATGGTTGCTGCTGATCCCTTTAAATGTCCCCAGGCATCGCTTGGCCTGCCTCCTCATTCCTACTCCTGTCATAGGAACATAAGAAGCTGCAGGTACTGAGTGAGACGGTCTAGCTCAGTGTTGCCTTCACTGGCTGAAAGTCAGGATTTCAGGGGAGGAGTCTCTCTGAGCCCTGCCTGGAGTTTCCAGGGATTGAACCCAGGACCTTCTGCATCCAAAACAGATGCTCTACCAATGAGCTACGGCCTTTCCCCAATAAGTGAGCCATAAATAAATACAGTGGTGCCTCGCAAGACGAAATTAATTCGTTCCGCAAGTCTCTTTGTCTTGCGGTTTTTTCGTCTTGCGATGCACGGTTTCCCATAGGAATGCATTGAAAATCAATTAATGCGTTCCTAGGGAAACCGCCTTCAGACCAGGTCCGGGGACAGTCTGTCCCCGGACCTCTTCTGAAGGCTGGGGGGGGGGGGACAAGGGCTTTTCTTCCCACCCCCAGCATTTTAAAAAACCCTGGGACAGCGGAGGACTTCTCCGCTGTCCGGGGCGATTTAAAAGCCCCTGGGAAGGCAGGCAGGGGGGACAAAGACTTTCACCGCCCGCCTTCAGAAGGTGTTCCCGCCCCCCGTCCGGCTTCGGAGCAGCGTTCCGAAGCCCGGCGGCGGGGGCAGGTGTTCCCGCCCCGCCGCCCGGCTTCAGAGCAGCGTTCCGAAGCCCGGCGGTGGCGGGAGGAGGCGTTCCCGCCCCCCCGCCCGGCTTCAGAGCAGCGTTCCAAAGCCCGGCGGCGGCGGGAGGAGGCGTTCCCGCCCCACCGCCCGTCTTCGGAGGAGGTCCGAGGACAGTGGGGAAGACGCGCTGCGCTTCCCCGCTGTCCCGGATATTTCCCTATGGGCTGTCGTCTTGCGAAGCAAACCCATAGGGAAATTCGTCTTGCGAAGCGCCTCCAAAACGGAAAACCCTTTCGTCTAGCGGGTTTTCCGTCTTGCGAGGCGTTCGTCTTGCGAGGTACCACTGTAAGCATCAGTAGTTTACTGCCAAGAATTGCACCGTGAGAATGTCAGAGGAACGTAGAGGAAAGCTGGGGAATGTTCTCTCTTTGTACTGCAGACAAATTTCCGAGTAGTTATCTCTGGTTGAAAAAAGGTCTGAGATTTGTGTGTGTGTGTTGTAGAGAATGAGTTAATTGGCACTATTTCATGCAGTTTTGCTTCCATACTATGTTTATCTGCAAGGAAAAAAATAGGCAATAAGTCTTTCCATTTGGTTTTTCTTGTAATCAGTTGGATCAATTTTGTACAGAAAACATTCGGTGCACAGTTACATTACACGAAGCAGAACAGCTCTCTGATGTAAACAAATTTGCAGGAAGCTTTGGAAAAGGAAATGTGGATGATAAAGAAAGAGTTGATGATAAAAGATCATGAGTTCTGCTTACAGAGGCCTGGTCTACATTATCAATATATATCAGATTTATACAACTTTACCTCTTGTGGCTATTCCTAAAGCATGGGTGGGGAACCATTTTCCACTTGGGGTCCACATTACATCACAGGCTACCTTTTGGGGGACCTCACAGCAGTAGTGGATGGGGCCATAGGCAAATGTACATATGCTGTAACCTGAATGATCTCCATTCTGTCCACCAATGCAGGCTTTACCCTTTGGAATTTTGCTGAACTTGAACTTTCTAGCCTAGACAGCTGTTCCTCTTTGAATGGTGGGGTACATTCCAGCCATGCAAAAATTAGATGTTTCTATCTATGTACTCATCTTTCCATCCAGGCAATGCAAAAGGTAGTATCACTGTTCATTGATACAGCCCAACCAGGCAAATGTTCTCAAGGAGGGCAGAGAGCTTGGTAAGGAAAGGGCATGGTCTGGAGAAAAAGAGGTGCAGTCAGTCTTGAGGGACAGAGAAGGGCTTGAGGTTCTCCATCCCTGCCCCAAAGGATTCTGGGAACTGTAGTTCATAAGGTACTAAGAATTCTTCCTTCGAGGTTCATAGCCTCCACAAATGATGATTCCCAGGATTCCCTGGGAAAGGGAATAGTTCTTAAACTTAGTTTAAATCTTTAGCTTGGATATGCCAAGAAGAAGAAGAAGAAGAAGAAGAAGAAGAAGAAGAAGAAGAAGAAGAAAGCCCAGGAAGTGAGTTGTGCTGAAGAATCACCTGAAACATGAATTTTTAATATGGAAAGCAATTCAGAACAAGAAGAAAAAGTGTGAAGAGGCAGTTTTGCTATAAGGACACAGAGAAACCACAGATTGTCAAGGTTTCCCAGCAGGTATCCACACAGAAAAATAGATGTGTTTGTAATTATCACATTTACAGTCGGCATGGCTGATGTTTTAATTCCCTGCATGGAAGTGCTTTCTGTGGAGGGAATTCATAATATTTGAAGCAGCATTAAATCTCATTTAAATCCACAAGATTTAAATTTTGTCTACTGGCAAGATTAGCTCAACTCATGTTGCTTCTTGAGGCAGAGGACAAGATGGCGCCCAACTCATACCCCCCAGAGAAGCCAACCAGGTTGACTTTTGAGTCTTATTTTCAGCGCTGGTGATGAGACATTGCCCTCCATCTTACCTGAGGGCAGAAGGCTATAATAGGGGGTGCAAGGCAGGCCGTGAGGTGCATGCACTCTGCCCCCCCCAACACCATGCTGTTATTTCCTGATACCTAACACCTGCCACCTGAGGTAGCTTCTTCACTCTGCCTAATAGTAGGGGCAGCTCTGTTGATTGGTGAACTTAACACTCTATGGGGGAAGGCCCATAAAACTATAGATCTATATGCAGATTCTAGTCATTCCATGATGAGTTTTCTCGCATCAGAAAACATCCCCTTGCTTTTCCTTATTATGCTTCTCCTCATCCCATAAACATTGTTTCCCCCCCCAACCACACCTTGGAAGCTTTGTACCATACCCTCCAACATTTCTCCGATGAAAATAGGGACGTCCCGTTCCATAATGATAATTTTACTATTTATACCCCACACATCTTGCTGGGTTGCCCAACCATTCTGGGCAACTTCCAACACACACACACACAACATAATAAAACATTAAACTTTTGAAGAGAAGAGTTTGGATTTGATATCCCGCCTTTCACTCCCTTTAAGGAGTCTCAAAGCGGCTAACATTCTCCTTTCCCTTCCACCCCCACAACAAACACTCTGTGAGGTGAGTGGGGCTGAGAGACTTCAAAGAAGTGTGACTGGCCCAAGGTCACCCAGCAGCTGCATGTGGAGGAGCGGAGACGCGAACCCGGTTCCCCAGATTACGTGACTACCGCTCTTAACCACTACACCGCACTGGCTCTTTAAACTTTTAAAAAAACTTCCCTATACAGGATTGCCTTCAGACAGCTTGGGGGGTTGGATAACTCCATATCCTCCAACATTTCTCCAATGAAAATAGGGACGTCCTAAGGAGAAGTGGGACATTCCGGGATCAAATCAGAAAACGGGATGGCTTCTCTAAATTAGGGACACCCCTGGAAAATAAGGACACTTGGAGGGTCTGTTATACATCCAAAATATCCGTGTCAGCGAGCTGCTCCCCAACTTAAAATCCAAAACACCCGGAGAAAAATAGATGGTGAAAATACAGGAGAAGGTGTGCAAATATTCTTATTTCACCTACAGACCAATCCATACCCCTGATCTGCCTTGCTACAGAGGGTCGGGTTGCGGGTGAAGATGTCCCTCCACTGGCCTTCGCCATCAATGGAGCTCTTCATGATTGCTGACACCCACCATTTTTTGATTGTTCACCACTTATCTATATACTAGGAAGTAGGCCATTGAAATCAGAGACCTGCCACCCTCTCCATAATTTTCTTTTAGGATAGCCTCAGAGTATTGCATCTTGCCAACAATGCCCGTGCATTTCTGGAGTGTTTTTAACCTGTTCGCTGTGCTCTCAGTACAGTACATTTTCGGCCTGCATCCAACTCAATTATGGGCAGTATACGGAATGAATTTAATTAGATTTGCCATAGCCGAAAGGAAGTCTGTGTAATGTAGAGTCAGGGGAGGCTGTCCATTGCTGTTGTTAAGATTTTGCAAAGAAAACCAGAGAAAGTTGATGGCTGATGCATTTTGCATTTTGATGATGTATTTTGATGCAAAACCAAGGGCTAAATTGGATGTGAAAATAAATGCACCTGAATCTAATGAGCAGGGTATTTTTTTTTTTATTTTAAAAAGGAAATTGTATCAGTTGGAGCTAATAATATCAATGAGATTGAGCAGGCATGGGGGGGGGGGTGCGAAGACCCACCCTTCATAGCTGTCAACTTTCCCCTTTTCTTGCGAGGAATCCTATTCGGAATAAGGGAATTTCCCTTAAAAAAAGGGAAACGTTGACAGCTATGCCACCCTTTTCTCCGCTGCAGTCCTGAGGAAAACAAATCTTTGCTTTGGGGAAACCTTCTGTTAGCATTGCCTTTTGTTATGGGGTCCCAAGTATGCAAATCATATTGGTTGTTCTACATTGCAAGTTTTTCCCAGATTGCAAGCTGATAGCAGAAAGCTGGGAATCAATTATGTACACTGATGGTGCTATATAAGTAATAGCGCACAGCAATAATAAGAAGAATTGTGGGGTTTTTTTGGATGGGGGAGGAGAGCTTTGAATCTTAGCAATTGCCAGATTGAAGAGCTTAAATCAACCTCTCTTGGTTTCTCAAATGTTTGGCAGGTGTGAAACTGGGGATTCAAGCCCTCCCTGCATTGCCTTTTCTCTGAGCTCCAGATGAAGCGGAGACTTTGCAGACAAGAGCACCTAAGGAGGGAGAGCGGCAGCAGGAGGAGTTGGCGTTCAGCTGCAGAGCTTCAAGTCTTCCCATCCATAGGTGGCCAAGCACCAGCATTTTAAAGGTCTCCATCTCCCTTTCCTGCCTTTAGACACTAAGGTATGTCTCTTTTGCCGTAGGAATTTAGGTGGCACTTGGCCGTGTGGTCTCTGCCTCGGCATTGACGCCTCTTGCCTCCTTCTGCTTCTTAATTCCAAGCACTTAATTCTTGGCTTGCTCATATTCTGCTTCTGCTGCCCTTCTCTTCCATGTGCCAGCTTGTTCCTCCCACTCTCCAAGCCAGCCCTTAGCACTGTGTGCTTTCAATATGTTCCCACGCCCTGTCCTACACCCAGCGGTTTCATGGTAACAAAGATGGTTGCATTTCTAAACAGTAGGTTGAGGCTAGAGAAGGAGTGAGAGGAGCTGGCTGAGTGGCAGGTTCAGTACATACTTTCCCTGCAGAAGATCTCAGGTTCAGTCTCCAGCCTCTGCAGGTAAAGTTGAAAAAGTCCTCTGCCCATAGCTGTCAACTTACAGATTTGAAAATAAGGGACCCGCAGCCTCGAAAATAAGGGACCAGCAGCCAAAATAAGGGATTTTCCTAGCACAGGTATGTTCAACTTCTGAGCCCCTCCAAGCCAAAGGCAGAAAGCCCAGCCAGGAGCCAAACAAAGCCTCAAGCGGTGGTTCCCACAGCGCAGCAACCCAGCAAAGGGGATGCAGCAAGGAAAACCACCGTCACCTCTCCGCTGGGAAATGCTGAGCAAAGGCGAGTCCCCAGGCAACGTGGCTGATTTGATCGGCACAAGGCATGCAAACTCCACCCCCCAGTCGTTCTTAGACTGGCCGGCAGGGAGGGAGGGAGGGAGAGGAGCTGCTTCCTTTGAAACCCAGGAAATTTAAGGGACATCATCAATAAGGGACAGCAGCGGGACACGGCGCTGGGATAAGGGACTTTCCTGCCAAATAAGGGACGGTTGACAGCTATGCCTCTGCCCCCAAACCTGGAGGCTGCCTGTCAGTGTAGATAGCACTGTGCTATTTGAACCTGTGGCACAGCTTTTTATATTATTAATTTGTGTCTTTCTGCTTTCAAGCATCTGAAGCTCAAATGGCCTGTTCCAATAACAACAGAAATAATTCAAGAAGTAGCTTTATCTAGCTTGGATAAAGCAAAATTCATTTTAGTTCTTGCAAGGAACTCCAGTCATTTAGGGTGCTGAGCGCCGCAAGGAACTGGGAGTACAAGGCAGTTGCAAACAAAGCAGTTTCCATCCCTTGATCCTAGCCAGAATTCCTGGCTAGCTTGATTTATTCCAGCTTGTTCAATCAATCAATATTTCCTTAATGCACAGAAAGAAAATTGCCTAACAGGCTGCTCCATCCCATGCTTTGTACTTGACTTGCAAGGCAGAGCCTGCTCGGGCAAAAAGAATTAAAGAGGTGGAGATTGACTGTATGTAGATATGGAAGCTGAGACTTGTATTGGCCTCTTAGCATCAAGCTTTCAGCAGTTTCCAAGGTTTTTGGTGCACAGGGACACAGCAAAGCCAGCCAGCTGTTGACCTGAGGACCAGACTGGATGCAGGACTGGGAGACCAACATCTGCTGAGGCCCATCTTATGGAGAATGGTCCATTTGCAGTCCCTGGAGCCCCTCAGGCTGCCCATCTCCTTTCTTACCTGACTTCCCTGAGCATATAACCAGAATTAAGAGGAAATAACTGGTGCAGCCACCTGTACCCAGCTTGCCATGTTGTTCAGGGTGGATTGGGCCACTCACAAAAAAACCCACGTATTTGAAGGGGCCGGTGCTGCCAGGCGTGATAAGGTGAGCTCACTCAGTGAGGGGGTCCAAGGAGGGCATCTTGCCCCAACCCCCTGCTCCCAAGAACTGGTGTCACATATAAAGCTAGGAAGGGGAGATCTTGTAGCGTTGAAAGGAAAAGTGTGCACAACTTTATCACCTCCTATGTCTGTTGCACCAGTCACTTTTCTCAATGCCTGGCTCCAGTCTCCTGCACACTCTTTTTTCTGCTGCTTAAAGACCTGCCCGTCCCCTTTTCTGGCTCCACTGCTTTGTGTAGAATAATAATAATAATAATAATAATAATAATAATAATAATAATAATAATAAATTTATTTATACCCCACCCATTTGGCTGGGCTTCCCCAGCCACTCTGGGCAGCTTCCAACAGAATATTAAAATACAATAGTCTATTAAACATTAAAAGCTTCCCTAAACAGGGCTGCCTTCAGATGTCTTCTAAAAGTCTGGTAGTTGTTTTCCTCTTTCACATCTGGTGGGAGGGCGTTCCACAGGGTGGGTGCCACTACCGAGAAGGCCCTCTGCCTGGTTCCCTGTAACTTGGCTTCTTGCAGCGAGGGAACTGCTAGAAGGCCCTCGGTGCTGGACCTCAGTGTCCGGGCAGAACGACACTGGAAGTGTTTACCCAGCATGGAAACCGCCTCCAACCATTTCATAACTGGAAGTGGCAGTGAGCCTCTCCAGATCGATGTTACTGGTTTTGTGGGGTTTTTTTGGAGGTGCGTTCTATGATAGGCTATTGGCACAATAATAGTGGTGGATCTCAACTAGGCTATCCGCACATCATTCCAATTTATTAGTTGTTCTGTGATGCTTCCCTAAAGTTAGTGCATTACTGCCATATGAAAAGTTGCAGGGTTTCAGCAGAGAGTTAGGGGACGTGCAGCAAGTGGAAGTGAAGCAGTGTGTGTCTACCCTGAAACTTAAGCGATATTGAAAGCAGGATCATTAGTTAAGGCTAAAACAACAAAACAATGCCCCGCTTCCCACAAACACATTTAAAAGGCCTTAGAATATTAATTGTCCAAAGGCCTGGTTGAAGAGAACATGCACCAATTAGAAGTGTGTTTCTACCCTGAAAGCATCCTGCAATACTGAAAATCGAATCGTATATAACTGCCCCAATACCACCTTGAGCAAAGATTGCAATGCATTCTTAATAAAAAGGACACAAGGGAGAACTCTGTGTTGGGGACTGCTGTATGAGCCCAAAGCAATTGTTTGGGAGGGGGCTTCCCATGGTAACTGACTTTCCTTTCTAAATGCAGTTTTATTTTTTAGTTTTCCCCCCACAGTTTAAAACTACTGGTGGCCGCAGTGCTGCTGCTGTGCCCTTGAAATTGTCAGCAGACTCAGTGGCTTTTAAACTAGAAAAAGAGAAGGAAGGAAGCCTTGCCTCCCCAAGCACAAATCAGTGTGTCAAACAGTCTGGGCTGCTTTTGCCCTAATTCTCGCTTTGCCTGAAATGCTTAGAATGAGGTGGCTGCATAAGTGAGGCTCCATTCATGTCTATATTTTCCTTATAATTTGCTTAGGATTCTTTCAATTGCAATTGACACATAAGTAGAGAGGTGAAAGCCCGACCCATAATCTCTTATTAATTCTTATTAATCGTTTGCATCAGCAGGGCTTCTGTGTTGCAGCTGCAGGCACCAAAGTCATACTTTCCTGAGCATGTAATAGTACCCTTTGGGTCTGCCTTTTCTCCTGCCTGCTGTCCTCCATCCCCCCCCCCCCCACTTCTCAGATGATTCCTTGGAATGTTGGAACAGTGATGGTAACAGCCTCAGGGGGAGAGCTTGCAGCAGGAACTGCCATTAGCCACAAGCGGAAGCCATAATTTTTTACATTAATGCATGGCTCATTTTGGACGGAAGTAGCAGGGAGACGCTAGCTAACCTGTAGCAGGGTAAGGGTAAAAAGGTAAAGGGACCCCTGACCATTAGGTCCAGTTGTGGCCGACTCTGGGGTTGCGGTGCTCATCTCGCTCTATTGGCCGAGGGAGCCGGTGTACAGCTTCTGGGTCATGTGACTGAGCCGCTTCTGGTGAACCAGAGCAGCGCACGGAAATGCCGTTTACCTTCCTGCTGGAGCAGTACCTATTTATCTACTTGCACTTTGACGTGCTTCCAACCTGCTTCAGGTTACATACGCTTCAGGTTACATACGCTTCAGGTTACAGACTCCGCTAACCCAGAAATAGTACCTCGTGTTAAGAACTTTGCTTCAGGATGAGAACAGAAATTGTGCTCTGACGGCGTGGCGGCAGCAGGAGGCCCCATTAGCTAAAGTGGTGCTTCAGGTTAAGAACAGTTTCAGGTTAAGAACGGACCTCAGGAATGAATTAAGTACTTAACCTGAGGTACTACTGTACACACTCGGAGCATTGTAACTCAGCTCCTTCCTCTTTAGCATCAGACAGCAAAGAGAAAAAACAAAAGGACAAATGTCCTACATCACGGAAACACAGTAATAAAAACATCCTGTCTCCGTCACTTCCCACAATGTGGAATGAAAACATACACCATCCTGTGATGAAAACAATTCCATGACTGCAACATGGGGAATAAATCCTAACACTAGGGTCACTCTAGAGAAGGCATGTAGGAAGAACACTGAGCATTTAGTAACACTGAAAATAGCAGTTTCTTCAGTTACAAGAGAATGGTGGGCAAGTTCTGTTATGTATAATGGAACTTAAAAAATAAATAACTTACAACTTAAATTACTCTGAAAAGTGATATTGGAGCACTCCAAATAATTTGCCCATGCACAGAAAATAGATCTAGCTGAAGGAAAAGGCATGGAGATCTGCATTGTTTGTTGCAATGTCTCCCCAATGATTCTTACTGATTCTTATTATAAGTTTATTGTATAATATTAGAAGGTTCTATCATCTTAGATGGGTATGTGGTTGTGAGGGGGCGGGACTGTGACTGTCCTGAAGGGACACTGCTGCTGTCAGTGCACAATTGGGAGCCTTGAAGTGCCCTCCTGATTATTCATTGGCAAGAGAGGCTTTGCTGTCAGCGCATATCAGCTGATAGGCAGTGACATCTAGTGTGTTGACTTCCCATGGGGATCTCTGTTGCTGATCCGTGCTCTTTATAGCATAGCTTGCTGCACTATGAAAGAGAAATTGGTCACCAGATGTCATGATAATATCAGGCCATGTGGCCTGCTGGGGTGGGGGGTGGGGATCCAGGATTTGGCCTTCCGGCCTGATCCCGTTTCTCCACTCCTGATTTGAGGTGAAAGAAAGGTATCCCAAGATCTATCATGGACTGTTCACAAATACATGCAAATCCTTGATGCTGTGGTCTTCTAGTGATGAGCATGTATGTGTGTACTAGCCCCGAGACATTTGCTTAATTCGTTTAATTATAATGGTGGTGACTCCAGCCTCTGAAAATAAAATTTCACCAAAATAAAACAGGAAAATAATAAGTCTGCATTCAGAGTTGAAACCGTGTTGAACAATGAAAACATATCATAATGGTGCACATAACATAATTTGCATCACATTTTTCATGAGGCACTGCAGAATATAAGTCTTCAGGGCTTGTCAAAAGACAGGAAGAGACGTGGCTTTGCTGAAGTTATACTACAGCTGCGGAGCCATCACTGAGAAGTCTTGTCACCGTTGCCTGCAAAACTGGTCTTTGCTGATTCACAGGCCAGAAGGCAGGGCCTACGATGCCAACCTTTGGGTTCAGGTAGATGCATATCCTTCATAAAACCTGGCCCTAGGTCATATGGGACTCTAGAGTAGAGTACAGCTCCCATCAACCCGGCAAGCATGGTGAATGGCAAGGGATGATGGGAGTTGAAGTTCAGCAACATTGGAGGTGGGGCAGAGGTTCTTCAAACCTGTTTCAGAGGTTAACACCAGCGCTTCAAGTTGAGCAGCCATCACACAGGTACCACAATGGGAATTAATTTCAGTTATTAGTGTCACTCTTGAAAACTAAAGGCACCACAGAACTGCCAGATTAAATTAAATTTATTGAGGTTCCCACCCCAATAATGTCAGATCATGGAAAGAGAAAATAGTGTACAGATGAATAATGTTCATAATTACCTGCTGGTGTCTGGCATGGTTATATGTACATATAATTTGAGAAATAGGCTGTTCCTTATGTTGAAGGCACAATAAGATTCTGTAGACATTTTCTGTTGACATCAATGGAAACATAAGCAGGCCCCAGGCTCTGTTATTATAAAAACTTGTAATTAACCAGTAACATTTAAAAAACAAATGGAGATGAGGGTGATTTCCTTTGGATAACCTTCAAATCCGCAATGCATTGATAAATATAAAAATCATTCTGCAGACTTGATTCTCATTGAAACAGCTGATGACATTTTGTAGACTGCCAGAGGTTGTTGGGCCTTCCAAATAAGACCTTAGGATACCTTTGTTGGAAATGACGCCAATCTATAATGAAACAAGTAAGCAGGCAAGACAGGACACAGTCTGGAAACAATGTTCTCTACTTGCTTTTAGAAAAAGGCAGCAATGACAATGAACTCACCTGATTCTACAGCTGCTTTAGCACTTGTTGTTGTTTAGTCGTGTCCAACTCTTCGTGACCCCATGGACCAGAGCACGCCAGGCACTTCTGTCTTCCACTGCCTCCTGCAGTTTGGTCAAACGCATGCTGGTAGCTTCGAGAACATTATCCAGCCATCTCGTCCTCTGTTGTCCCCTTCTTCTCCTTGTGCCCTCCATCTTTCCCAACATCAGGGTCTTTTCCAGGGAGTCTTCTCTTCTCATGAGGTGGCCAAAGTATTGGAGCCTCAGCTTCAGGATCTGTCCTTCCAGTGAGCACTCAGGGCTGATTTCCTTCAGAATGGAGAGGTTTGATCTTCTTGCAGTCCATGGGACTCTCAAGAGTCTCCTCCAGCACCATAATTCAAAAGCATCAATTCTTTGGCGATCAGCCTTCTTTATGGTCCAGCTCTCACTTCCATACATCACTACTGGGAAAACCATAGCTTTTACTATATGGACCTTTGTTGGCAAGGTGATGTCTCTACTTTTTAAGATGCTGTCTAAGTCATATGAAAGGGCAAATAGTTCACATGCTGCAGGGTGCCCAGCCCTGTTTCACTCATTTACTAAATTTCTTACACTTACACTGTTCTCTTCCTCTAGCCTGGATTTCCCAATTCATCTCTCCTTCCTGTAAACTTCAGTAGGCTGAGTTTTAGCCCTTGAGTTGCGCCACATGTCTTCAGAGTGATCTTACATTTTGGATTCTGATTTGCTCTGTGAGTTATTCAGGATGGCATGCCACACTTATGTACTTCTCATACACTATTTATGCATGTAAGAACTCCTCGCAGTGAACATCAACTTTAATCGAATTCATGAAGAGCTATCCCAGGACGCTCTGCTCTGAATTCTAAAGAGGACTTAATCGTTCTCTCTCTGGTTGGTAATGATACTCAGCGAAAATGAAGTATTATCAGAAAATCAGGTAACTGCCTTAACTGGTCATCCACTACGTTTAGGAAGGATACCATAAAGTTCATGTTAGAAAAGATGAAAAGTCCACCACCTGATGCTTGTAATATTGTTATGACAGGGAAATTGCTTCACTTAGCACATAAACCTGGTAACCAGGTGTTGTCTCTGCACACAACAATTTGTCTATATAATCAATGCTTAATTATTTGAAAAAAAGTGGCAGTGGAGGTTCTCACCTTCTTGAAGTCACCTCCTGATATCATCCTACTTTCATGCCTAAAACATGGTCTGGCCGTTGGGAACACGCCTTATATGTGGGTTTCACATTTTGGTTTGGAAGTAAATCATGGTTTGCAAGAACTATTGCTTGTACAATTCAGATATCATAGCAAACTATGTTTAACACCTATCATTAATGGTGTTAGACCATGTGAAGGGAGAGGAAAGGGCTGGGATGCACATGTAAAGCATCTTCCCAGTGGTCAAGCCATGGTTGAGTTACAATCTCTGAACTGAGCCATAGAAGCCCTCCTCCCGAATTTCTGGTGTGTAGACCATTTGTGGTCACACCTTGGTGAGGGAAAAGTACTTTGGACATGGCCTAGGATACTTTCTTACATCCTAGGGCTGTGCCAGATGGCTGGGTGTATGTGTGTGTGTGTGTGTGTATAAAATAAAATAAAATAAAATAAAATAAAATAAAATAAAATAAAATAAAATAAAATAAAATAAAATAAAATAAAATTATTATTATTATTATTATTATTATTATTATTATTATAACAGGTTGGGTGGCAGAACAGTGAGGAGAGCTGGCATGAATTAAGCCTTGCACAGAGTAAGATGATTGGAAACGCACCTTTTAAAAACAAACATTTATTAAATAAGTTCAATACTGCTGATACATATAGCAATGTGTGTGTTGGACTTGGACTGGGGAGACCTGGGTTCCAATGAAGCTCATTAGGTGGCTGATTGAAAAACCCACTAAAATGCCTCAAATAAATAAAATTGCCCCCTGAAATATATTTGTGAGAACAGTTTAATGGGGCCTGGCCTTTACAACAGTGTTTTCTTTAGCTTGCAGTCAGCCAAAGCTTCAGAATCATAGGGGATTGCTTGATAGAACTGAACTGCTGTGATGCCACAGAAACCCTCATAGCCTACTGAGTGTCTGCTCAGATTTCCTGAAATATACTCAGAGTCCTGTAGTGATTTCCTGCTCTTTATTGCAGCTTGTAAAACAGTGATTTAATTGCCCCCCAAATCTCAGGCTTTTATATACATTATTTACACAATGAGTCTTGTTTGATTGGCTGATTCTACTTCCCTCCTGAAGCCTGATTGGTCTTCTTGTGCAGGCCAATCAGTTGTTGCAGTCTACGATCCTGCCAGCCTAATAGGCTGATTAACTTCCACCTGGTGCCTGATTGGTCTTTTCTGCAAGCCAATCAGTTGTTGCATTCTAGGATCCTACTTGCCTATTGTTCTAGGATCCAAGCTTAGATAACATTTCCCTTGGTGCTCACTTGGTGGGAGATAAAATGGGGCCAGGGGAGAAGACTGAGAGGACAGGAGGGAGACCAATATGTACAGTTATATGTAGGACAGGTGTGGGGAACCTTTGGCCCTCCAGATGCTGCTGAACCACAACTCCCATCAGCCCCAGAAAGCATGGCCAAGGAAGATGGGGCAACAACATCTGGAGATTCAAGGGTTACCCACACCTGCTGCAAGGACAACTGAGATTCCAGTCTGATCTGTCAGCTGATTAGGTAAATTACCCTGCCTGAAAGACAAGCTGCTAGACAGGGGAAGATTTAGGAAGCTGACTGCTATAATGCCAAAGGTTTGAGGCTGTGTTCTCTGGGACTTTCTTGGAAAACATCCAGGAGTGAGCTTGCTGGCAATGGATGGAGAGGGGGCACGCTCCAACAGCCTGTGGCAAAATCATCCCTCGTAACTTGAAAGACTCACACCTGTCTTGCATCGCGTTGTGAAGCGAGCGGAATATTCTTTGGCGATCTTTTAATATAATTAAGTTTCCCGAGTAAAATTACTTTGTATATCTTTATGGCCCCATAACTCTTCAAGTTCAGGTAATAAATAAGCCACGATGTCTCATAAAAAAACAAAAACCCACTGTTAAATACGCGGCCTTTATTATTAAAAGACTTCAAGAGACTTTCCAGTGACTGATTGCAGCCCTGAATTTTGGCCTTAAAATTATTACCTTTGGCAGATGATAATTAAAACACTCACATCCATCCAGGTGACAACTAGTGCCAACATTCCTTCGGCAACGTGACGAAGAGAAGGAATGACAATGTTCTGGATCTTTCTGGAAGCAGCAGGCCAGAAAGGACCCACTCAGCTTCCCCTCGCACAGCCATTTTTGATGAGTCCTCCATGAGATCTTTAATATGATTCACATGTAATCTTTTTATTTGTGGGGTTGAAACATGACAAAGGGATGACTCCCCTTTCCATTGTATTACCTGTTTATGAGAGCACTCTTACAAGGATTTGTTTACTTGTGGGTTTGAGTCTCCATTAAGTTGCTTTTCGAAATTTATTTACAACCCCTAATAAACCTTACAACCACCCCACTTCTTTGAAGGAGAGAAACCACTTGTCTATAAGTCCTGAACCACCTTGCTATGCATATATGTCAAATTGCTACCATTAGAATACCACTTATGGGGTTTATAACCTGATTCCCCAGGAAATCTAATTGCCTTTTGTGGACAGAGAACCAAAATGCTTCTATATTTTATTTCTGCCCTGCACTCTTCATGACCAGACTGACTCTGGTTCGCAACCTCTGTCCAACAGCCATTTTGACCAATGTATACTGCCTGGCATGAAGAATGAGGAGGATATAGAAACCGTGTTTCTGTGGCTGAAAACAGTTACCGTATTTTTCGCTCTATAAGACGCACCAGACCACAAGACGCACCTAGTTTTTGGAGGAGGAAAACAAGAAAAAAAATATTCTGAATCTCAGAAGCCAGAACAGCAAGAGGGATCGCTGTGCAGTGAAAGCAGCAATCCCTCTTGCTGTTCTGGCTTCTGGGATAGCTGCGCAGCCTGCATTCGCTCCATAAGATGCACACACATTTCCCCTTACTTTTTAGGAGGGAAAAAGTGAGTCTTGTAGAGCAAAAAATACGGTAGTTGGCTTGCATCCAGTAAAGTGAAGTGCAGAGGGATTAATGAAAGGTAGTCCTTTCCATTTTATGGTGCCTTTATAAAACAGTGACTCAACCAAGCTCTTTTGTAATGGAAAGGAGATAGGAAGAGCAGGCCAATGACCCATCTAGTTTAGCATCCTGTTGTCACAGTAGATAACCAGATGCCTATGGCAAGCCCCAAAGTAGGACCTGAAACCTGCCAGTATTATTCAGTTGGATCTTGATAGCAAATGCATTGCTGCTGGAAGGGGTTGCTGTGATCTGGTGAGACCATAGATAGCAAGAGACAGCATGTAGGACACTAGCTCTGGCAAGTAAATTATGTGATAATGCAGCTTTCAAGTCTATTTGACACACAGAGATTGAAGAAAACAATCAAGCAGAGGCTAGTTACTTCCTCCCGTTTTCTTGGTTGGGGTTCTTGCTTCATTCTAGCAGTTTCAGTTCTTGCAAGATAGTTTGCATTTCTGCTCAGTGTTGCTGTTCAGTTGACTAAAGATTCATTTGTTGTTGCTAAAGCTCAGTGTTTCTTACAGATTGAATTGATGCAGCCATATATAAGCATATGATTGAGATCATGTTGGAAGTACAGCAGCAGGGGGCATTCAGTGTGTGACTTGAGGGGCTAATTCTGCTATTGGTCTGGATGGCAGTAGACTTTGATCGCTGAGACAACATTGAATAACACCCACATGGGCTATGTATATATGCCAGTAAATATTCAACAATATTTTAATGAATTTATAGAGATTAGCGAGACCTGAGTTATAAGTCTTGTAAGTTATAAGACCGAGTTATAAGTCTTGCATGTTAAAAGGGGGGCTTGATTTGGGGAGAAAGACTGTCTAGTCATTTCTCCAAACCATTCTGTATGCCAAAAAAAAAGCTAATATCTCTAAAAGCCAGACTTTTCTCTCAGCTTCTGTTCCCTCACCAGCCAAATCTTTAATACTAGAAAGAAAGATTCTTCTGTTTCGTTCAAGACAGAAATTTAATCAAGAAAAGATGTTGTGGGGGAGGGCACTGGTCAAGTTCTGACATCCAGCTCTTCTGCAAAGATCCATCCCTCTTTAAATCTCTCCCCCCACTTTCTTTGAACTTAGAAAAATAATGATAATCTTGATGGAACAAAGGCAGTTTATGGGCAGAAGCAACCTTCTGTGGGCACCGTCAGTGGAGATGTAGCTGTGTCCCAGCATCCATATCTCCAGCCAGGATGCTGGCAGTGCTCATCACGGCCTCACAGAATGAGAATGGTGTGTCTCTTGATGTGCACACAACATCAGTTGTTCTGTGTGACTACCATGACTGGTGTGTAGAGCTGGGTTTGGGCCAATGTTTGGATTTTCTTCTTAAAGGATACAACAACACCTCTGAAATAAATAAGGTTTCAACCAGTCGAAACCAAGCATACTCAGAAACTGAAGGATGCATTTTATAGCCATGGGATGTAGGGCTTGTGGTTAGGAAGCTTTGCAACATTGCGCCGAAGGCTGCCACATTAGCACCAAGTAAGAGCATCTCCTCACATTTCACCTACAATTCTATTCTTTGTTTCCCTCGTGCACATTTCCAACACAATTTTCTCCTCCTTCAGATATATTCTGTGGCATCCTTGGGGATATAGTTCATAAAGGCAATTAGGTTTTTGTTTATGAAAGTGTGAGGGTCTTTTTTGGCAGTTTTTCTCACAGAGCGAAAGGAAGGCTATTTCCACAAGTCACGTTTGATGCCAGCAGAGACACTTCACTAAATAGAATTAAGTATCATAGCTAAGGGCATTAATGTTGCAGAACAGATTATTCCATACACAAGATTTTATTTCGCACAGCAAGGTTTTGGCCTCAAAACATATTTGGAGGTGGGCTGGAATAAACTAAAAATAGACCGTAAAGAACTAATGGATATGGGGGAACTAGAGGCAGACAAGCAAGGCAGAAAATGGCAAATTAAGGCAAGGGAAATGCTCAGTATTAGAGCACATGGTTTGCAACAAAAAGGTCTCAGGCTGTCTCTCCAGATAGGCTGGGAAAGAGTCCCTAGTTTCAACCACCCTTATCAGAATTGTACTCACAGGGCAATTTCTCTTCAGTATGGGAATACACATGAGCCCAGGGACTTCCAACAATATTATATTTCTCTCCACATACGAAAAAGCATCAGTGGTGGTACCAAACCTTTGTTGCAGTGAGCTAACCCCTCAGAGCCCTTCACTGCATCAAATAACTTGCAGAGTTGAGCATGGGGTCTCAATACTAAGCATGGTTATTGCTAATAAAGCTTCACTGTGTGTAAAATGCTTCACCTATCTCGGTCACCGCTGAAACCACCCAACGGCATAGGGCAGGTTGTGTTCCAGCCAATAAAAGGTAGCTTGGCAAAGGTCATAGTTTGAAGGAATGACTTGAACTCAGGACCCATCTTTTCCCATCGCTACACTGCAGTAGTTATTATATCCACATCTCATGCTGCCACGTTGAGACTCGGACAAGGATAGCCACCATCTTAATACAGAGTCCACCACTTCTTGTCGGAGTCTGTCAAACAGCTCTTACTGTCAGAAAGCTCTTCCTGGTGGTTAGTTGTAATCTCCTTTCTTGTAACTTGAAGCCATTGGTTCAGGTCCTACCCTCCAGAGCAGGAGAAAGCAAGGTTGCTCTATCCCTCATGTGACAGCCCTTTAGATATTTGAGCTATCCCGTCTCTACCACTGAGCCATGGGCCTTCCCAGTCTGAGACATTTTTTGTCATGCTTGTGAACTTTGAGAGGCATTTGGTCAGCTGCAGAGTGCCAGGAAAGATGGATTTTGTTCTGATTTACCTTAAAAGTTGGGTTCTCCCATTTATTAGCTGATGCAGTAATCTTATGAGGGTGGTTGTTATGGTGTGTTCTCCTGGCGACCTAAAGATGTGCAATGAAGACACCAGGTGAAATTTCCCGGGGAGAGCGTTGCACAAATGGGGAGCCACTGCAGAAAAGGACCATTCTTGTGTTGCCACCCTCTGGACCTCTCATGTAGGAGCCACACAAAGAAGGGCCTCAGATGATGATCACAATGTCCAAGTTGGTTCACGTACCGTACTCCCATTTGGCCTCTGGGTTTGTGGCTTCAGTGACTGGGGACAATTGTCACCTGGCAGCACCTTCATTATTCCCTCTGTTGAGAAGCTCAGCTAGTGATTACAGTGGTACCTTGGGTTAAGAACTTAATTTGTTCTGGAGGTCCATTCTTAACCTGAAACTGTTCTTAACCCGAGGTACCACTTTAGCTAATGGGGCCTCCCGCTGCCGCCGCGCGATTTCTGTTCTCATCCTGAAGCAAAGTTCTTAACTTGAGGTACTATTTCTGGGTTAGCGGAGTCTGTAACCTGAAGCATCTGTAAGCCGAGGTGTTGTTGTTTAGTCGTTTAGTCGTGTCCGACTCTTCGTGACCCCATGGACCAGAGCACGCCAGGCACTCCTGTCTTCCACTGCCTCCTGCAGTTTGGTCAAACTCATGCTGGTAGCTTCGAGAACACTGTCCAACCATCTCGTCCTCTATCGTCTCCTTCTCCTTGTGCCCTCCATCTTTCCCAACATCAGGGTCTTTGCCAGGGAGTCTTCTCGTAACCAGAGAACCACTGTGGTAACCCGAGGTACCACTGTATTTAATCATAAGCAAAATGAGAGTTGAGTTGAGTTTAGTTTAGTTGAGAGACAACAATGATACACACAGGGCAAGAAATGTGTGGTACATGAAATACACAGATACAGTTGCAATACATGAAATACACAGATACAGTATAAAATGATGCAACAGAGCACTGATGTACCATAAAGTTCACACACACACACACACACACACACACACACACGATGGAATGCAAGATAATCTCAGCATGTCAATATGTCAGGTCAGTGTTGAACACCTTACTATCAACCTTGTGCTTAGCTGAGCTTGGGGAACAATAGAGGCTAAATATCTTACAGACTGGTTTAACTTTGGCCGGTGCCAGCCAACACTGTGGCATTGTGTTTACAGAGGAAGGATGTGTTTTTCTTTCTCTTCAAGGGCAAGCAGAGATGCTTTGTATCCAAACCCTCCTGATTGCTTTAACTTTGCTGATACATCAGTGTGGCCAAAATAGATACATCCCTTTGAGCATTTTCTTATTGCATGTCAGGACTATTGTATATGTGACATGGGAAGATGAGACAAATGACCTGTTATGCATCCAGCTAGCTCCTCTGGATCAAGAGGGGTGAGGTGCAGGGAATGTGTGAAATGAAGCAGATTAAATAGATGATTTCTCACAGAGAAGTGCAAGGAATTACAGCCTAATGTTACTGAGAGCCAGTGGCCACGTTTGCATCTGACACTTGGCCCATTCGCCCTTAACACTAATCCATAGTTCATTTTATTTAGGAAATTTACAAAGCAGCTTAATATTTAAAGAGGGGTCTGTGACTTGTGGTTATTAGCCGTGACCCCCGCTAATTGATTTACGAACCTCAATTAGCGATTTATGGCTGCCCGGTCCGGCGCGCTTCCCTCAGCTGCGCCACTCAGTCACGGCTCAGCAGAGTTTCACACAGCGGTGTAGAACTGTCACCAGCTTGATTCAGCTTCCAGACAAACACACAGAGTCCAGTTCGTCTATTCACAGCATTTATTCCAACATTTCCCCCAGGGATTTCCTGGGCTCCTCTCCGCCATTACAGGCTACGTCTTTTCCCCACGGAACACAGAGTGGGACTGGCAATCTTTTGCTCAAACTCCTCCCAGCTTCGAAAGCTGACATCAGAATGCTGAGGCATCATGGGAACAACTTAACCAGTTAAGTTCCAACTCCCACACCCCCTCTTGCATCACATTCTGACAAGGCCCTCTGAGTTCAACACCTTCCCCTTTGCCTTGTGCCCCTTCCCGGCATCTTTCCCAGGCACCTGTTGAACCCCTTCAACATTCCCAGAATCACACTGTGCGACACTTTTCCACGCACCTGTGACCTGATACCCTACTGACCCATTAGGGCCAGCAGTTGTGTCTTCTCCGTCAGACTCTTCCCCCTCTGACTTGACAACCCTTCCGTGAGCTTTCTCCATTACCGGAGATGAAGCCTCACACCTGGACACTCCTATCGCTAATTGAGGTTCGTAAATCAATTAGCGGGGGTCACGGCTAATAACCACAAGTCACAGGTTATGGGTGACCCTAAATCATCGCTTGTAAAACTGTCACGGAACTCCCACAGGGTCTACAGCAAATGAAAACAGCATAATCACAGTAAACAGATTGCACAGCAATCAGCTATATTTGTTGCTGCTATTAGCAATCCAGGAATGCATAAGAAGGTGTCAAAAACACAATGTGGTTGGTGCCTGTCTTACTATCTAGAGGAAGTTCCACAAAATGGAGCTGTAACACTGAAGTCTCTCCTCTGTGTGATTGCAAGATGTATATGGGAAGCATGTTTACCCTATGTTGTTGTTGTTTAGTCGTTTAGCCATGTTTGACTCTATGTGACCCCATGAACCAGAGCACGCCAGGTACTCCTGTCTTCCACTGCCTCCCGCAGTTTGGTCAAACTCATGCTGGTAGCTTCGAGAACACTGTCCAACCATCTCGTCCTCCGTCATCCCCTTCTCCTTGTGCCCTCCATCTTCCCCAACATCAGGGTCTTTTCCAGGGAGTCTTCTCTTCTCATGAGGTGACCAAAGTATTGGAACCTCAGCTTCACGATCTGTCTTTCCAGTGAGCACTCAGGGCTGATTTCCTTCAGAATGGAGAGGTTTGATCTTCTTGCAGTCCATGGGACTCTCAAGAGTCTCCTCCAGCACCATAATTCAAAAGCATCCATTCTTTGGCGACCAGCCTTCTTTATGGTCCAGCTCTCACTTCCATACATCACTACTGGGAAAACCATAGCTTTTACTATATGGACCTTTGTTGGCAAGGTGATGTCTCTGCTTTTTAAGATGCTGTCTAGGTTTGTTTGATTATGTGAACCCAACCCCGTGACTAACCATGGTATGTTTTCTACCAACAAAGCCATGGTTTGTTCTTGGCCTATGAGCCAAGGCTTGCTTTATAGTTTGGTGCTATTTTTGAACCACACATCTTTGCTTAATCACAGTTGTAGTTTGTTGAGCATTAGGGATGGGATCACCAAACAAAGGCATGAGGCAAGTGTAGCTGGAAAATGAACCAGGCTTTGGAGAAGGTGACTTGTGGTTTGTTGAACAAATTGTGGTTAAAAGAAACCATGACATAGTGTTATGTGTGAATGCAGTCAGTTTATGTGTGGTAAGTTTCACTTGGATTTGAAAAACCTGTGCTCAAATCTGTCAAATTTCATAAAATAAAATGAATAAATATTCTATTAATCTGGAAGGCAAATCTAATTGCAGTTACCAAACTGAAGTATATCAGCAACTATTTCTATAGCAGCTGTTATCTTTTCCACACTTCTGAGTGTTCTTGTTTTTGTCAACTCTTTGCCTGAGAGACAACTGTACTCTGGGCCAGCTGTCTGTTCCAGAGGTCCAGTCCTTTATAATCCAGACTGGAAACTGTGCCAAATATCTTGGCAGCTCTACAAAAATACAGCTTTTTATGTTTTGGAGAAACAATGCATTGTGAAAGCTGTCAAGTTAAGTTGCCTTGATGGAGAAGCTGGCTAGAATTTACTGAGGCAGAATTCCCTTCAATAACTAATCATTTCAAGGGGGTGGGAATCTTTAGAACTAAAACCATAAAGTTTTGTAAGTGAACCCCCCAGGACTGGAATCACCAAATGGCCTCACTGGACAGCAATTGGCTCCTCAGAGCCTACCACTGATAATCTGTCCAGGGCTTCGCTTAGCACTCAATGCGTGAGGAGCTACCATTTTGATTTTTTCACAATGCTGGGACATTGAAGAAAGTTAAAATAACTGGTGCCACCTATCATCACTGGTAAGCCTGTGAAGACCCACTGAAGTAGGAGTTAATGGAGGGCTCCACAAACCTCCTGATGGTGCTGAAAATTCCCAGTCCGCAACTACACAGTTCTGTTGGTTCAAGAATGGAGGTGCAGGATTCACAGTAGCATATAACAGTTGTTAAGTGAGTAGGCTGCAAAAGAGGAACTGTCTAGTTCAGATCTTGCCTGCACTGTGAACTTGCTAGTTGGACATAGACAAACTTTATCTCAACTCCTCTTCCCTGGGAAATCTCAATATGTGTCCTGACTTCTGCCCAGCATATGGAGACAGAGACTCTTACATGTAAGTAAAAAAGAGATCTTTATTGAGGAAAGTAATGGTACAGGTTCGGCAGCAGATGTAGGGTTCAGGAGTTGCAGTTCGGCAGGTGAGCAAATCAGGCAAGAAGTTTCAAATGGACGGAAGCAATGAAGATGTCCCAACAGCTTCCACACTCTGCCCCTGAAGCTTTTAACCATGAGGCATGGCACACTCACTCACTCACTCACTAGACTTGCTTGTTTTGCGGGGATGTCAGGATTGCAACTGCACCTTCCTTCTGGGTGGATGGGCCTGCTCCCACCTGTGTGGAAGTAGCACCTGGTTCTATGTGACAATAGAAGAGTTTGGATTTGATATCCCGCTTTATCACTACCCGAAGGATTCTCAAAGCGGCCAACATTCTCCTTTCCCTTCCTCCCCCACAACAAACACCCTGTGAGGTGAGTGGGGCTGAGAGACTTCAAAGAAGTGTGACTGGCCCAAGGTCACCCAGCAGCTGCATGTGGAGGAGCGGAGACGCGAACCCGGTTCACCAGATTATGAGTCTACCGCTCTTAACCACTACACCACACTGGCTCTCACCCACCTCATCAGTTGCTGGTATCTCCTGTTTTGACGCTACCTTATTTTAGAAATTGAGCACTGCACTACTTTCATCTGAGTATCTCCAATAATGCAGTTTATTGTAGTCTTTCTTGGTCAGAGTAGTGGTTGCGTATGGATGACATGGATTAGGGAAGTTTGCTCTGTGGCAGCTTCTTGAGTAACTGCTAATAGAATATCAATATTACTCTTGCAGTAAAGTTGGAGTGTCATTCATTAATTGCCTAATCGTTACTCCAGGTCCTTGAACAAACAGTATCTGAGAACCAGTGTGAGAAACAAGACATCAATATCACTAAATATACATACATATATCCCATATTTAATTATAGCTGTGCACAGTAATTCCCAAGCCTTTATTTAATTCTCATTAATAACTCCCTGCACTCCGAAATGTAAATGCCAACTGTGTGCGCAAGTTTTTCAGGCTTACAGAATATATTGCAAAACAAGCCAGCACATTTTATATATAGCCCATGCGTGGAGTAAAATGTCGGGAGCGTTGCAGTACAACAGCGAGCAGCCCTGTCCTGCACAAACAGCCACACCCTTTTCTTCCAGTTGTTCATGAAATCCAAAGACTGCCTCTGCTAGAGCTATACTTGCACGAGTACTGAGAGGGGACGTGGCAAAGCGGAAGGAAAGGAAGCACAGAAGAGGAGCTAGCAACACATAGGAGCCTTTTGCAGTATTTTTTTTTTAAAGAAGGAAATGATGGACTTTAGGAAATGCAGAGACCTACTATGGCTTAGGTCCATATAGTTAAAGCTATGGTTTTCCCAGTAGTGATGTATGGAAGTGAGAGGTGGACCATAAAGAAGACTGATCGCCAAAGAATTGATGCTTTTGAATTATAGTGCTGGAGGAGACTCTTGAGAGTCCCATGGACTGCAAGAAGATCAAACCGATCCATTCTGAAGGAAATCAGCCCTGAGTGCTCACTGGAAGGACAGATCCTGAAGCTGAGGCTCCAATACTTTGGCCACCTCATGAGAAGACTCCTTGGAAATGACCCTGATGTTGGGGAAGATGGAGGGCACAAGGAGAAGGAAACGACAGAGACAGCGGTTGCATTTTATCTGTCTAAAGCAGGATTTCCCAAACTGAGTCTCCAGCTGGTTTTGGACTACAGTTCTCATCATCCTTGGCTACTGGTCCTGCTAGCTAGGGATGATGGGAGTTGTAGTCCAAAAGCAGCTGGAGACTCAGTTTGGGAAATCCTGCTTTAGACAGATAAAATGCAACCGCTAAGAACATTTCCACACTGACTATTTCCAGCAGACTTTTAAAAAGTTCTCCTGAGAGTACAGTGTCCATCTCATCTTAGCTCCCCTCTTCCCCGCCACTGCTAGGTTAGTGTGGGATTGCAAATCGCCCAGGGTACCTGCACCTTCCCAGTGACTGTGAGATATAAACACACTGAGTGCACTTGACAGGTTTTGACAGGTTCGTTCGAAGTCTGAGAGACGGGGGCAAAGGGAGCTCAAGTGAAAACAGGCACGAGATGAGCAATACATCTTTGAGGAAGAGGCACGGTTTGATGAGGTGAAGTGATGTTGCAGTTTCTGATGGCCTCCTAAAGATTGATGTCACGATGGTGCCCTTGCTGTGCACCAGCAGAGCTGCACTCATTGTCTTTCATGCTTACTTCTCAGGTGTGGGAGGGGACCATCTTCCTCAGAACCACCACATAGAACTGATTGTCAGGCTCCATTGAGTGTCAGTCATGGAATGGCGTAATAAAGGCTACATTGAAGGCCAGCTTCTCATATATATATGAGAATATATATATGTATACACACCTGTGGCAGTCTTCCTTCTGGGGGTGGTTTCAAAGAACCTGTGTGGGATTCTCATGTGTTCTCTAGTCTGCTCACTGGTCAATCTAAGATGTACTTAGCTTTAACACCATTAAGAGTATACTCTGATCTCTGTAATCTCAGGGCATCATAAAAGAGTTGATTCTTGGTCATATTGTGAGGGAGAACTCATAGCTCAGTGGTAGCTTTATATGCAAAAGCTACCAGTTCAGTCCTTGACATTTCCAGTTTAAACAGGAATCATGTAGTACGTGATATGAAAGGCCTGGACTAGATGAGTCCATAACCATGATATGAAATCATGGCAGCTGCTTATATTACTAAAACCATCACATGAATTTGGGAGTCTGGATGTCTCACCATTCAGAAACTTTGAAGGTCACATGGGCTCATACAAAGCAGTGCCCAAAGGCTGCTTAAATGTTGTTGGCACCCGTGTGTCTTGAGAAACAATTGAGTGCACCTCTGAGGATGAAGTCAAATTGCTGGAGAAGACGACATGTACATCTATGCACCTAGTCATTTATAATTATCGTACTTGGGCCCAATCTACTATGTGTACATGTGTTGGCAAGTCGTGAATGACAGCAGATTTTCAATCAGTGTCAACCCTTGTCACAATTTGTCACTTAATTGTCCCACACATTTTGCTCTGCTAAAGCAATTAACAATGTATAACAACCTTTATATTCCTGCTTGTGTTGTCTTAGATGACTCCTTACAATTCTCTCTTTCTGTCCTCCTCCTGGGAACTCCCAGAATAAACACCTATGAGATGCCACCTCCCTCTTGCTTCAAATCCCTCCTCAAAAACCAGTATTTGCTGTAAAGCCTCTATCTCAGCTCCTTAGTTTACATCCAACTGAAACAAAGTCTAATTATATGTGGCTGTACTTGCTGATATGCAAGGCTGGCTCCAGGTTTGAGGAGTTCCTGGGCAAACTCTGTGGTGGACCCTAGTGGGCTTGCTTGTCTGTAGTGGTTCAACAGCCCTAGGCAGCTGGTCTTGCCACTTCCACAATGCCACTGCTTGGTCAGATGAATTTTGGAAATATAAGGAGTGGATAGATCCAGATTGCTGGCACTCATCAGAATTCTGCACCAGGAGAAACAAATTAAGGAGAGCCCAAGACAGGTATTATGAATAGGCCCTTCTGGGGCCCTGGGATGTTGGCATCTGCCCCAGGATACCAGGTGCTGATTCTGGTCCTACTCATATTTCATTCCTTGCTACTACTGGCCTCTCCTTTTGCTATCTCCTCCAGTGTCAGAATTTAGACTGCAAGTTTCTGGGGGCAAGTGCCTGTCCTTTTTGTTGTTGCTTCTGTTCCATGATATTGATGGCACTGGATTAATAGCAAGCCAGCAAAAATAAATAATACTTAGAGCTGAAAAGCTGGAAGTTCCCAATATGCCACCCTGAATTATCTAAGAAATACTGCCAATATTGTGCTGTTGCTGACAAATGCTCCTTTTTAATGGCAACCCTTATTGGATCTAGAGGCAGGCATTAAGGACATGTGGAAGACAGTGTCATTTTACTGACAGAACATGCCGGAAGAATTAAGATCTTTGTCACCCTCTAATGGCAAAGGCGCTGCATACCATACAGAGAAAGAAGGAAATCTTGTATTTCCTAGTCCTGATTCTCCATCTCCCTCTTGCCCCTTGTTGGAAGCTTTTTAGTTTACATACATTTTGGTCAAAGTTTCAGTGATGAAATAGTTTAGAAACAACAAATTTACCAAAACAGTAATTTTTCAGGGGTTTCTCAGACCCTTACACCCCTTCGAGGGCTTCCTATCTACAGGTGGTTGCTTTGGCTCTCAGAATCTGGCAATGTTTTGGCGGCAGGACTGCGTTAGCTGAATTTCCAATTACCTTCCTGGGTATTCCTACCCCACAGTCACAAGGATCTGCTGAAGAGCTTAGTAGGACACAGAAGACAATAGAGTACTGTATTTTTCTGTGTATTGGATGCCTCCATGTATAAGACACCCCTTATTTTTCGGGCCCCCAAATTAAGAAAATGGGGGGAAATTGCCCTGACTTGTTGAAATTTTGGGGGAGAGGGTTGCCCAGAGGCTAAGAACCCCACGCGTCTAACAGGCTGCCTATCACCTGTTCCCTTGTCGGCAATTGCTGAGCTTTTGGGGGGCAGAGCTGAGCTTTTTTTTGGGGGGGGGGTGAAGCTTTTCTTTCAATTACTTTTAGCACTTTTTGCCTTTCCTGCAGAGCCTCTGAACAGTATTCTTCTTGCCTCCTCCCACTCTGCCCACCCTACGGCTGGGAGGGAGGCTGTAGGCAGTCCGTTTTTGCCGTGTGGTGTCTTTGCGCGGCTCCATTTGTGCATGGGCGGTGCAACGTTACACAGGAGGAGCATGGCGATTGAAGTAATACTCTTTGCCTTTAACACCAGCGAAACATTGCGCCTTGCGCTCCTCCTGTGTAACGTTGCGCCGCCCTCACACAAATGGAGCCATGCGAAGACGCTGCGCAGAAAAAACAGAATGCACGCAGCCTGCCCCACGCAGCCTCTGGGCAGTGTGGGAGGAGGCAAGCAGACTGAGAATGCCCCATGGGAAGGGCGCAGAGGGGAGAGATATCTTCGATTGCCGCAGCCAACTGCAGAGGCAACGCCTCTCCCATGGGGTGCAATGTTAAAGGCCTGGGGGGTATTAATTCAATTGTCGCGCTCCTCATGTGTAATGTTGCACCACCCGCGCACAAATAGAGCCGCGTGAAGACACTGTACGGCAAAAACAGACTGCCTACAGCCTTCCTCCCCGCTGTAGGGCAGGCAGAGTGGGAGGAGGCAAGCAGACTACAGAGTCCTCGCGGCTCGCCACTGCCAGGAGCTGTGACTGCTAGAGCAAGTTCCATACAGTGGTACCTCGGGTTACAGACGCTTCAGGTTACAGACTCCGCTAAACCAGAAATAGTACCTCGGGTTAAGAACTTTGCTTCAGGATGTGAACAGAAATCGCGCGGTGGTGGTGGGAGGCCCCATTAGCTAAAGTGATACCTCAGGTTAAGAACAGTTTCAGGTTAAGAATGGACCTCCAGAACAAATTAAGTTCTTAACCCGAGGTACCACTGTATTTATTTATATATTTAATTGCTATATTCCTTGGATAAGACGACCCACATTTTTAGACCTAAAAAATTGGGCAAAAAACCTCATTTTATAGACGGAAAAATGCTGTAATCCATTCCAGGCGGATACCCTGTAGGTTGGTAGCACAATATCAGGACCTTGGTCAGCTCCCTGTTGAGCAAGTCTCAGGGACAGAAGACAGTGAGTTTGGAATGGTGCTCCAGCAATTATTTGAAGCTGACTGTAGGCTTCAGTAGTCATGGTCCCAAGTTCTTCTCTCTAGCAACTTCTTTCCCGAGCATCAAGAGCCCATGCATAACTCATAAATGTTGGCTCTTGTCAAACTGGGTGGTTTCCTACTTCTCCGATTGTTCCTTGGTCATGGCGGGATGTTTTCCTGCACTGCACAGGGTTCCAAGGAGGCGGAGAGTGGGTTGGACTGATATCAGTAGTGCTGGCCCTGTGACTCCCTGTCTCTGTGGTAGTCTTTGGCAAGGCAGGGGCTTCAGGCATGATTCCTACCCCTGTCCTTCCTTTTGTTGCTCCTTCTGTACTTTTTTCTAACTCCGCAGCACCCTTTTTGATTTGGGAGCATCCAGAACTGCACTAGTGCATTAAATGTGGTTAGGGTGTGAATTGATGTAGTGACCTGGTCATACTTTCTGGTTTTAGTCCCTCTGTTCTGAATCCCTAACAGTGAATTTTCCTCTTTTTTTGGGGGGGTGCCATTTCACACCAACTATCCATCATGATCACATGAGAAAGATCCACACCATATATTTAAAGCAACAATTTAACCACCACGGCTTCCCCCAAATAATTTTGGGGGCTGTAATTTCTAAAGGGTGCTGGGTGTGTGTTTCCTGAAAATTCTCAACTACAGTTCCCATGATTCAGAAGGAAGTCATGACTGTTAAAGTGGCGTAAGAGTGCTTTGAATGTATAGATATGACGTCATCTTTTTTCTCAGTAGCTGCAGTTGCCTTATACTCCATCTGCTGATACAGTGGTACCTCGGGTTACAGATGCTTCAGGTTACAGACGCATCAGGTTACAGACTCCACTAACCCAGAAATAGTACCTCAGGTTAAGAACTTTGCTTCAGGATGAGAACAGAAATCGTGCTCCGGTGGCATGACAGCAGTGAGAGGCCCCATTAGCTAAAGTGGTGCTTCAGGTTAAGTACAGTTTCAGGTTAAGAATGGAACTCTGGAACGAATTAAGTTCTTAACCCAAGGTACCACTGTATTGTGAAAGAAAGTGTCATTCCTTTCATCCATGTTCATCAGCCATTTTGTTTTCTATTCAGTCAGTTTGGAGAGATGCTTCTGGAGCTCTTCACAATCTGCGCTGGATTTCAACCTTTCCTGGTTAGCTTGCTGCTCTCCGATGAGACCTTTAGTCTGTTCTTATCTCCTGGCTAATTTTATTTATTTATTTATTTCCACCCCACCTTTCCTTTAACTGCAAGTCTCGATATGCTTGGCAGATTTGGGCTTTAAAGTGGCTTAGAAGATTATGACAGTTTAATGAGTCAAAGCATCTTTACATGCTTATCCTGTCCAAATGACTTAAGGCAGCTCAAGTATTTAATGCTGCCTGGAGGTATAAAACTGTATAAAGAAGAAGTCTCCTTGTAACCAGATCTGTCGTCATCGCACATTTTCCCTTCCTTTCCTTTGAGATATGTGGGCAGGACCCATAGTTGCGGTGTAACACCTTTTGACCACCTCCAGAAACTTTTCTTTGGGGCCATTCTTTGACAAAATGCAACATTTTGCTTGACGGCACCTGCCTGCACTAAAGGAAATGCAAGCATAATAATAATAATAATAATAATTTTTATTTATGCCCCAGCCAAGACTGGGCTCCGGGCGGCTAATACCAGGTATAAAAACAATTGATTGAAATACAACTTAAGAAACAAGATTAAAATACAACATTAAAATGCAGCCTCATTTCAATAGAAACTCAAATAAAAAACTTTTTGGGGGATGAAAACGTCAAGTCTTCACCAAGGCTAACTATCCAGACTGGTCCTACGTGGGCTAGAAAAAAGCCAGGGAAGTCCCCAAATAGGAGTTCCATCACAGAAGGAGAAAGGGAAAAAAAGAAAGAGGGGGAGGGGATCAAGTTGATTCTAAACCAAAGGCCAGGTGGAACAACTCTGTCTTACAGGCCCTGCGGAAAGAAATCAGATCCCGCAGGGCCGTGGTCTCATGAGACAGAGTGTTCCACCAGGCCGGAGCCAGTGTTGAGAAGGCCCTGGCTAATCTGACTTCCTTAGGGCCCGGGTCCTCTAGGGTGTTGCTATTTATGGACCTTAAGGTCCTCCGTGGGGCATACCAGGAGAGGCAGTGCTGTAGGTACGAGGGTCCTAGGCATACCAGAGCTCATGTCCAAAGAAAGGAACATGGGTCTTGGGGTGGGGGTGGGGAGCACCCACCTCTGTATCTTTAAATTATGACCTAGGGAAAGTAGCATGTTTTCAGGCTGCAAGACATAATCAAAGTCTCGAAGACCTCCCTTCCTATGTAAAGTAGGGACAAGTGCTCAATTGAAATGGAACTGACTGGTAGTAGCTCTCCAGATTTCAGGTAAGGGCATTCCCAGCTCTACCTAGAGAAGTTGGGGGTTAAACCTCTGCCCTTCTAGCACTGAGCTGCAGCCCTTCTTCTTGGGGGCTTGCCTAAGGCCATTTGACTTCATGGCTGAGTTGACTTTGCACTGGACACTTTCTGGTTTCTGTCGCAGTCTTATGCAGTACAATTCTCTATTCATACAGAAGCCCACCCTGCTGCGATCAATAGGACTTACTGCAGCTACCTGTGTATAGGATTGTAGCTTTAGTCAGTATTTCCATGAGCTGAACCAAACAAAACAAAAGTCCTGCCCATCTCCTCCAGGCAGCCTGAGAGTTAAATCTAGTTCCTCTCACCTTGCCACTGAATTCCAGCATTTGCTGATTTATAAACACACCCTTTGGAATTGTAAAGAATCTCGTAAAGGTTTTGCACAATCCTTTAATCTTAATAGGTGTTTTATAACTTGGGCTACAAGATGCTTTATAGTTCCTAGTGGTTGCGTAGATGGTCTTACACCTGCCTGCTTTAATGTAATTTCATGGCAGAATTCAGAGGATGCTGTGAAATGGCTGTAGGGTACTCTCTGGGTGGCTTTGAAAGCCTTAGTCGCACCAGATATTCAAATGGACAGAGTGATAGGTTTTATGGTTCCTTTGAGGGGTGGGTGGGGTTCAGCCTTTTGTAATGACCCAAGAAGCCAATGTTGAACCCGCTGTAGATCTTTAACTCTTCTGAGTAGTGGGATGCTGCCAATAAAAGGACCACGTGGGAAGTCATCTAGACTGTTTATGTGAAGGCCCTTGTGTCATTGTGTGTTGCTGATTTCTTCTTGTGACTGTCCAGTTGGGATGTCGGAGGATACAGGCAAAAGCAGAAAAGGGCATGGAAATTGCCAGTGTTCAATTACTCTTCCCACGCCTGGAGCAGAAACCAAGCCAGCGAATAATACAGTGGTACCTCGGGTTAGGTACTTAATTCGTTCTGGAGGTCCGTTCTTAACCTGAAGCTGTTCTTAACTTGAAGCACCACTTTAGCTAATGGGGCCTCCTGCTGCCGCCGTGCTGCCGGAGCATGATTTCTGTTCTCATCCTGAAGCAAAGTTCTTAACCTGAAGCACAATTTCTGGGTTAGTGGAGTCTGTAACCTGATGCGTCTGTAACCTGAAGCAGAATAACTGGGTGTGCTGTATACAAATGGGAGATTTCAGCTGAGTTTTTCCTTCCATTACAGAGAGCTGCTAAGGCCTGGTCTGCATGCAATGAAAAATTAAGAAGACTACATTTTTTATTTATTTTTTAAAAAGAACTCCTTGCAGGTAAAAAATAATTAGTGGAACAGGTAGCTGAAGGGACCATTCTGTTTCCCCAATAGGATGTAAGAAGGGATCGCTTTCCATTCCACCCTGCAGCGCTGTTTCCATTCCTCTGCAGTTCCTCTTCCACCAAAAATGACGTTATTTGTCTTACTCTCCGTGATGGAAGAATAATGCAACTTACATTATGTACATACATAATGTACATAATGAATGTATAGATTACGTAACAAAAGAAGTTATTCTTTTGTTTCCTAGACCCCACCCCTGTTCTTGTCTTTATTTATTAATCACAGGAACTCCTCCCACCTTGGTCCACAACAGGTGTACTATTTGGGACGGTTAAGCAAAAAACAGAATTCTCAGGCTGCAATCTTATACCCACTTTAACTGGGTGCAGTTTCCATTGAAAAGTATGGAGCCTTCTTCTCATTATACCTGCACAGGTATAACACTGTCAGCCTCCTTCTTGAGGACTAGTAACAGTGGAAGGATATCATCCTAATGCACCTGGGTGGGCTGCTGCCAATAGTCAGAAGACCAAGCTGACAGACTGCTGTTCTGACCCAGCGCGATGAGGCTGCATTTCACCAGTTTCGTGATTAGGAAGGCTGTTTAGTACACAAGAGCGGTTCTAGTTTTAGGAAATGTTTGCTGAGGATCCGTTCTGAAATCTGCATGCAAAGACCCGGGCCTTTCAGGCCACTGAAACCGTTTGTCAGACCACCATGCCCCCATTCTCTGCTCCCTTTAATAGCCTTTTGTACAGCTTCCTCCCGGTTCTGCTTTCTTCCCATCAGCAACAACAGCTGCTTTATGCTCTGCTGACGCTGCATGCCTTTGAAGAGCCAGAGTGCTGCTTCGGAAACTGTGCCGCTCTTTAACAATGGGAAGTGGCCCTCCCCGTTGAGCTGCTTGCTTTATTTTTATCTCCATTGAAGTGCAGCCAAGGCGAGTCATGAAACCATGGAGTGTGGAAATGTGTCTCTGTGGCTGGTTTAATGCAAAGGTCTGATTGAGAACCGGAGGAGAGAGCCTGCCCTTGATCGCTCTGCTCATTCCTTCTAATGACAGGAACTTCATTTATATGGCATCTGCTTCAGCCTATGGAAGTAATAGCTCTGTTTTGCTAATGTTTCAGCAGAGGCCCATTCCCCTCTCCCTCCCTCCAAACCTTTCCAAGATGGATCGCAAGCTAATGGCTTAAACTCTGGTCCTTTAGCGATGCATAATTGTGACAGAGAAGACGATGACTTGCCGTCAGAGAGCTAAGGCAAACCTTAGGAAGTATATCTGGTGAGCCCACCCTGCTGTGATCGATGTCGGTTGCACAGTCTATGGAGCCAAGAAGATTTATTGGCTCCAGAGAATCGTGCGCATGGGTAGGCAAACTAAGGCCCGGGGGCCGGATCAGGCCCAATCGCCTTCTAAATCTGGCCCACGGACGGTCCAGGAATCAGCATGTTTTTACATGAGTAGAATGTGTCCTTTTATTTAAAACGCATCTCTGGCTTATTTGTGGGGCCTTCCTTGTGTTTTTACATGAGTAGAATGTGTGCTTTTATTTAAATTGCATCTCTGGGTTATTTGTGAGGCATAGGAATTCGTTCATCCCCCCCCCTTCAAAATATAGTCTGGCCCCCTACAAGGTCTGAGGGACAGTGGACCAGCCCCCTGCTGAAAAGTTTGCTGACCCTGATTTCTTACCCCACCCAAAGTAGCTGTGCGTACATGCGCCAATCCTTCTTCCCTTTCTGCTTTGCCTCCACTGCCACTCCCATGTCCACTCAGACTTCAGTTGCTGCTTTACAGTGGTCTAGGATAATATATTCTCCTAGGAATGGAGACTAATTCCATAGGGCCCCCCAAGAATCTGCTGATTGTGGCAATGATGGCAAAGGGGGGAAATTGGACCTAGTGCTTGTCTGTGTGCACATGGGTGCACATGTGAGACTGGGGGGTGGTCAAATGCACTGCTGGCCTGCGGCTCCTGGAGCTTAATGTGGCTCTCAGGCCTAGAATGCTTAGCCACTCCTGTCCCAAGACAGGTGTGGGGAGCATATTGCCAAAATGCAACTCCCATTATCCCAGCTGTCAAGGACTGGCAGGAGTGTGCGCTGGAGAAGGGGCTGGAGTCGGACCCAGGAGAGTGGGCCAGTGATTTGTGGGGAACTGCCCTAGCCAGGAGGCAGAGTCAGGGGAAGTTTCAGAGCTGAAAGGTGGCACACAGGATGGACTGGAAGAAGAGGCAGGTCAGGCCAGCGAAGGGTTGGGTGCTTCGCCACCCTCTCCTGTGCCACTGTCTCCCAGAATTAGGAGGGGATTGAACTAGGAGGGCATTCTTTTGGCCAGGTCCTGCTGGAAATGGGCACCGGTGCCAGTGCCACTTCTCTGCCAGCAGTGGAGGTGTTGGGGCTGGCAGGGTGCCACCTTGGGGCTTCCACCACCTGAGATGCCATCTTCACCCAACTAGTGGCTCGGGTTGCCCTGCCAGCCAGCAGGGATGATGGGATCCCCAGCACAACTGTTAACCTCTCCCTGGTTTAGATGTTGCTTCAGTGTAGGCTAGCCTTTCTCAACCTGTGGGTCCCCAGATGTTGTTGAACTACAACTCCCATCACCCCTAGCTAGCAAGGCCAGAGCTCAGGGATGATGGGAGTTGTAGTCCAACAACACCCGGGGACCCACAGGTTGAGAACCTCTGCTGTAGGCTCTGATGGGGGAAGTGTCTTGTGCTGGGACAGCACTCGGCTGCTGGGACCAGTTTATACCTGGTTTCACCTGTGGAGGTAAGACAAGGTGATGGGCATGGTTCAGGCCACAGGTTGTACACACTGGAGCCCTCTGAGAACCTCCCAGGAGAGATTAACTCTTTGCGTTATGACCATCCCAACCAACTCTTAATTATTCTATGTCTTCGTCGACAACATTCATTATGCCATGTATTTGCCTTATGAGCTTTATTTTAATGCTTTTGTTGTGGATTATGCCTTTATATTATATTATTTTTCGCAAACCGTCCTGTGGCTGTTTTCAGTGAAGGGCAGCATAGAAATCTATTAATAAATAAACTCCTTGCTTGTGGGCTGTATGCCTGCCCCTTTGAAGGAGGCTGCAAATTATCCCTTGGTTTTGTTTTTTCCCCAAAAAATCTTCGGATGCAGGGGACTTAATTATTGGCCCAACTCCAGTTCTCTGTTTTTCAGCAAGGTCATTGATTGTGGAGCAGCAGAACAACTCTTTTTTATTTTTTATTTCATGAAGCCAATTCCACTCACTTGCTTTTATTCAAACCTGCCCCCCGGGGTGTGTGTGTGTGTGTGTGTGTGTGTGTGTGTGTGTGTGTGTGTATGTGTGTTCATCTTCTTGGACAGTATACCTTCCCACCCCAGCTGCAATATCCAGAACAATAATTCCCCTCCTTCAACAGCTAGGCTTGGGAGAGGAGGAGAAACCCTTTGATTGGCCTCAAGCCTAAGCCCAATAGTAGTGGACGAGGGGTGATTTTTGGGGGTGGAGACAAAAAGTTAACCCTTATGTCCACAATTGATGCTCCTCCACCCTTCTCCTGTTGTAATTAGTATTTATTGGTTTTATCAGAGGGGTTCTTTCAAGCCTTATTGTGACACCGAAGGCATTTTTGGCTGGGGGTGGGTACAACAGGGGAGAGGAGGGGCTCCTCCCTCCACAGCTTTGACCTCCTGGAAATCACCTTCACTCCATTGTAAATAGGACTGAAAGCAATCCTTTATTGTAGCCCACAGAAATATGAATTTAAGTCTAATTGTGGCATGGGGGGGCATTTTTGGTAGGGAGAGTCCCACCTGAGGAGAGCTAACTTTCCACACCCCAGCTAGAACACCCCCAATTGTCCCTCACTGCAGTTATATTTGGAAAAAAAGAGCCTTTTATTGGCTGTGTAAATTTTCGTATGTTAACAGACCTGGATGGCCTTCGGAGGTTAGGTGGGGTAAAATGAATAAATATAAACAATTTTTCTGCCAGCTTCACATTTTATTTTGAATGGTTGTGTATACACACACACACAACCATTCAAAGTTTGCACACATTTACATGAATTGATATGTGAATGAGCACATTTTCTCTTTGATAACCGTATTTTCTTCTCCAAGAGGCTTCCCTGTACTACAAAGTGTTCATAAATACCTATTTTATTACACCTACCATAGGTCAATGCAATTCAGCTATAGAATGCATGTAAAACATTACACCAGTACATATAAAACATATATCAATATTATAATGCTGCATCCCCTCATAAACACAAAACACAGACTGCAGAGATCAATATATTTTGAGTGAACATTATGTCAGAGGTCTCCTTTTTCTGCCTCTGAGATTGATCTTGCCCAAGCGAACAGTGTTGCCATTGGTGTTGTGTCGGGGATCTTATTGCACAACAAAACCGATCACGGTTCTGGGTTGCCAGTCTTTTTGGGCAGTGTACACACTTTGAGTTTTGAGGCAATGCCTTGGGCACAGTCACAAAATGGCTGCCGTGAGGGCATGGCCTAACACAAAATGGCTGTTGCATTTAAAAGAACAGGAAAAGAGACAGGACCACAAAATGATGTGGGCATGGCCTCCCCGCACCCCTGGGGAAAAGGCCACTGCTGCACTTAGACACAAAGCAAAGCTCTTCACAGCCCAACTCTGTTCAAAAGAGGAGGGAGCCTGGGTGTCCCTTCCTGGCAGAAGTGGCTGAGATAGTGGAAACAGGAACTGCGTAGGAAGAGTAAACAATATCTCATGTACTGTGGATTTCTGAGGGGATACTACTGAGACCTTTCACAGGTGCCCTAGAACATAATAAGAAGCATGCTGCTTTCTGCAGGTGCCATGTTGGTAACACTTGGTAATAATCTGGGCAGCAGCTGGTAGCCCTGAAATTTTATTGAGGATTTGCCCCTAAGAGTCTGTAAATAAGCAGTATGCAGATGACCAGCTTACAGGGTAGCACAACACAATTTACACAACCATGTAGTGCAGCCCTTTGCCCCAGGAACAGTAAAAATGCTTTCTTGTCATAGCTATCTATCTATGCTTTGGAGAGCCACAAACTGGGGTGTGTGTTTGGCAAGGGCCTGCCAACTCACAATGCCTGACTGGTGGGCTTCATTCGATCTGTTAGGGTAGATCTTCATTTGCCTCCATATCACATAAACACAGACGTTGCTGCTGATGAAATAAGGGCTGCTAAAAAGTAGGGCTGCAAAATCTGTCCCCTAAACTATTCAGGAATTACAGGCTTGTGTGTGTGTGTGTGTGTCCATCCATTTCATTTTAGTGTTGTGAAGGCACAGAATAATAGACGGTTCTCCAAATGAGGGACATCTGGTTCTGGTAAATCCAGCTAATTAGCTACCTGAGTGCTTCAAATATTGCGAAGGCTTTTTCTCTCTCTCCCCACCGCCCGCCCCCAAATCAGTATTTCAAACTAATGAGGAATTCATCTAAATGTGGAACAGTTCTTGGCAGAGAGAACTGGCCACCTGTCTCGAAGCTGACACCCCTTTCCCTCAACATTTGTTCGTGGTGCCCTTAAAACATCAACCGCGATGTTTACATGGTGCTGTTTTGCTGTGCTGTACCCATGTATCTGTTCATATGCTCCAGTCTAAACTATTACGTAGCAAGTCTAGTCCTTGGATCGCTTGCTTGTGTTATTTGGAAATCTCTGTGGTCTTGGCACCTTGTTCTGCCCTTGCCCATGATAGTCGAGTGAGTTGTATGGGTGAGTCCCCGAGGAATAAATTTACTGCATTTTTATTTAACAAAATGTATATACCCTCTCAATAACACCTCCAAGCGATTTACAGGAAATACTAAAAATATCAATAAAAAAGCATGTGCTTAAAACGTTTAGAAATAATTAAAATGAACAACAAAAGAGATTAAGACACATCAAAATCTACGTGACTGGGCAGGCTTCCCAAAACAAAATTATTTTCAGCAGGCAACAAGAAAAGGACAGAGAAGGTGCCTCTCTGGTGTCAATAGGCAGGGACTTCCAAATTTTAAATTTTATTTATGCTTTCCAGATGGATAAATTTCCCTAATTTTACAATCATAACATTTCAAACTTGTCTTCCTTCCCCCTCTTTCTGCAGTTCCTTCAATTTATTTTTAGTATCTTCTGCATATCCAAATTAACTTAATATGCTCATTTATTCATCTACTTTAAATATATACTCTTATCAAACTGCAGGTTATTATAATAATCCTGCCAGTGTTCTTATCTGTTTACAATCTATCTGTAAATATTCAACAAACCATTTCCATAACATTCTTGCCACTGTAGTAGTGCACATGAATAAGTTTCTATACAGTTTTGGTAGTTCCGTCCCTATAATTCCCAAAAGAAAAGCTTCTGGTTTTGTTTTGTTTTACAAACATCATTTTAAACATCCTTTTCAATTCATTATATATTTCCCAGTAAGCTTTAACCTTCTCCCTTCTTGGGAGAAAAGCAATGACAAACCTAGACAGCATCTTAAAAAGTAGAGACATCACCTTGCCAACAAAGGTCCGTATAGTTAAAGCTATGGTTTTCCCAGTAGTGATGTATGGAAGTGAGAGCTGGACTATAAAGAAGGCTGATCGCCGAAGAATTGATGCTTTTGAATTATGGTGCTGGAGGAGACTCTTGAGAGTCCCATGGACTGCAAGAAGATCAAACCTCTCCATTCTGAAGGAAATCAACCCTGAGTGCTCACTGGAAGGACAGATCATGAAGCCGAGGCTCCAATACTTTGGCCACCTCATGAGAAGAGAAGACTCCCTGGAAAAGACCCTGATGTTGGGAAAGATGGAGGGTACAAGGAGAAGGTGATGACAGAGGACGAGATGGTTGGATAGTGTTCTTGAAGCTACCAGCATGAGTTTGACCAAACTGCAGGAGGCAACGGAAGACAGAAATGCCTGGCATGCTCTGGTCCATAGGGTCATGAAGAGTTGGACACGACAAAGCTACTAAACAACAACAAGCTTTAACTTTACTACAAGACCACCACATATGATAAAAAAGAACCTTATTTCTCTTTACATTTCCAACATTTGATTTAGATTGATCTAAAGACAGACTTCTCAAGGACTGGATGAAGAGTCCTGCAGGTCTGCATTTGGCTGTTGGGCCTGAGTTTCCTCACCCCTGAAATACAGGAAAGATCATAATGACCTTCTCCCGGGCCTTTGATTCCAGCTGTGTTCACTGTTGCTGTTGAGTGCAATATCTGATGCTGAACTACATTGATGGAGAGCCACCTTGAGAGTTTGCATATAGCAATCTGGTCTTTTGCATACGTGGCGATCTCGCTGAACGTTTGTCACCCATGTGACGTACGATCCGCTTCCTTCGTGTGCGTTATTATTGATTCATTTTCTTTCTGGGATCCGATGCTGTTAAACTATTAGTGAGGGTGGGAGACGCAAGTCTTTCATTGGCCTGTCACTGTGAATATCTACCAAAGTGTGGTTTCGTATGAGTGAGATAATTCATCACTGTCAGGGCAAGAATGGGCTGGCTGTAAATACATTTTTAAATGAAAAGAATTTAATGGGCTTTCTCCCCAACAACATGGGAGAATCAGCAATATTTTTTTTTTTTTTGTAAATTGAAGGGGAGAAGTTAAAAAACAACAACCACACACCAGAAGGACAAATTATTCAAGAGATGCATGCTGTCTTGGAGAGGGAATGAAATGATGGATAGAGTGGAATTGGAGCAGCAGGTATTTTGTATTAATCCCTTGTGCCAGCATGGAATTGTTGGAAACTGGCCCCCTCGGGAAAGGCTGGCTCCTCTTCCCAGGCTCGTCGGGGCCTGTTGCCGGTGATCTACCCTGGCTGGTATCCTGGCAGACCAGGGAGATCTGGAATAGGTGACACCTCCCTGATGAAAGGTGCACACCCCCTTCCCCCTTGCATAGCAGCAGGAGAAAGAAGACAGTCAGAAAGTAGTCTATTTCATTTCTACTTTTATTCCTGACTATACACTGTACAAAAGCATGTCTTCTCACTCAGAAACCTCCGAGCAACTCACTGATTCCTCCTGGACACAAACAACAGGAAGGTCTCATGTTACACACAGAACATAACCCTGAGAATTGCCTGGAACATCCTGTCCCATGCTTAGTCCCATCACGTGATGTAAACATCGAACTGCTTGTTCGCAGCTGCGTAGTACTCATATCATAACAGGAATCTGGTAGCTGGGGTCTGAAACAAAGTTTCTAGCTCTCATGACGGATGAGAGGAAAAGCTTGGAACTGTGTTTGTTGAGGGCACAGATAAAATACATAAAACGTACCTGTCCATGATGGCTCCTCATTTGGGGGTGAATGTGTCTTGCTTGCCACCATCAGGTATGCCAATTTGGTACACTACCGCAAGCCAATACTTATTTGGGCTGGGCAGAGACATGACAAATTCCCACGATTATGACTTGCGGCAGGTCAACCAGACAACCTATTCCATTATGGCTATGTTGCAATGTCTCTGTTTCTCTCCCAAAGAGTCTTCTTCATGTACGTAAATTGCACGGTTGCATGGGATTTGGTGGAGTGGGTGAGCAAAAAACAAAGACAGATGGCCATGAATTAACTCTGACACTTCTATATTGCTGCTGTACAGATAAGAAACCAATATATATACGTTTGCAGGGATAGGGGCGGAGGAGGAAATAATTTTTAGCAAACGGAGAAGTGGAAGATGTTTTGTTTTAAACTTCTTTTTCAGAATGTAGTTCTGTGCAGATTGGTTACTTGCTTGCACTTGTAATGTAAGTTTTGATTTTTCCGTCCTGTTCTCTCAACTGGGGCTGTGGAATGGATGAAATTTGCATGGCTGCTTGTGTAGACATTTTGCACCGGGATTGGACCCTATTATGAGGCAAAATAAGGCAATTGGTTCAGGAAGAAGGTGCAGTGGTCTTGCAGATTTGCAACTGAACTCGAAGCCCTGTGCCTGCTTGCTTCTGCAGTCCATGAAGCCCATCACTGGCTTTCTCTCTCTCCCACCTAGATTGTAAATGGCTCCCCAGAGCTATCTCTGACTCTCCTCTTCTCCATTGCTGTGTCTTGTTTGCTTATCTCATCTCATGCCATTTTCTTTGCTGTTGTTGATGCTGTGGCAGTAGCAAAGCAATTGACTGGTGTGAGGGGAGAGGAGAAAACAGCACGGAGGGGAACATCAGTGGGGCCTGCCTCAGTCAGTGCCATGATTTACACATGCCCTGCTCTGCCCAACTTTCTCAGATACCCAAGGTAAACATGTGGATATCCTTGTTTTCTGAACAACTTCTACAGAGCTATTTCCCCCAGCTTGCCCACCTTGAAAGAGCAGATGTGCAGACTGACCTGAATTTTTACAGAGGGACGGTGTTGTTATATTAGTATTTTATGTTTGCAAATATATGCACAATGTTGGTAGCTCATGCTGCCATTTGCAGCAATGTCTGCAAGCTTAGATGGCTTAAAGAGGGATCAGACAAGTTTGTGGAGGGTAAGTCTGTTCATGTCTGCTATTGGGTTGGAACCTGCAAATCCAGTGGCAGTATGAATACCTGTCGCCATGGAGCCATGACTGAAAAAAACCTGTTGTCTGTGTGCTTTGCTTGTGGTCTTCCCTTTGGTGTCTGTGTCCCCTCTCTGCATGGGCATAATGAGTATCTGGCATACTTATCTGCACTGCGCTAACAGAACTGCATTGAGAAATCTCACCTGGTGAGACCTAAACTGGGACATATGCAATTTTCGGTGCATTCAGATAAGGTATTGGCATCCAGTTCAAGTGATGATAAAGAAATAAGAGGGAAGCTTTCCTATATTGTATTTTATTTTATTTTTTAAAAATAATTTTTATTAAAATTCCATTTATCAAACCAATCATATCCAATCGTATTAATTATTCCAAATTATATCAATTCAAATCACAAAGTCCAAATGTTAAGCCAAATTTTAATTTTTTTGTGGGGGGTACCCATGCTTCGAGTTCGGTAGGAGTCCAATCTTCTTATATTTCTGCTGCTTTGATGTTCACAGTCCCATCTTCTCATCTCCTTGTCGTTATCCTTTTTCTTCTTAATAACCTCCGAGTTGTCTCCACAAGTGAGTATATTGTATTTTAGAAGGTGAAACAATTGTTGCATGGTGGTCCAAGCTGGTAGCTTTGAGTGACCGGACTGTCATCTACAGGACTGAATCTGAATTACAGGAAGGAAGGAAGGAAGGAATTTGGTGGCAAATTTTGGGAGTGATCAGGTGTAAGCCACCATAGAGTTCTGGATCAAGTAGCCCACTGCATAATGGGCTGTTTGCTTGGCAGTGGACCAGCCTTTCTCAACCTGTGGGTCCCCAGATGTTGTTGAACTACAACTCCCATCACCCCTTGCTAGCAAGGCCAGAGCTCAGGGATGATGGGAGTTGTAGTCCAACAACATTTGGGGACCCACAGGTTGAGAACCACTGCAGTAGACAGTGTCACCACTAGCTCAAACATCTGTTCTCCCTTCCATTCACAATAGACAAAAGGTAACAAGTGAACTAAGGGGCGTGGGTGGCGCTGTGGGTTAAACCACAGAGCCTAGGATTTGCCGATCAGAAGGTTGGCGGTTTGAATCCCCGCGACGGGGTGAGCTCCCATTGCTCGGTCCCTGCTCCTGCCAACCTAGCAGTTTGAAAGCACGTCAAAGTGCAAGTAGATAAATAGGTACCGCTCCAGCGGGAAGGTAAATGGCGTTTCCATACACTGCTCTGGTTCGCCAGAAGCGGCTTAGTCATGCTGCCCACATGACCCAGAAGCTGTACGCCGGCTCCCTCGGCCAATAAAGCGAGATGAGTGCCGCAACCCCAGAGTCGGTCATGACTGGACCTAATGGTCAAGTGTCCCTTTACCTTTACCTTTAACAAGTGAACTGAGTCTATCCTGTGTTGCAATCCTGTGAGTCTATCCTGTGTTTATACCTTCTGTATAAAATGTGGATGATCTTGGTCAGGGAAATGAATACACAAGTTAGAAGTCTGCTTCAAATCTCATAACAGGCAAAGCCAAAAATAGCATCTGGAGACGCCGTAGAATGGCTTTCTTCCACCTGGTGTTTTAGACGGCAACTCTCATAATCTCTGACCCTTGGAGGTTTTTAAGCAGAGACTGGATGGCCGTCTGCCATGGATTCTTTAGTTAAGATTCCTGCATTGCAGGGGGTTGGACTAGATGACCCTCAGGCTCCCTTCAAACGCTACAATCCCGTTTCTCTAATTTAGCAAGTAGATGTGGAAGCAGGCCAGCTTTAGCAGCGCAGTATTTAAATAGTGGATGGAGAAATGTTTTGCACAAATCCGCTGAAGTTTATTGAAAAAGATTCTATTTCACATCATCTCTGGTCTAGTATATTCTGATTTACTTGGAAGCTTCTCTCTGCCGTATTTCTGAATCCCTTTCTAATTAAAAAGTCCAGGGTTCTACTGAAAGAAGGGATTTCTCCACTCCTCCCTTCTCCTCAGCCTGCCTATTACAATTTTAATAGGCGCTGGCCTCTAAGGTCACTTTCTCAGCACTGTTAACCTGCCCATCATATCAGGGCACATAAAAATAATCCTTCCTATGGCCGGAATTTAGACCAAAATGGAGAACTTTACTATCACTGATAAAACAAAGGCTTATAAAAATGCTGACCAGTGATTTGTAAAAAGCTATTTCTCCTAGGAAGATTATGATTGGGGGGTCAGAGGCCAAAATCTCGGCTAGGCCTGGTTTGTTTGGTGATTTTCTTCTATGTGGTAATTCAGACTCCTCACAACCTCCCTATGATTCTAAGTAAAGCCTTGCATGGTTGCATTGGGGCCTCCACTAATTCTTTAAGAATCACGGGCAGATTTAGAGGATCACAGTAATTACAAGCAATTTCTCTCTCTTTGATGAAGTGCTATCTTTTACACTTTCCTACTTATTTATTCCCATGCTTTAGGCAAGGATAAAAAACTTGCCCAGTGATGTGGTGGCTGGTGTCCATTGGATCTGGTTGGGCAGAAGGCAGGGAGGTCAACAGTAAATGGAACCAGATCCAACTAATAATAGTTTTATCCTCAACTCGCTCCCTGTTGAGTTCTACAAGAGCAGTATTGAGACTGAGGCAACTAAACCAATAGGTCAGGTTGCAAGCACGAATGCAGACAGGTGGGTGCTGAACCCTGAAACTGCGGATTCAGCCCAGCCGCATATTATGTGTCCCAGGTCCTCACATTTGCTTTAAAATGCAAAACGAACAAATTTCACCAACCCTAGCAGAGCGCTCAACAATGCGATACCACATCTGGAATCTAAACTGGTACAGATCCAAAAAGTTTATACAGTGGTACTTTGGTTTAAGAACAGCTTAGTTTATGAACAACTTGGATTAAGAGCGCTGCAAACCTGGAAGTAGCTGTCTTCGTTTGTGAACTTTGCCTTGGAAGCAGAACATGTTCCACTTCCTGCTGAGTGTGTTCCATTTGGAAATTGAGTCCCTCGCTGCTATGGGAAAGCACGCCTTGGTTTAAGAACGGACTTCCGGAATGGATTAAGTTCGTAAACAGAGGTACCACTGTACAAATATTCCTAGAATTAATACAGCTCATGCAATCCTCACTTTTCACAGCAGGTTTGAAGGAGATATTGGTAGAACTTCATCTGTAGATTTCAAGATTATAAATAGCAGCTCCAGCCTTTAAGGTGATGACATTTTATCTAAATTTGGCTTCACAGACAAAAAATATTTCAGCAACCGCGGAACCCTGTGCAAAGTGGCCCACCCAAATTGGATAATCATATTTCAGTTTAATCTATGGTTAACTGGAGACTGTATTCAAGCATGGCACGAAGGGAGGAGAAAAGTAGCTGTGTTTCCTGGCATAAGATGTGCTCATATCTCAGTTTGTTAAGATAAGATACAATTGCTGAATACTCAACTCAGACATCACACCAAACCATGGCTTTGGATAGCCATGGTTTAGAATGCAAACTCTGATTTGAGCTTCCAAGCTTAAAAATAAACCATGGTTACAGCCTTTCCCCCGTTTTCATTTTCTGTCAGCTCTCCAGCTCTGAAGTACAGTAACACCTGAAGGTAAAAAAAGCAGTTTTAACTATGGTTTGTCAATACAGATATCACTTCAAAGGCATAGTTAGCACAAGCCACTTGAAAATATGGATTCTGGCTTGCCGACCATTCCTAAACCACAATTTTTAAGTTTGGATACCACACAGGATCATAATGAAGCTTCTTTAGCTGTTTGGCATGATGTCTGAATTCAGACAGAATTTATACAGCTTAGAATGCAGAATGTATCCTGTCAACACTACCCTTTTAAATGCTGGAGGTTGGCATGGGATAATCTTTGCCAGGGCGTTTGATGCAGCTGCTGTGACATTTACAGAGTCCTGTTATAGATCTTAATATCACTTCTAAAGGAAGGGAGGGAGGCAATCCACATTCCCTCACTAGAGAGAGCCCTACCAAGTGGGACCAGAGAAATTGGATTTAAATTGATTTGTCTTACACAAGGTTCCCATAACGGTTTGATGCGATATCTCAAAATGTTAAGGGACAGCCGCATCAGGCTCCCAGGGTATTTGTTCGTATTTAGTAAATAACCTTCAAACATGCTTGTAACACAAAATAGCATCCTTAATACAGCATCTTTGCGTAGCATAAAAATTCTGCACCAGGTGGAACTGCTTTGGCTTTCATGTATTCTCATGGTATAATCCTTGCTATATATTGCTAGCTCTCAAGCTGAGTAGAGATGATGGATAACCTTTGCAGTTTTGCAGCACTGGTAAGGCATCCTGCCTTCCAGGAATTGATTACAGTTAGCTGTGTTCATGTTAGGCAAATAAATGGCCGGTGAAATCCTGGAGAAAGCCAGAGAGTGCACTGGTGCAGCTATAATATTGCTGGTCTCCTGACCATGGTCAGGAAACCAGGACCATGATTTGAACCTCCCTCCTTCCTTCCTTCACCAGCACGAATTTCTCCTCCATTTCACAGTTTGCTTTAGCTATGGGATGGTGTTAAAACTGCATTGGTTCTACTCATGCTGAATACTGCTCCCTGATTTCAAATTCTGGTCAATATTATCCAAGGGTAGCACCAGTGCAGATGTTAAAGGTAAAGGTAAAGGTAAAGGGACCCCTGACCATTAGCTCAGTCGTGGCCGACTATGGGGTTACGGTGCTCATCTCGCTTTATTGGCCGAGGGAGCTGGCGTACCGTCATGTGGCCAGCATGACTTAAGCCACTTCTGGTGAACCAGAGCAGTGCACGGAAACGCCATTTACCTTCCCACCAGAGTGGTACCTATTTATCTACTTCTACTTTGACGTGCTTTCGAACTGCTAGGTTGGCAGGAGCAGGGACCGAGCAATGGGAGCTCACCCCGTCGTGGGGATTCGAACCGCCGACCTTCTGATGGCAAGTCCTAGGCTCTGTGGTTTAACCCACAGCGCCACCCACATCCCAAACTAACTGTTGTAAAGGTAATAATAATAATAATAATAATAATAATAATAATAATAATAATAAAATTTTATTTATATCCCGCCCTCCCCAGCCAAAGCCGGGCTCAGGGTGGCCAACAACAATAAAGGGTAAAGGTAACAACAATAAAGGTAAAGGGACGCGTCCCCTGTTAAAGCTACAGCATCATTAAATCGTTATATGAAGAAGGGGGTTCAGGTGGAGTTTGTAAAAGGGAGTGCATGAGAACATTGTGGCCCATGCCAGATGTAACCAACCTGGTCTTGCTGGTAGATGGTTTGCAGTCAGAGATTAGACCACAGTTTCTCAGTTCGGGTTAACAATAAATGGTTTAACATTCCCATGGCATTTGATGGTTTAACAGACTCCAGACATTTTGCTTTATGGTGTGCAAGAGAAAGGAGCGCAGGAAACAGAGGAGGTCAGAGGGAATATGTAAGCACAACCCCATACCTGCCAACACTTCAATGCCAAAATCTGGGATGCCATCTTCCCCAGATCGCATGAAATCATGGCAATAAAAATGGCCGCCGTTCTCTTACAATAAAAAACTGGATGTCCTGTTTTTTTCCAGGACACTTGCAGGGTATGCAACAGATGTTCTCAGCGTCAGCTAAACCATGGTTATTCAACTGAGATTGTTGACACCCAACAAGGCCTAATCCTTGTTCCTGAAGCCAGTGGCTTGAGCCTAAAGTAAAGTAACCAGAAGGTATTGCTCTGTTGACTGGGCTTCTAGTGTGTTTGTACTGTACTAAAATTGGCCAATCCAGAGGCTCCACGGTGCCTGACAATCTGATGCTCCATGCCCCAATTTCATTCCATGTCTGATTTGGGCTCTGAGGCATAAGCACGTTTTAATTCATTGAAGTTTACTAGGCCTCAGACTCAGCTGCTTTGGTTACTAGTCCAAGCCACAAGAGTCCTTGCCAGTGTGTGTTTTTACTGGGTTAGGTTTCTTTCTGATAAAACACAGAAGCAAGAATGGGAATTTACCTCTGCCTCAGTTGCCCCTTTCGTGTTAGCTACAGGACGACCAAGCCATTAAACTTGCACATATCATTTGGTGCTAACAGTTCTGCTGAAAATTACTAATTTTAAAAACAATAAAGAATGAGCCAACCCATAATGTTTCTTCTTTATATTTTCCTGGGTTTTCTTGAATTATTCCCAGGGAATGTGGCAAGTTCCCCTTCACATCAGAATGAACCAACCAGCTCGGAGTTAGATTGTAAATAGCGAGGCTTTCGGTTTATGTTTCTGCAATAAAATGAAGCTCAGTGGTGAGGAAATCTCAATTTTCCAATTAAAAAGATATTCGCTTGAGAAAAGAAATAGCTAATGACAGATTAAACTTGCATCTATTGATCTCTTGTATGTTATTAATCATTATAATACTTTTTACATGTCTGCGCCAATATAGATGTGTGTCTAAACTATGATATTTGGTGTGTTCCTTTGGATGTTTATGTAAATGTGCAACCGGAGATAATGTATATTCATAGCTATGGGTGCTATATCCTTTCGATTGTTTTAGACTGGGATTTTCTGTGAAGGAATAAGCCCTCCGCTGAGAATCAGTGGACCTTCCTCTCAAGGAAATATATGGAAAATTGCAACTTTAATAAGTATCTTTTGGGCTATACACACACACATTATATATTAATGTGTACAAATGTATGTGTATTAATAAACAATGCATATTTTATGTGTTTACACAATTTATGTTCAGAGGGTAGCATGATTTCATTGTGAACAATTGCTAATTTTGTAGTTCAGAAAAAGTTTTATTCCTCAGCGCTTGGCCTAAATACAAGATATTCCACAATTAAACATAAAGTATTTATTCCAGCAGTAAAACTGCCTTGTGGCGTTGGGGGGAGATTTTACGAAAATGAATGACTAGAGTATTAAAACAAAGCAATATATAGTAGTGGTTATGATTATTATTCCGATGTAACATATATTAGTATAAAAGTATTCATATACTAATTATACATATACTTATAGCATCAATTAAATAGTTGAGATTTCGGTGGAATTGTAATGAGGAGGAAATATTTGAGGAAAATAGATGATCAGTGAGGGGAAGGGTCTAGAGAGGATTAGTCCTTACCATGTTTGGTTTATAGTGATGTACTATCATGCTAGGGACGCGGGTGGCGCTGTGGGTTAAACCACAGAGCCTAGGACTTGCCGATCAGAAGGTTGGCGGTTCGAATCCCCATGACGGAGTGAGCTTCTGTTGCTCGGTCCCTGCTCCTGCCAACCTAGCAGTTCAAAAGCATCTCAAAGTGCAAGTAGATAAATAGGTACCGCTCTGGCGGGAAGGTAAACGGTGTTTCCGTGCGCTGCTCTGGTTCACCAGAATCGGCTTAGTCATGCTGGCCACATGACCCGGAAGCTGTACTCCGGTTCCCTCGGCCAATAAAGCGAGATGAGCGCCGCAACCCCAGAGTCGGCCACGACTGGAGCTAATGGTCAGGGGTCCCTTTACCTTTACTATCAAGCTACTGGCTAAGGAGAACTAGCACAATGCTTGCTAGGATCTGTGTGTACAGGGAAGAAGAGTTTGGATTTGATATCCCGCTGTATCACTACCCTAAGAAGTCTCAAAGTGATGACTTATGGCCACACCAGGTAAGTGTGTAACTGGGAGCCCACCGGATGATGCTTTGTGGAGGGACTCCTCAAAACCTGGAGCCAGCCGTGTTTAGGTTGGATTAATAATGCTGAGATGATAAAGTAGGTTGAGAAAATAATCAGGTCAGTTCATGGTCAAAGAGAGCAGGTTTTTTTATTTAAAAAAATTAATGATATTTTGGAAAATAATTAATAGCTGGCCAGCTTGGATTGCAAAACAAATTTTCTTTCGACCCAACGCTTGCCTTTTGTTTTTTCCTCATGCAGTGTTGTCTGTTTTAAAGAACCTAATTTGACACACTGGATGCTTTCCTAAATTGGCCTCATCCAGCAGCCTGGCACTAAAGAAGATTCATAAGCCGAAACCTTGTTGTTATATTTTTTGTAACGGTGTTGATATCTTAGGACGGGTTCTTCAATGGGAAGATCAATAATTATGGACAAGCCTCTGTGAAAGGCGGCTCGCCTTCTATTACTTCCCCCCATTTCTTTCATTATTTTGCAGTTCAAACAACAAGAAAAAATTCATCTCCAAAGAACACATTATCTCAGCACTATCTATTGAAGAACTGCTGGGGACTATCTATTGGAGACCTTTTTTTCTGACAAGTTTGACATGCTTGAGTTCAGTTAAGGAAGATGGGGAAGGGGCTGCAACTCAGTAGGATGGTGTCTGCTTTGCATGCAGAAGTTCAATCCTGCAGCCAGAGCTAGGAGAGACCCCTGTCTGCAACTCCCAGTCCATGAAGGCTCTGGACAGTACTGAGCTAGACTGACCAATGGACCATACAAGTAATTTATTTTATTTATTGAATTTATATACCACCCTATACCCGGAGGTCTCAGGGCGGTTCGCAGAAAAGACCATAATATATAAAATCAAAATAAAAACAATAACCCAATAACACCCCCCCAAAAAAGAGCCACATTTTAAAAGGGTACAGGATGTCAATCAGATCAACCAAAGGCCTAGTTGAAAAGGAACGTTTTTGCCTGGCACCTAAAGGTGTATAATGAAGGCACCAGGCGAACTTCCCTGGGGATAGCATTCCACAGACAGGGAGCCACTGCAGAGAAGGCCCCGTTCTCATGTTGCCACCCTCCAGAGCTCTTGAGGAGGAGGCACACGAAGGACGGCCTCAGAAAATGATCTCAGGGTCCGGGTGGGTTCATATGGAAAGAGGCGGTCCTTGAGGTATTGCGGTCCTGAACTGTTTAAGGTTATATAGGTCAAAATCATCTCTCCTTCCCCTCCGAATCCTGGGAACCGTAATTTACCCTCACAGAGCTGTAATTCCCAGCACCCTTAACAAACTACAGTAGTTGAGCTTCCTGCATTGATCCTCGGTGTCCCTTCAAACTCTATACTTCTTTGGTTCAAAGGGAGGTTACTATGTTGCTTCATTTAGTGGGAGCTGTCTTTGGGGAAGGGAAAAGCACACCAAGAACTCAGGCCAATGTGAGTTTCAATAGTGGGAGTGGTCCCTACTCACAAATCAATAGTCAATTTTAACAAAAATGATCCATTCAAAGGTATGTATTCTGACAAGGATTACAAACTCTAACAGAGATTACAAACTCCATAATCAGACTAACATGAACTTGTCTCTACTCATAAACTCTTACATCTAATTCTGTAACAAATTATTGTGTTATACATATCTTTATGAATTTGAGTTTGTAATCTCTGTTTGAGTTTGTAATCCTTGTATATTTAATAACAAGAACTCCAACTTATTCAACGTTATCTTTGGGGAAGGACCATAGCTTAGTGGTAGAGCGTCTGCTTTGTATGCAGAAGGTTCCAGGTTCAATCCCTGGCATCTTCAGGTGGGACTGAGAATGTCTCCTGCTTGAAACCCTGGAAAGCCACTGCCAGTCAGCATTGGCTAGAGATGACTCATTTGTGACCCTCCAGATGTTGCTGAGCTAACTTCAGTGATGTACACAGATGTGGGCTCCTAGTTCCAGCCCCAAAAGCTCCTCAATATGCCACAGAATCCTCCACAAGAGGTTCCTCAACAGACAAGTTGATGTGGAAAAGATTATGTGAAGACTGCAATAATGTGTTTGAATGAATCTGTGATCATAATGTTTAGCGGACAGTGTGTTGGACTTAGAACTGTGGATTCAAATCCTCACTCAGCCATGGGTCCCCTTAATCTGTCTCATAGGTTTGTTGTGAGGATGGAATTGGAGAGTGGTATTGTGCTGGTCCCGGGGGAAGGTTACTGTGAGGCGTGGTCAGAGTCCGGTCCTGGGTCGAGGGTCTGGAGACTGTCCACCAAGGGCGAAGTGGGGTCCAAAGCGAGGAGCTGGGCAAGGTCGGGAACTCTGGAAGAACAGGTCTGGGTGCTGGCAGAAACAGGTTTCCAACGACGTTGCTCCTGCAACCTGGGACCGGGCTGACTGGCCTTTATCTTCTCTGAGTCCAGGGGCGGTCCTGGCCCACAGGTGACCCGCCTCTCCTGGCCTTAAGGCGAGCACTCCTCCTGAGAGAACCCAGTTCCCTCCGCCTCTCTGCCCTGAGCCTCTGCATCTCAGGAGAGGCTGGAGGGTTACTAGACCCAGGGGGAGGCTCACCTTCCCCTGACAGGGCTGGGAGAGGTGCACCTGTAGGCAATGGGTCCTCAATCACCTCCGGAACCAGAGTGGATTCACCTGGTGTCTGCTCTTGAGGATCCGGCACAGGTGCAGGCGCTCCAGATTCAAGGCCCTGCCCCGGCTCAGCCGGCCCTGGAGGTGGGGACTCCTGTGCAGGCTGGGATTCCTCCGGTTCAGCCTCTGAATCAGATTCCCAGGCCATCACAGGTATGTTCCTTGCTTTGAGTTTGGGATAAAAATGTTCCTCTATATATCTGTCTGTCTACCTTCTTCTATCCACAGGCAGGAAAGAGATTCCCTGTTGGTAAAACAGAATTTGATGGTTGACCTTGGTGGCCATGCTAAATAGTTATTCAGTCTAGCCCCCAGCCTTTCCATTGGGAAGTGTACGCTCTTGTTGAAGCCTGCATTTGTGGCGTTCATGTGGCACCTTATGAATTATCTGCTTTGTACCAAAAAAATAGTAGCTGACCTTGAGATAAGTATGCACACGCCCATTTCCTGCAAAATGTCCAATTCCAGCCCCTCATTAAGTAATACTTAAGGTGCAGTTCTCTATCCCATTGAAGTCAATGTTGCAGAACAACCACTAATAGCTCTGGATTCCACCCCTTAATCTATTTGTTCTGCTGCATTATATCACCAATGTACTGGAAACCTCCTTAAGTTACCAAGTTACCTGTGACTACTCAGCAAATAATTATTCTCAAGATCGTTTTACAAAATATTGCAGTGCAGCTGGAACAAGCAATGAGGCTTTTAAGCCTTAGGAGTTCTCCAAACTGAATGGGTGTTCAAGGCCAAAGGAAACTGGCAGCAGAATGAGTCAGATCTGAATGTATGATATGACAAAAGACCCATTCCATTCTTAGTCCTGAAATCCCACTGTAGTTATTGGACTGATAATTGCTTAGCCTCAGAGTTCATGAGGAGGGGTATTTGCTGGTGGATTTCAAGGTAGTTAGCTTGTGTTGCGTACAGTTGTCATCTACTAGGCACAGTCAGCATGTAGATAGTTGCCTTTGACTGGACTTAACTGTCCAGGGGTCCTTTACCTTTTACCTTAATGAGTTGGTCGCTGTAATAAGTGGGCGGAAGCAGAGAATGGGTCTAAGAACACCCAACTATGGATTGCTGAGTTCAGGACCAAGGCAAAGCATCCTGCAACATCTTCAATGAAAGTTAGCTGTTCTCTGAGCTCTTAATCATACAAAAGCTAGTAGTTTAGGGAACCAACCATCGGTGAAAGGAGGCTTTGAGGCATGGACTACAACATCTTTGGCTGGCCTCCTGATAATGTCCTTCTGTTGCTCCCTAGTATGGCATCATGGTAGAGGGTGTGTGTTCCCAGTTAAGAAGGGGCACCTTTTAAAAAAGTATGGCTCACATATGTTGGATTGCCAGTTAAAGATCAATGGAACCAAGCAAGATAGATACTTACAGGATAGAGTAATATTTGGCATAATGTTTTAATTTGGAGGTGGGGGATATTTGCCGAAATAAGTGCATAAAGGTTACTTCTCTGTAACACTGCATGCCTAAAGGGAAAGTTTCTCATATCTGTAATAGCGTGGTTTGTCAATATGCGTTCCATTCCCATCTGTCATAAAGTTCTAGGGATATGTCCATACTTTGGAGGCAAATGACACTAAAGTCATTTTAGACACATAAACAGAGCTGTTGACGTGGCTTATTACATACCTCCAGGTGACTCTAGCTAAAGAACAGGTTCTTTTTTTACAATTTATTTTATTTTCTCACGATGATACATATTTACTCAGCAGGTAGGCGTATGAAATTATGAAAGCCTCCGTCACAACTTTTTAATCACGAAGCTAATTTACTGTGAGCAACGGGAACGAATGTTCAGGTGATTTGTGAGAAATCCATTCCTTTTTAGCCTGTAGTCTGTAGTTTACAATGGGTGTCATACAATGGCTTCTTGGAAGTGATAAACATTTCCCTCCAATACCGAATCATGACCTCCCACTGTGTTTAGATTGGGAGTGTGGTGGAGTTGCAATGTAAGGGTTGGCTTATCATTGTTCTCTCTGCAGAGTGTGCTGCAGGGAATAAGAACTGACTGACAATACTAGTAGGTACCCAGGCCTTTGTCCTATAGAAATAAGAGGAAAACCTTATCTGAAAGGAGCAGAAGGAAGATCTGTGCTAATAACTAGGAGTAGGAGAATCAAACATGAGGCAGAACGATCTCCTCTGTGATGGTTGGATTTAGTTTGAAAATACTATGGCAGTGCAATTCTGTGAAAGATAAGTTTACTTCTTCCTCTTCCTGTGTGTGAATTTTAAAAATACCGGTAAATGTCAGCTGTTGCTAGGGTTGCAGCCCTAAACATACTTGCCGCATAATCCTAAGCATGTTTACAAATGAATAAAAAACACAGCAATTTTCGTTAACCAACCAGATATACACAATGCATACATGACTGGTGGCAGAACGTCAACTGATGAAAGCTTCTCCGTGACTGTCCATGATCAATAAAATGAACCTGGCAAATCTGTTTTTGAATTCATAGAATGGGAGGCACCATGGGGGGGGGAATCTTATTTCTGGGGCCACTGATGGTTATTGATTTGTGTTTTTATTAGTAATTTTAATGGCTTTATGTATTAATATATGTGACATATCAATACTGTGACAGAATGAGGACCAATACACTTGAGATATAAATAATACATATTTTAATCAGATCATTCATTTCTGGTTTTAATAATGGATGTGTGAAACATTTTTTTAGCTGGCCATATCAAAATATTTTCATCCTCCCTTGAAACTCCTCATTAAATCCGCTCATGAAATTTGGCCCACACATGAACCTTTAGAGGTGTGTGGAACATTCTAGAGCAGGGTGATCCAATGTATGGCCCTTGAGGCCTTTTTGGCTGCCCTCAACAACATTTTGACGCCTGCAGCCCTCATGCTGCTTTCCCAAAGCCAGGTAAGTGAGGTGCTGGGCTTTGGAAGGAGCATAGCTGTCAACCTTTCCCGTTTTTTAAGGGAAATTCCCTTATTCCGAATAGGATTCCTCGCAAGAAAAGGGAAAAGTTGGGAAGGAGGCATGAGGGCTCTGACAGGGGCCTAGAGTCCTCCAGCCTCCCTTCCAAAGCCTAGTTAGTGCTTTCCCAGCTCAGGGAAGGAAGTGGGAGGGCTTTTAGACCCTTCCAGAATCTGGTACCCCCTTCTCCAATCCTGGCACCTCACCCATCTTTGTGAGGGGCAGCATGAATGCTGGTGGGTGGGTGTGGATGTGTGGGTGTGTTTGTGTGAAATTTTGGCCTTGCTCCCCACCCTCCATGTGACAAGACAGTGTGCAGCCCAAAGGTTCTGTGTCAAAGTACTCCTGCAGCCCGCTGGTACGAAAAGTTGGACTGCCCTGTTCTAGAGAAACCTGAAATGCCTTATTAAAATTCTTTTGGGCTCTTCTCTGTTTTCATCTGAGGAGGAATCTTCAAGTCCACTCTTAATTCAGCTTTAGTTAAGAATTTCCAGGGTGACTCCGGTTTTAATGTTTAGGTCTCATATTTAAAATAAGAATGCAGGAGCTTCTATCTCCTACATTTATTCAAATGCTACTAAGCAAAGCTACTGAAAGTTTTCTGTTTAATTTCTTGCAGGCCTCCCCCCTTCCTCTTTCCTGCCCCTTTCCATGACTTCTACCATTTCATTTCCCTTCTCCGGTTGAGGAGTTTTAAGATGAATAACATGTGATTTCAGTTACAGATAGGTAGCCGTGTTGGTCTGCCATAGTCAAAACAAAAAAATTCCTTCCAGTAGCACCTTAAAGACCAACTAAGTTAGTTCTTGGTATGAGCTTTCGTGTGCAAGCACACTTCTTCAGATACACTGAAACAGAAGTTGCCAGATCCTTCTATATAGTGAGAAGGTGGGGAGGGGTATTACTCAGAAGGGTGGTGGGAATGGGTGATTGGCAGATAGCTGAGATGAGCCTGTTGACGACTCTTAACGACTGCCTGTTGACGACTCTTAAGACCTATTGCAGTCCCCTCCCCACCTTCTCACTATATAGAAGGATCTGGCAACTTCTGTTTCAGTGTATCTGAAGAAGTGTGCATGCACACGAAAGCTCATACCAAGAACTAACTTAGTTGGTCTTTAAGGTGCTACTGGAAGGAATTTTTTTGTTTTGAACATGTGATTTGTTAGAATAGCTTTAATTTGCTTCCTTGATTTCTCATTCTGGTAATGTGAGGTTTCCTGGAGGAAGATAAACCTTTTCTGTTCGGATTAAATTGGTTCTTTACCTACTTGAATTATTACCTCGTGCTCACTTTCGTTTTGTCCACTTATTTCGAGTGTAATTTAAAGGGCTACTTTAAAAACCAGTGGGGAGATGTGCACTAATTTATTCATGTCATTAAGAGGATTTTTTTTTTGGGGGGGTGCTTGCCTCACCTTCCCTGTTCCACTATACTCCAAGCCAAGTGTGTTTTGAAAGACCCTACATGTGAGTCATAGCCTTTTGATATCACAATAATGCTTCAATAACACCATCCTAGGGCTGCTTGATGGCACTTAGTTGCTAAACGCCCCTGTAGTGAGAGGACATAATTATCTGCTAGGTTTCCAGAAACCGGTGAGATTATGATTAATATTAAAGGCTTTTAGCAAAAACAAGGCGGGGGGAAATAATCAAAGCATCTATGGGATAGAAACCTTCTGTAATGAGTCACTGAGAGATGAGGCAGCGTTCTGAGCCATTGCAACACAACGCTGAGAAAAGGTCAAATACTTTCTTTTTCGGAACGCGGTTATAATTCATTCATTAAAAATTTAAGACGCTCGCATTTTAGGCCGAGATCACAGTGGGAAGTTTTTGCATTCTGTTGTTTCTGTGCAATGGATCTCCAGCCACAGAAATTGTTGTGTTTGCAGTGGGATATTTGTGCAGCGCCTTCTACCAAATAGAAATAAAAATGTACACGACTGTGAATTAAAATGTCAGGATTAAGGTAGGAATTCCAAATGTAACTTGCCCCATTTTGCCCAGTATAGCTTACTGCAACTAGTAGCATCTCTTTGGGATCTCGTACCTACGGGACCGCCTCTCCTGGTATGCCCCATGGAGGACCTTAAGGTCCATATATAGCAACACCCTAGAGGTCCCGGGCCCTAAAGAAGTTAGATTAGTCTCAACCAGAGCCAGGGCCTTCTCAACATTGGCTCCGGCCTGGTGGAATGCTCTGTCTCATGAGACCAGGGCCCTGCGGGATCTGATCTTTTTCCGCAGGGCCTGTAAGACACAGTTGTTCCACCTGGCCTTTGGCTCAGAATCAGTGTGATTCCCTCCCCCTTTTTCTTTTTCCTTTCTCCTCCTATGATGAGATGCTCCCTAATTGTTTTAACATTGTATCTTAATCTTTTAAATTGTATTTTAATCAACTTGTTTTTATTATTGGTTGTTAGCCGCCCTAAGCCCAGTCTTCACTGGGGAGGGCAGGGTATAAATAAAATTATTATTATTATTATTATCATCATCATCATCTCAGGCAGAAAGAGGTCTTGCTCATCATCTCCTATCTGATCGTTTTAACTGGAGCTGCCAGGGACTGAACCTGTGACCTTCTGCATGTTAAGCAGGAGCTCTACAGCTGAGCTATGAATCCCGCCACTTGGTTTAATGGAGCTTTCTTCCTAGCCAGTATGTTTTGGAGAGCAGCCTCAGTGTTCATTTTGTGAAGGATCAGGGTTGGACTTGTTATGCATATTGTAGGAAATTGTGGTGGGATTTATTTTTTAAAACCGTTTCTTTGCTCTCCGAATCTGCTCTATTTTAGAATAGAAAATGCAAAGGTAGCTAAATAATTTTTAAAAGAAATGGCAGATTATCAGTGCGGATTCAGTTTTGGATTTTGCGTCTAAACCACTTAACTTTTGCACAAATGTTAGGTGTTGCAGGTTGCTCAAATGTTTTTAGCTGTTAACTGTTGTTAGAATGTTTTAACTTTTTAGAATGCTTTAAAAATTGTTTTGTAGATTTGTTTTCTGCCCTGGGCTCCATCAAGAGGAAGGGTGGGGTGTAAATTCAATTAATAATAACAAACAAACAAACAAACAAAATCTCAACATTTTTTGTTAAAAAAAGAAAGAGTGTGTCATACTTGCTGCAGCAAAATAACATGGTATCCTGTTTGGAATATTTTATTTTACTTGTTTATTTTAAGGCATTTATTCCCCACTTTTCATTATATGTCTCAAAGCGGCTAACACCCCCCTCCCCGCAATATAAAAAATTAAAGACATAGACTAAAACATCAGAGATAGGAACATTACACCAACATTCATGGTGCAAAAACCTCCTGAAACAGTGGTTTTAACCTGTCATCTGAAACTTATCAGGGATGGTACGGTATCTGCTTCTGAAGGGAGGAAGGTTTTTCCACAGAGTGTGACTCCTTGTTGAAATGAGTTGTGTTTCCAGTACTTGGGGGAACCACTAATTCTCCCTCAGATGATCTCCATGGTTGTTTTGGGTCACGTGGGTTTTTCTTTCCTTTTACAAATTAAATCACAAGGCATTACAATACCTGCTTGGCTGCCATTTTGAATGTGGTTGTTTTTTTGTGTGGTAGGCTTTGGGGAGTACAGTGGTATCTTGGGTTACAGATGCTTCAGGTTACATACGCTTCAGGTTACAGACTCCACTAACCCAGAAATAGTACCTCGGGCTAAGAACTTTGCTTCAGGATGAGAACAGAAATTGAGCAGCGGTGGTGTGGCAGCAGCAGGAGGCCCCATTAGCTAAAGTGGTGCTTCAGGTTAAGAACAGTTTCAGGTTAAGAATGGACCTCCAGAACAAATTAAGTTCTTAACCTGAGGTACCACTGTATCTTCTTCTTTGGAGGCAATCTGCTTAAACTTGTAGATGCACACTTTTCACTAAGAACATAAGAAGAGCCCTGCTGGAGGAGACCAAAGGCCTATACAGTGGTACCTCAGGTTACAGACGCTTCAGGTTACATACGCTTCAGGGTACAGACGCCGCTAACCCAGGAATAGTACCTCGGGTTAAGAACTTTGCTTCAGGATGAGAACAGAAATCATGCTCTGGTGGCACGGCGGCAGCAGGAGGCCCCATTAGCTAAAGTGGTGCTTCAGGTTAAGAACAGTTTCAGGTTAAGAACGGACCTCCGGAACGAATTAAGTACTTAACCTGAGGTACCACTGTATAGTCAAGCATTCTGTTCTCACAGTGGCCAGCCAGATAAAAACCTAAGGACATTAGACGAGCCTGCTCAGTCTGGCCAGTGCCCCCATCAAGTTGCAAGGGTTGCCAAGCTCCCTCTCATAAACTCTGTGTGTGTGTGTGTGTGTGTGTGTGAGAGAGAGAGAGAGAGAGAGAGAGAGAGAGCTCCATGTCCGTGCTGTTGTGGAAACAGATCACCTACTTTTTTTGGGGGGGGGGGAATTAGAATCATAGAATTGTAGAGTTGGAAGGGACCCCAAGGCTCATCTAGTCCAAACCCTGGCCAGGCAGGAATCTTTTACCCTACGTGGGGCTCAAACCCACAACCCCGAGATTAAGAGTCTCGTGTTGCACCGACTGAGCTATCCTAGATTATGGTACCCAAATGAATATCATTCGTTTTCTGAGGCTGCGCTTCTCTTACTACCAAGCCTGCCCAAGCAGCACCAACAGATGCAATTTATGTATAAATGTTTAAATATCTACATAATTCCACGTGCGAAATAGATGCCCAGCACTCATACTGCTGTTCTTTGAATTGCAGGTATTTATGAGCCGCCATTTCTTATACTACTGCAGTGAACCTACCCTGGATGTGAAGATTGCCTTTTGTCAGGTGTGTGTTCCTTACAGGTAAAACAAGGTACAGTATATACTTGTACTTTCATATTTTGCTGTCAGTATTATGGTAGATTCAGCAGGAGTAATAACTCACAGCAAAACTGGATGAAGGGAGTCTCCAGCATAAAACTGAGAGAAATATGAGGATGTTTTACATATATAGGCTATACACGAGATCTGCCAGCTGGAAGCCTTAGGATGTATTGCAGCAGTTCCCAAACTTCCCCCCCTGTGGACCACTTGAAAATTGCTGAAGGTCTTTTGTGGACGACTTAATGATTTTTCTTCGTGTTCCAGTAGTTGTAGTGCACTGTGCTAGATGTTGTGTAATCTCTATTTATATCTTCAATTGCTTCTTTTATTTATTATATATTGCATTTTATCGTACTGCAATTTGAATCCAAGTAGATTAAGCCCCCAGTGTTGCTGGGCGAGGGATGCCATTCCACAGGAACATTTCTATATCTTTGGTGGCAGTGTGACAAGGTGTCTTGCTTTTGGTCAGCAGTCTTCGAAGAAACGGGATTAATCTGTAATATAAAGATAAACCCAACTCCTTTGTTAGCCTTGCTAGGAACAAACCGATGAATCAAGTCAACCTTTATCTCATTGGGAGATGCTGGCTTAGAAATTGCTAAATGTTGGTGCTCTGCAAGAAGACTGTCAGTACGCTCATGGTGTGCTCAGGTGTGGCTGTTGCTCTGGCCGAGAAATTGACCTGCCAAGTCACGGTGGCCAAAGGCAAGATGAGCCCTTTATCCTTCTAGAACACCTGGCATCCATTCATCTCACATAAGAGAAGCGACGATCAGTTGCAACAACCTCCCCAGACCCATGGAAACAGCTAGCAGCGGTTCTCAACCTGTGGGTCCCCAGATGTTGTTGGACTACAACTCCCATCATCCCTAGCTAGCAAGGCCAGAGCTCAGGGATGATGGGAGTTGTAGTCCAACAACATCTGGGAACCCACAGGTTGAGAACCGCTGATAGAGAGACCTATTGCATTAGAGTTTTTCATATGCATTACAAATGGGTTCTAGGTAGCGGTTCTAACTTTTTCAAAGGAATGACAGACAAGCTGACATGTTTGTTGATGTTTGTTGCCTTTTAAATTAAATCTCATGCTCCCACAGAGCAAGACAGCTGATTATTTTCTTTTTAATGTATTTTATTGCTCTGTCACATTTCATAAGCATAAAGAATCAGCTGTCCTGTTCTATAGGAGCATGAGATTCGCAGGGAAGGCAGGCAGTGGCCAGTCCAGAGTCCAAGGATTTTAGTCAACTAGAGCCAGTGTGGTGTAGTGGTTAGGAGCGGTGGACTCGTAATCTGGTGAACCGGGTTCGCTTCCCTGCTCCTCCACATGCAGCTGCTGGGTGACCTTGGGCCAGTCACACTTCTCTGAAGTCTCTCAGCCCCACTCACCTCACAGAGTGTTTGTTGTGGGGGAGGAAGGGAAAGGAGATTGTTAGCCGCTTTGATACTCCTTAAGGGGAGTGAAAGGCGGGATATCAAATCCAAACTACTAACTTTCGCTCAGAGTAGACCCATTAAAATTAATGGCCACGACTAACTTAGGCCCTGTTAGTCGAATACACCCCAAATCAAGTAGAACGCATATAGGACCATGGACAGCTCCAAGAGGCCTCCTGCTTAAACTGCATCAAGTGATGTTGTCTCTGCAGGGAGCTGTAATAAAAGTGGCTTATCTCATAGTAAAATGAAGCAACATGTAGGTGAGCAGGTCTGGAGTATGGTGGGCTCTGCTTCACTGAAGGAAGTGGACAACTGGTTAAAGGGCTTCCGTTTTTGTTTTTTTAGTCTTTGGCTTCTGCAGGGCTGGGGAGGTAGAAGGGACTCATCTTCTGATGTCTTGAGCCCTGAGGACGTAGCTTGAACCTTGTCCTCATCTGAGTCTTCCACCACCCCGATTGTGGGTCATGCCATCAGCCAGCGTGTAGACTCTCTCATAGTATTGTGTAAACAACCTCCATTTCTTTGCTGTAAAGAGGGTTTCTGTTATTTCCAGCCTCTTTCCCCCCAAATACATTTTAATTGACTTAAAATGCCTAGAGAGTTTACATGTTAATACCACAAGTTCATGGCAGCCTGGTGCAGAGACTTTTCATGCCACTAGCTGGTACAAATAGTAGTCTATTATGCTCATCAGCACTGAGTGTTACAACATCAAAAATGTGTTTGCTGGCTATCTCTATGAGGGGTGGGGATATAATTTGAAGTAGCTCTGACACAGCTAGTCTTCTGGAACTAAATTGCCCTTGAATATAGAAGCCCTAATAATTTAAAGCTGGGAGACTGAAATGAATCTCAATAAGCTAAGCAGTTACGGAACAAGTATTAAGTTGCTCAGGTCTTAGATGTGCTTGTTAGTCAAGGGGCTGCCTGTTAGCATTCATATGTGTCTAGCCTAGCGACAACCTATCAGTGTAGAGAATTTCCATTATCAAAGTGAAATTGGGTTGTGCTGTTTGTTTTGATACCCAATGAACAGCATAGGACCTTTCAGTCTCATCATTGATTTCTGTTGTTTGATGTGCAGCCAGTAAACTTGGCTTTCAAAGAAATCACCTTGAAAGTAGGGTTGCATCTCAAGATGTGACCCCAATTTAATACCTTACCAGGTACAGGTAACAGAAAGGTGGGAAAAAATATCAAAATGCAAATAGTAATTGCTCTGAAGCAGTTATTTCATATGAGGCAAGAGAAGATGTAGGCATGTTTAAAAATCTGTATTAAGCGTTGTGAGTTAAAGTTACTAAATTTTTCTGCGAGCTTCTCATTCTTGCAATTTAGGGATGACTGTAAATCACGCAGTCACAATACTCCTTGGTTCAGCGGATAAAATGTGTGAGATGCAGATTAAAAACCCTTCTCAACTCTGAAGATTACTTGGTACCCTTGGACAAGTTAATATGGCACAGATTAATTTCCTTCCTTCCTGTGAAGCTTACGAGAAGATAACTTGGATGTGCATATTATGGGTTACCATTTTAAGCGCCTTCCCATGTTAACATTATTCTGCAACCTGAAATCTAGCACAGTAGGAAAAAGGCTGAACTACAAGTTACTTCTCTTAGGTGCCAACTTTGCACCTGCAGGAAGAACATTGAATTCAGATAGCCATGTAATGTGCATCTCAGGAGTGACACTGAAGGATGCTAAATTTAAGGATGACTGCACCAGCCCATGTGCATCCCATCCTAGTTCCACATGAGACTGAGCTGAATGAGGCTTGTCTGCTCTGTTTCCATGTGTTTCTGTTTGTTTAGCAAACAGATATTCATACGCTGTCAATATATATATATATATATATATATATGCTTTCGTAGATTTTCACGGGTACAGGAATGCAGGTTTTGGTGTCTTCGGGTGTCTTCCCGTGTAAGAGTTGGGGTGTCTAGGCGACGTTTCGACGAGGTCTCACTCGTCATCTTCAGGCTGGTGCTTTCGGCTTCTTGTTACTGGAACAGAGCAGGATCTCAGTGTTTGAGTTCCTATAAATACTGTTGAGGGGGTGTGGTGTATAGCCTCCAACGTTCTGGGCAGAGAGGGAGTTCCCAGGTTAGTGTGCCTTTTCTTCTTTTGTTCCTTAATTACTTGAGGGATATCTTGAGTGATTTCTTGAGTGATATTCTGAGTACCACTTAGGTGGGTCATTAAGTGTGGATTAGTTGCTAAAGCTTTCGTGTCTTGACCTCTTGAGCTTGTGAAGAGTTTTTCTGAGAAGATGGCTGTACTGCACTTAGTTGTGCTCTGGCTTGGCTTCGTGTATAGGGGCGAGCTGTGGTTTTGTGCCCTGTGCCAGCCAGATCTGTGTAGGGATTGCAGGGGGGTGCAGCATCCGGAGGTGCCACTATGGTTTGGCTACTGGATGGTGTCTGTAATTTATCTGTGGAGAGGGTCTGGGTTTGGGTCTGGTGTGGTTGATTGGTGATGGCGTTCTGTGTGCCTCTGGTTCTGGTGTCGGTTTTTGTGGGGAGGGCTAATTTCCAGATGTCTGGCAGGCGGGACGTGTCGTCACGCTTGTTCATGTTGTGAGGGTGTTTCTCTATCTCGATGGCTTCCATGATTATTCTCTTGTGGTGATGTTCCATGTTAAAGAGCAATTTGGAATCTGCAAAATTAATTTCGTGTCCTGTTTCTTTCATGTGTTGGAAAAGAGAGGAAGTTTTTTCTTCTTTTTTGACGGCATTCTTGTGTTCTGCGATACGTGCATTTATTCGTCTGTTTGTTTGTCCAATGTACGTGGCTGGGCAGACTTTGCAGGGTATTTCATAGACCCCTTGGTTTTCCAACTGGATTTTATCTTTGGGGTTTCTGAGGATATTGGCTATTTTTTGGTTGGTGCAAAAGGCTGTTTTGATATTGTGTTTATGGAGGATTTTGCTAATTTTATCTGTAGTGCCCTTGATATAAGGAAGGAGACCCTACCTACCAACCTATAAAAACAGATCCCACCACCTATCTGGAAAAAACCACCAAATCCAAAATAAAAGCCTCTCCTATCAGTGAAGAAATCCAGCTAAGAATCATCCCCAGAGAAAAATCATCCAGATGCCCCAAACTCTACGGTCTCCCCAAGATACACAAAGAAGGAACACCACTCAGACCAATAGTCAGCTCCATAGGCTCACCTCTACAAAATCTCGCTAAATTTCTCGCTAAGCAACTTCAGCCCTATGCAGAATCCATCGCTTCACACGTTACTAACTCCTTCCAGTTCATAGAAACAATAAAGAAGCAAAACCTACATCCCGATGACCTACTTGTGAGCTTCGATGTTGTATCTCTCTTCACACAAGTGCCCATTAATGAAGCCTTGACAGCCATTCAAAACAAATACAATCCCCCCGAATACATCCTGGACCTGACCAACCACTGCCTAACCAACACGTACTTCATCCACAATGGACAAAGATACAAACAGATAGAAGGAGCACCTATGGGATCACCCCTCTCACCGGTCATCGCAAATTTGTACATGGAACACTTTGAAACCAATGCTTTAGACAAGTCAGAACACAAACCCAAACTTTGGCTCAGATATGTTGACGACACCTTTGTAATTTGGCCACACGGGAAAGAAAAACTAGATAGCTTCCTCACACATCTCAACAGCCTACACCCCAAAATACAATTCACTATGGAAATAGAAGCCAACAACCAACTTCCCTTCCTTGACGTCCTAATCTACAAAAAACCTGATGGCTCCCTAGGACACACTATCTACTGGGAAAAAAACACACACCAACCGCTACTTACATGCACAATCACACCACCACCCTGCACAAATAAACTCCGTAGCCAAGACTCTCATCTCCAGAACCAAACGCCTGGCTGACAAAGACCACTTGACAACTGAGTTACAGAATCTCTCAAATGTGTTAATCGCCAATGGATACCAGCAAAACAGGGTTACGAAGCTAATCCAAAAAGAAACACCCCCCAAAAACCAAGACACAGAAGAAAACAATGGCATGGCCCTCCTTCCTTATATCAAGGGCACTACAGATAAAATTAGCAAAATCCTCCATAAACACAATATCAAAACAGCCTTTTGCACCAACCAAAAAATAGCCAATATCCTCAGAAACCCCAAAGATAAAATCCAGTTGGAAAACCAAGGGGTCTATGAAATACCCTGCAAAGTCTGCCCAGCCACGTACATTGGACAAACAAACAGACGAATAAATGCACGTATCGCAGAACACAAGAATGCCGTCAAAAAAGAAGAAAAAACTTCCTCTCTTTTCCAACACATGAAAGAAACAGGACACGAAATTAATTTTGCAGATTCCAAATTGCTCTTTAACATGGAACATCACCACAAGAGAATAATCATGGAAGCCATCGAGATAGAGAAACACCCTCACAACATGAACAAGCGTGACGACACGTCCCGCCTGCCAGACATCTGGAAATTAGCCCTCCCCACAAAAACCGACACCAGAACCAGAGGCACACAGAACGCCATCACCAATCAACCACACCAGACCCAAACCCAGACCCTCTCCACAGATAAATTACAGACACCATCCAGTAGCCAAACCATAGTGGCACCTCCGGATGCTGCACCCCCCTGCAATCCCTACACAGATCTGGCTGGCACAGGGCACAAAACCACAGCTCGCCCCTATACACGAAGCCAAGCCAGAGCACAACTAAGTGCAGTACAGCCATCTTCTCAGAAAAACTCTTCACAAGCTCAAGAGGTCAAGACACGAAAGCTTTAGCAACTAATCCACACTTAATGACCCACCTAAGTGGTACTCAGAATATCACTCAAGAAATCACTCAAGATATCCCTCAAGTAATTAAGGAACAAAAGAAGAAAAGGCACACTAACCTGGGAACTTCCTCTCTGCCCAGAACGTTGGAGGCTATACACCACACCCCCTCAACAGTATTTATAGGAACTCAAACACTGAGATCCTGCTCTGTTCCAGTAACAAGAAGCCGAAAGCACCAGCCTGAAGATGACGAGTGAGACCTCGTCGAAACGTCGCCTAGACACCCCAACTCTTACACGGGAAGACACCCGAAGACACCAAAACCTGCATTCCTGTACCCGTGAAAATCTACGAAAGCAAATATATATATATATATATATATATAAAGGCTTGGAAGTTAAGTTTAATGTCTTCAGACTGAAATTCCAAGGCGAGTTTGGAGAACCTTGCCTGGGAAGGCCATCGTAGGGTTTCTTAGGGAAGCAAAACGATTTCCAGTAAGAGCAGTGACATTTCAGAGAGGCTTTTCACCTCTGTACATATGATGATCACAATGGTAACCGGATAATTTTCTCCTGACCATGTACTTCCTCTGTGTGCAGACATGCAAACAAATGGCTTCATTCCCCTGAGTGTTTCTTTAACCACTAACTAACTAGAGAAAGACCTGTTAGGTCTGGCCCTTCTGTCCAGGCTCCATTAAGACGGAAGAGTCTTGCGTAATGTTGCCCATTATTCAAGCAAAGTGCATTAACTTATCAGTACTCTTCCGTGTTAGAACCAGATCTTTCATTTTGCATCCTCTGCCTCCAGTCTATCAACATCAGCTTAATGGCTATTGAAATTGACTGAGGTGAATTGCATACATTAATTGTCCAGAGGGCTGCGGTAATATGGGTCGGTTTCATTCTCTAAGTTCATATAATTGATTTTAACATCCGTTGATTAAAAATAACCAGCTGTCTGGTATGCAGTCAAATATAAATTTCAGAGCATTTGCTGGAAGAATTCTTAGGATAGGTATTTGTTTGGAAGAGCTTGCTTGGGTGCAAAAACCATATGGCTCTGCATTGCTGTTTTAAGGATGGAGATGGAGGAGATGTGCAGTGAAAATGCTAAGCAAGCAAGCAACTCCATTATCCAATACCTTGATTCCCTGAATCTTGTTATTATATAAAGGGAGACCATTGTTTCTTCTGTAAATGTTTTTTAAAAAAGCGTATTCAATTATTGTTCCATGTTTCCGTGACGTGGTTGTAAATCAACACTATGCCAATGCACATCTTCCCCAAATTTTCTTCTACCACTCTGTCTGTCATTAGAGCCCCTCTCGCTGGCCATTTGTCCTGTTGCAAAAATGTCACTAATTTGTGTGGAACTGCTTCACAAAGTGACCCACTTGCAGGTGGATAGGCCCTGAAAAATGTCCCCAGGCAATTACTGTATTGGCTTGAATATAAGCTTCACTTTCCCCCCAAATTCCAACCGTGAAAAGTTAAAGTGCAGCTTATATTCACAACCTTGCGGTATGCAACCAGGAGCATGGCAAAGCAGTGCCTGCCCCATGCATTAAAGGTGTGGCTTATATTCGGGTGCGGCTTATATTCGGGCCAATACGGTATTAGCTGGAGCATCGCGTATAAAATCCACAGAGAAATGTGTAGAGTAGTGCAATTTTGGAAACAAGGTTTCCGCAAAAGTAAAACTTCAAGCAAACTTCCAGGCCTTGATTAAAATCCAGTAGCACCACCAGGGGCCAGATAAAATTGCTTTGGCCCAAAGAATATCATCTGGCTGTTCCTCTCCTACTGCATTAAACAGTGACATTGTCCCAGATTCAGAAATATTGTCCTGCGTACTTTGCCATCTGGCTGCTTCATCAATCATCTTCTTAGGCACCTATTACTACTTTCTCCCATAAGGCTACTCTGATATCGGCAGCACACTGGGCACTGTAAAAAAAACAACATAAAAAATGATAGTTTAGTGTGCTGAAAAATAATTTGCTACTCAGAGAAAAAAAAACAATTACTCATCTGGCGAATGGGACACTTTATGGAAGTTTTCCAGGCAGAATAATTGCAACAAAGGAGAGACAACAAAACCAAACTCTTTCCGCCTCCCTTCTTTTTCTTTCTTTCTTCTTTAAGTTAAGAAGATAGGCTCCAAGAGGATCTGCCTTCTTTTCAGAAACTTAATAAGATTGTGGCCTTAGCTGGAAAATGCCATGCTTGGGCAATTCTAGATTCTCTGAGGAGCTGTCTGAGGAAGTCACAGTGATTTTCACTCCGTTTTCGAAGCCATTTTGTACACATGGAACCTCCACATCCTTCATGCGCATGCAGGCTTCCTCATGCCTTCTGTGTTGGCCTTCTAGGTTGTTTTTGTGTGTGATTAGATTGCTGTTGAACCTGCCTTAACTAACATTTCTATAGTGTTCTCCAAGATCAAACAGTTCACAAGATCATCTACCCTGCCCCACAATGAAGCTGCCACAACTATTGTCCATTTTGTTCTGTGAAGGTAAAAGGGCCCCTGACCGTAAGGTCCAGTTGCGGACGACTCTGGGGTTGCAGCGCTCATCTCGCTTTACTGGCCAGCGTACAGCTTCCGGGTCATACGGCCAGCATGACTAAGCCGCTTCTGGCGAACCAGAGCAGCGCACGGAAATGCCATTTACCTTCCCGCCAGAGCGGTACCTATTTATCTACTTGCACTTTGACGTGCTTTCGAACTGCTCTGTTGGCAGGAGCTGGGACCGGGCAACGGGAGCTCACCCCATTGCGGGGATTCGAACCGCCGACCTTCTGATCAGCAAGCCCTAGGCTCTGTGGTTTAGACCACAGCGCCACCCGCGTTTTGTTCTGTATCTAGTCCTATATTCCCTGCTCTGACAATACTGCTCTCTGGGGTGATGGCAAGGCCCCTGGCTGTTTTGCAGCATGCCCCCAAACTCCTGCCTCTTTCCCTACTATAACTTCTTTCAAAACGAAACAAACAAACAAACAAACAAACAAACAAACAAACAAACAAACAAAAACCACCACTGCTTGCAGTTTGCTTCGTCTGTGAAAGTCAGGGATTAGGACCAGGACTTTGGGGAGACCAGGATTCAGAGCACCTGCTCAGCCACAAAGCTCACTCTGTGACCTTGGGCCAGTCACTGCCTCTCAGCCTAACCTGCCTCACAGAGTTGTTGTGGGGATTAAACGAGTAAGGGAAGAAGCATGTATGCCACCCTGAGGTCCTTGACGAAAAAGGTAGAATGAATGAATGAATGAATGAATGAATGAATCTGTGTCATGGCCAGTGCCCCATTTTATTTTTTTAAGGAAATGGGAACAGCCCTGCTTCAGGATCTCCAGTCTTTCCCACAGTCTGCTATGTGATCTTTTTAGCTGGAGTTGCGATGGGACAGATCTTGTTCTTTTTGCATGCAAAGACTGCATCTACCGCAGCTCTGTGACCTTCTCCCCAAGTTTGCTTTTAATGCATTCATTTTCTGATAAACCTGCAGAAAGCAAACCCCATAAACATTCCATTAATATTTTCTTTAGCTTTTGCCCTATGATATATTTAATTTTACAAAAGAAATTCAAGGGGGGAGGTGTCAAAATTCCCAGTACACATGTGTCATTTGCTGTAAGTGAAGAGCACCAGAATTTCCATCAAGCACTCTAGAATGTTTATAGGTCTCCATGCTCCATTATGCCTTCTCCACACTTCCTGCACCAGCTCTGAAAGATTTCATATAATCATAAAGGAGATGATTGAATTCCCAAAGCTACATGATGGGCTGTAAAATGTGCCTTTCACTCCGATAAAGACCATTCTTTCTGACTCTAACCCCACTGAATTCAGCCAGCCGTAGTTTCTCCCGCTCGTGGACTGTTGTAAATGTTGACAAACTTTTCCTATTCTCCTCTTGCTGTAAGGATGGAGAATTTAATACTCAAAGAAGTGTAAACTGAAAAAAATAATAATTTCAAAACTAAGGGAGCATTGGACTTTAATAGATATTTGGATATCATGCCCTTTGATTTGGAAACTATTGCCCCAGGTTATTTTTTATTTTTATATTCTGCCCTTCCTCCCTAAGGCTGGCAAACTGATAGACAATTTAAAACCAAAACCAAAGCAAAACCATTCTAAAACAGATTAAACCATTCTGAAAACAATTACAGTTAAAAAAACTTTCTTCCATTCAGTGATCTTGAGCTTCTCAGGAACAGTGTTCTTCAGCCACCAAATACCTGGGCAAATAGGGATGTTTTCACATTCTTCCTGAAAGTTAATAATGATGGAGAGAGGTGCACTCTTTTGGATGGGGGGAGGGCATTCCACAGCTGAGGAACCAGCACTGAAAAGGCCTTGTCTTGGGTCAGTGCAAGTTGGGCAGCTGCTCAGTGGTGGCACCACTAATAAGGCCTTGCCTGCTGATCACAAGGTCTGAGGTAGCTGGTAAGGTAAAGGACTCCTGGACTGCTAAGTCCAGTCAAAGTTGACTATGGGGTTGTGGCGCTCATCTTGCTTTCAGGCTGTGGAAGCTGGCGTATGTCTGCAGACAGCTTTCCGGGTCATGTGGCCAGCATGACTAAGCCACTTCTGGCACAACAGGACACCACGATGGAAACCAGGGCACACAGAAACGCTGTTTACCTTCATGCCACAGTGGTGCCTATTTATCTACAGTCATACCTCAAGTTACAGACGCTTCAGGTTGCGTTTCTCGGGTTACGGACACGACGAAACCCGGAAGTACCGGAACGGGTTACTTCTGGGTTTCGGCAGTCACACATGCGCAGAAGCACTAAATTGTATTTTGCGCATGCGCAGAATCACAACCCGTGCATGCGCAGACGCGGCACTGCGGGTTGCGAACACTGCGGGTTGCGAACATGCCTTCCGCATGGATCATGTTCACAACCGAGCATCCACTGTACTTGCACTGGCATGCTTTTGAACTGTTACGTTGGCAGGAGTTGGGACAGAGCAACAGAAGCTTACCCCGTCACGGGGATTCGAACTGCTGACCTACCGATCGGCATGCCCAAGAGGCTCCGTGGTTTAGACCACAGCGCCACCCGTGTCCCTAGGTAGTTGGTACTGGAATTTTAGGTGCTTGGGTCCCAAGCCATTTCAGCCTTTATATGCTAGTACTTGTTAGCATGCGTCTGTCTCGAGAGATAGTGGAGTGTGTCTCTGGAGGTGAAGTCAAAGCACTGCATTAGCAGCACTGAAGTGACTTCCCTGGAGCATAAGTCTGGGCAGTGTGTGTGGAGCTCCTGGGGTGCCCAGAAGGTAAGACACCCCCCCCCCAGCCTCACTGTTGTGGTCCAAAGGAAAGCAGATTAATATGTTTGGCATGAGCTTAGCTACAGGCGCCATTCAACAGTCTTAGGGACTCCACCCTGGATTTGTGTAGGGTTTACGGCTTAGCCTTTTCTTCTCCCCAAAATATCCCAGAAGGCAACAGAGGTTTAGGGTCAGGGTTTTCCTTCTCCTAGATGGGCTACCTTCTCAGGCTGATGAGCCCCATCTGTCGCTCACTTTCCTCGTCTACAGTATGTGCAGAAACCGCCTTCTTGACCATTGGGCCCACTATTTAAGTGGCCTTGGGGCCTTTCAGTACATCTCTGTCTCATTAAATCACACAGGAAGCTCAATTTCTTTGAGACAGGGATAAAGCTGCTTCTTCTTCTTTTTCTTCTTCTATTTGCTTCTCTCAGCAATTCTTTATCTTTGGTCATGTTGACAATCTTCCTTTGTAACGTATACCAATTCTCTCAAGCCACAAATGGAGACAATTCAATGAAAATGGGCGGAAGGTCTCTAAAAACCATTGATGTTTTTAATAGTTTAACATCAATGCTCCGTGAAGTTAGCCATTAAAATGTTTAAATTGACCTTGTCAAGGTCACTTGGTCTTTGTTTTGCTTGAGTACATTCTGTCTGCTATGAGTGGCAGTTATCTCCTGAGAATGACCATCCTCTGCAGGATATTTCCGCTTAATTATTAGGTAACTCGTTTAGAGGATGTGTTTGAAACTCCCAAATAAATGTGACCATTCAAACAGAGAATATGATTTCCAAGAAGCAATTAAAAATATTATGGTAAATTAAGAGTCACATGGTGAACAAAGAACTTGTAATTCTCCCCCACCCTCCTCAGGGTGCAAGCCTGCTTTCTATGCGCAGAGGACAGAGTGCAGAGGCTCCCTCCATTGTTGGTGTGCATGACAATGGGACATGCAACATTCTACCTTCATGCTTGTAAGATGTCAGGGCAATCAGGCAACAGAGCCTAGATGCCTTACTCTCTGTGCGACCAGATGTCAAGGCAGGAGTTGGGAGTAGGTCATCAGTGACTCTTTTGAATTGAATTCAATTGATGCTTTTGAATTATGGTGCTGGAGGAGACTCTTGAGAGTCCCGTGGAACGCAAGAAGATCAAACGCATCCATTCTTAAGGAAATCAGCCCTGAGTGCTCACTGGAAGGACAGATCGTGAAGCTGAGGCTCCAATACTTTGGCCACCTCATGAGAAGAGAAGACTCCCTGGAAAAGACCCTGATGTTGGGAAAGATGGAGGGCACAAGGAGAAGGGGACGACAGAGGACGAGATGGTTGGACAGTGTTTTCGAAGCTACTAGCATGAGTTTGACCAAACTGCGAGAGGCAGTGGAAGACAGGAGTGCCTGGCGTGCTCTGGTCCATGGGGTCATGAAGAGCCGGACACGACTAAACAACTAAACAACAACAACAACATCAGTGACTCACAAGGTATCAATGAAGTTAACTCTTTATTCAAAGAAACAAAACAGTGCAGGTTTAGTGATCACAGCAACTCTTCCCGGTAGGTCTTGCCTCAATGAGGACTGAAGGTCCTCGCTTTCCCACAGCTCTGTAAGTCTCCTCCTAGCCCAGGCCCTTCCCAAGGAACCTGAGACTTCTCTGCCTTGTCTGTCTTTGCTCTGCCCTCTTCCTACCTCCCTGGGTTCTGGGAGACCAGGGTGGAGGGAAGCTGGTCTCAGCAGGAGGGGGAGACACCAGGGTTTCTTCAGCAGCCTGCATCATCTCTGCCTTTTCGTCCCCCCTCCTCTCCAGCCTCTGCTTCTGGACTGCTCTCTGCCACAGCCTCTTCATGCTCACTAAACCCTGTTACTTCTTCAGCTTCCAACACCTCTTCCTCCCAGTCTCCTCCCCTTTCTCCCTCTGATCACCACCAACCCCTGGTCATGAGCATTCTTCCCTTGTGGGTTTCCCAGCTGGTACCTTCTATAATGGTACCTCAGAATCCAGCCAGTCCATGACACTGGGACAACTTTCATGTTTAGGCAATACTTGCCAAATCTCTGCCATGTTGCTGCATCACCCATATGGGTTCTTCATTCCAGCCATGACCAAGGGTCTCAAGGGACCAATAGGGGCCCCTCCTGACTGAATGCAAGTCCTGCTCCTGAGTACAGCCTGAGCGGCTTGTCTGATGTTAACAATACAGATGGCCTGGCCTGACCTCATCTGTTACAAGACCTGTGGTCTGCTTTTTACTACTGGTATATTCTTGCCACTGGCCCTTTGCTTCTCACCTATCCAACTCAGTAACCAGCCACCAGCCCATTGTCTATGTCTCTGTTGCCTAACCTTAGTCCATGTTTTTCTGATCTGGTCCAGGCTGTCTTTATCCACATCTCCTGCCTCTGGCCCATTTGACCCTACAGATCCTAGCTGTAGATTGCCACAAAGCTAGGCTCCAGGCCCAACAATACCGTGTAAAGGCAACTGTGTTTTTGAATACATGTGTGTGAGAGTTTGAAAGTTAGGCTGAGAGATAATGGCTTCTTCAACGCCGCCCAGTGAGAGCCCCATTGACAAGATACAGATAACAACAACTGACCTGGTGGCAAATTTCCCAAACAGGTTGGCCTCCACCTACTTAAACTTTATGAATAAAACTTTACCAGTTCTCATTTAGGCTCTAAAGCGCATTAGGAAGACAGAAATGTTAGAGATCACCACAACTATGTGGTTTTAATTATTTAACAACTGCTGTTGCTGTGGAATAATTATCATTATTAATCACTTCTATAGCCTGGTTAGTGTAATATACTTTGCTGTCTGTATCTCATTCATTATTATTGATAAAGCAATTTATTTCCTTGGGTCGAGGATTAACTCGCTCTCCCACACGACTGATGTTATTGGGTGATGGGAATAGCCTCCTTGAAATGGAAGGTCCTTTTTCTGAATAAAGTGACAAAACAGATTTCAAGGAAATCCCTATATATGGGCTGTACTTGTTTGAAACGTTGTCAGTTGAGAGCGCAAACTTGTAATTTTTTACTACCCCATCCTTCTTCATCTAAGATGGATCCAAATCATATAAAATAACAAACTTTGCCAAGGCCTAGGGGGGGCCAAGAGGCAGAGATTAGCCAGGCTGGTGCAGAGTCATGGATGTCTTTCCCTCTGGCTGTGACACGCTCCCCTCCTCCCAGAACCAGGAGAGGCATGAAGAGAGTGGAGAAGAAGTTAGCATCATGTAGGTGCAGTTTCAGATTGCTTTGGGAAAGACCCGGGAGAGGAGGAGACATAGGCAGCTGTGAGAAGGCAGGGACCTTTGGTCTCTGCAACTGCTTCATAGGGGCAAGACCTATCAAAGAAGATTTGCTGTGCTCATTAGGCCTGGCACTCCTGAGCAGACCTTGCTGCTTCTAATAAAGAGTTAACTTCACTAACTCAGTGTGATTTATTGCTGGCTTGCTCCTGACATCATGACTTGCAGAGCAGCTTTAACTATGGAAAGCTGGTATAACTTATACCAATATAAATCACACTGGGGTCAACTACCCCTATTCCAAACTCTCTTCAGGTGGAATTTGACTTACACCACCATTTTTGCAGGCTGAATTTTCCTGGTTTGCTATGTAACATGACTGAGATGAAAGTGGTTTGGAACAGGTGTAACTTTGTCCTGTCCTGCCATGCCCCTTTCTGAGGACTTATACCGGTGTAAATCCCACTTGCTGAGTTCTAGTTGAGCCAGGGTCGGGGATATCTTGAGCTCCACTGGGGTGAGGGACAGATCCTGAGAAAGCCCAAGATCTGCTGAATCGAAACCTTCCAATCCTGGTGAATCTTGCTTAGGATTGCACAGTTATCTTCCTTTCTTGGTGCACCATGTCACTTGGCTCAAATGTTTAAAGCTTTCCATCTGCTCATAACTTTCATTCAGTGCATTGATTCTCTGCTTATATCATGTTGTATTATGGATCGAGTAGACTAATCTGTATCAAAGCAAGGCATGGCGGGGAACGAGCAAGTTATTGGCTGTTGGTCTAGATCAGGGCAGGTGACTTATCCAGGGCCCTGCAAAACTTCCTCCTTCCCCAAATAAGATTCACCATAATGTGGCAGTGTAGGACTGCTCAGAGAGAAGGAAGGACTTTTCTGGACTGGACATGGCTCTTGAATCATACATTGTCTTTGATCCTTCTATCAAAGAGTACAGTATACTGCACTGACTCATGGTTTAGCTCAGCCTCTCAAACTGGTGTCTGACACCTCTTTCATGGTGGAGCGAGTCCATCAGCGCCTTTGAGATTTCATTAGCCAGTAGGAGATAATACAGAGAAACCGTGCCTGCAAGCAGAGCTCTCCTTATTACGATCAAAGCTTCCCAAATATGAGCAGCCCATAATGAACAGATGGCAACCTGGCTCCTGGCACCTGCAAGGCACAGCCTCAGAATGCTCTTTTGGCTGCTCACCAACCTGCAACTGCTGCTAATAGTACCGATAACACAAATAAAGGGTGCTCAGGGTGCTTTCCGCGAAAACAATAGAGGAAAACTCACAGGGCATTAAAGTAGTACGATTCAATTTGCTCTGCAAATTTGCTTTTTCTCGGCCTCTTTTGTCCTCCTGGCATTCCTGGATGGTTCCTCTCCACCCGCCACCCCCCTCTCTCCTCCCTTCTCTCCCTTGTAAATACATATTCCTGCTGGGTGGCTTGCAAAAATAAATACATTCAGAAACTCTAATGTAATTAAGAGGAAGCTAATTTTGGCAATTAGCCAGGAATGTATTAACATGCTGCGCTCAGTCTGGTTGTGGGTAGAGTGGCCCCCCTCCCCTTGCCCCCTGAAGCACTATTGCAAATGACAGAAGCCCCTCTTCTCTCTGCCTCTCCCTCCCTGGGTGTAATGACAGGCATCTCCATATGCTACCTTTTGCATTCTGTTTCATTACTCAGCACTGCTTTTATCCTAAAGAATACTAAGCCAGAGTCTTGGGAAGGAAACAAGGGGAAAAGCACGGCTGGTGTGTAGTTTCTGTGCTGTTTAATAAACAGTTGGTTGAACATTGAACATTCCTAATGCATATACAGTGGGTGCTTGGGTTGCGAACTTGATCCGTGCAGGATGCACGTTTACAACCCGCAGCCTTCGCAACCCATGTCTGCACACACGCAGGTTGCAATTTGGCACTTCTGCGCATGCGCAAAGCGCGATTGCCGAAACCCGAAAGTAACCCATTCTGGTACTTCTGGGTTTTGGCGGTCCACAACCCGAAAAAATGCAACCTGAAGTGTCTGTAACTGTATGACTGTAAAGAAATAGAATACAGTGGTGCCTCGCAAGACGAAAAGAATCCGTTCTGTGATTCTCTTCGTCTAGCGGTTTTTTTCCGTCTTGCGAAGCAAGCCCATTGAAGGATTAGCGGATTAGCGCTATTAGCGCTATTAGCGGCTTTTAGAGGCTTATCTGCTGATCGGATCAGCTGATAAGCGGCTTAGCGCTATTAGTGGCTTATCTGCTGATCGGATCAGCTGATAAGCAGCTTAGCAGCTTAGAAAAGGGGGGGACAGCAGGAACTCGCAAGACATTATCGTCTTGCGAAGCAAGCCCATAGGAGATTCGTTTTGCGAAGCACCTCCAAAACGGAAAACTCTTTCGTCTAGCGAGTTTTCCGTCTTGCGAGGCATTTGTCTTGCGGGGCACCACTGTACCAACACAATGGCAGGTGGGGAGGGATGCATGTATTTGACCTTATTTATTTATTTGAACCAGGGGCAACCCCCTAAACCAGCTAGGGAGACAGCTTGCCGGAGGTTTAGCACCTCTGTGAACACAGCGCTTGTCAAACTGGCATCTGTTCAGGGCTGCCCCAAGTTGCCCAGTGACTTACTGTAACAAATTCATGTTGAGTTCCAGTGCCTATTTTTCTTGGGGGGGGGGGAAAGCACTGGTTCAGCCTTACCCATACCTCAAATCTGAGGTCTCCTCAGAGGTAGAACAGTGGGAGCTGGATTCCCCGAGATCCTCAAAGATCTGTTGAACCTGGACACCAGCTTTCTGCATTCCAGTCCTACTCTCAGAACCAAGCAGGAAGAAGAAACCAGGCAGCAGTTTCCAAAGTGCTCGGCCAGTTGCATGCGAGGCCACCTGAGAGGAGAGGGAAGTCCATGGAAGGACCTGCCAGATCAGGGCTGGGCTGACATGCAGGAAAGAGTAGTCTGTCCAGTTTCTACATAAGGTCCCAGTCTGACCTGCTTCATTTGAGCAAGACCTCTCTTCCAAGTTCCAGCCATCCTGAACTGGGGAAATGGACAGTCTGAGAGGTCCAGGAGAGACAGAAAATGGACTTCTTAAGTATGCATACACACATATATCTGGTTTGGTTTCAGGTTTGAGGGGGATCTGGACACAGTTGACATCTGATAGGCTCTGGTACGCTTACCTGCTTGCAATGGTCTAGTTCTAAGCAATGCTGGGCGCTAATATCTAGACACCTTGTAAATTTCTCACCATGCTCCAGAGTGACTGTAAGTGAGGGACAATGTGGAGAATTTAAAGGGTGGCTACTTCCAGCCACCTGGCATTGTCAGGGTGCGAGGTCAGAGAAAAGGGAGAGGGCCAGCCCCAGAAACAGCAGCCCTAGGGCTTCTGTGTGTTCATGCTGGAGAGTTCCTGGATTGCTCAGTTGGCTAGAGTGTAGTGTTGATAACACCAAGGTTGCAGGTTTGATCCCCATCTGGGACAGCTGCATATTCCTGCATTGCAGGGGGCTAGATTCAGGGTCCCTTCCAAATCTACAATTCTATGATTCTAATTATAGTTTTCATTCTGTGCATAACAACTGAAAAACTAAGAGAATCAAAGCAACTCCTTTGTTTGCCCCACAGAGAAGTCCATCCTTTGGTTCTAGGAGATACTCAGGTGTGAACCTATTAGACTGGACTTTAAAGCTCAGGGACCAGGGCCCCTGAAGGACTACCTAGCCCCTCTTCAGCCTACTTGCAAACCAAGATCTTCACTGGATCACCACCCAGTGTTATGGAGCAGGTGGCAACTGGGGAGAGGGCTTCTCGGCTGTGGTGCTCTCCTTTTTGAATGTGCTTCCCAGCTCATATCAGCACCAAATACTGTACCTTATTTCCCACGGCTGAAAACTGCTGTTGAGCTTGTCTTACTTGCTGTGTTTAAGAAACTCACTTTGCTATTATTTTTATTCTTTTTTTTTTTAAATTGTACAATACAGAAATGCTTGCAAATAATTTGTATAAGATTACCATAAATTAAAAGCATCATATGTTTGTATATTGCTTTGGTATTTATCATTCCAAAACATAATGAAAACAGCTCGTTTTTTCATAAATCTCTTTGGCTGATTTATACGAGTTCTCTTAAAGTAAGTTAATTTTATCATGGTTAAAACAGACCATGTTTTCTCAATCCAGTCTAATAAGGATTAGATTATTCCTTTTCCAGTTCTTGGTTATAATTATTTTTGCAGATTGATTTTGTTCTTTTAATTTTGTGTGTCACCCTGGAAACATTTATGTGGAGAAGGATGGGATATTAATTTATCAGACTAATACACATATTTTAAAACAGGAATATATTAAGGGAACTGGGAAAATAGAAACATAATCCCATAATACGTTGTGACTGCTAAAAGTGGGGCAAAACTTCCTCTGGGTTTCAATGTTGAATCTTCTATAGTCTTTTTGGAGGGCTTGATATGATCTGAAGGGCCATTTCTTATCTGAAATAAGGTTTGAGAAAGATCACACGAAAGTCATTAAGAAAGCTGGCTGTCAATGTGAAATTCTTTGACAACAAGTTTGAAATGACAGGGCAGGTCACATTTCAGAGTCTTGGGTGTCTGTTTTGCCTCATTGCTATGCTGATAGTTTACTGGTATTCTGTTTTCTTTCTTCTCCTCCGCTGCCCCCCCCTCCCCACTTTGTCTCTGCGACAGGGATTCGGGAAACAAGTGGATGTGTCATATATTGCCAAATATTACAACATGAGTAAAAGCAAAGTTGACAACCAGTTCTACAGCGTGGAAGTGGGTGACTCGACCTTCACAGTTCTCAAGCGCTACCAGAACTTAAAACCAATCGGCTCTGGGGCTCAGGGAATAGTTTGGTAAGTTTCTGCAGGAAGTGTTGTCCGTGCATGTTTATTAATTTGCGTGTCCCCCCCCCCCTCTGGTTGTGAGTGGGTTACGCCGTCTGTTGTTCTTCATGATTTGCTACCCACGAATGTTGCTCAAGGCTATGGTAATTAGCAGGGAAACAGGAAATGACCGGAAGGCTTGGTAGATAATATCCTACATCTCTGTGGTCCTAGTACAGCTTTCTCCTAACCAGCTTTTCTTAGAACTGGTAGGAGTGGTACCACTCAAAAACGGAGGAAGGTAAATCAATTGTGTTTGGGGAACCTAATCTGTGCCCTGCCCCCCCCCCTTTTGCAGGGGCTATATAGGGAACATGACCAATTTTCCTTACTGGAAGGAGGCATCCATGTCTTCGTTGTGAGATCAGAAAGAATTGTCCAAATGTGGACAGTTCCAGCCCCATTTTGAAACACATTCCTGGTCTTTTCAATAAATATTCTTACTCCTGTGAATAGCAGCAATGGATTCTCCTGCATGTGGCATGTGGAAACAGCACAGAGTATGGTTTCTCTGCAGTAGCAGTGCAAAGAGCATCTCAAGCGGAACTGGTAATTTCTCCTCCTGGTGTTCCAAAAAAGAACCTCAGATTTGCCAAGCAATAAGTCTCATCCTGTATCATTTTGAAGCTGTCAAAATTGCAAGGTTCCTGAGCTGATGTGGCCATTAATCCTCTCTCACATAAAAACAAGAAAACAAGAAAGAAACCCTGACATTTCAGTGAAAACATATGAATATCATAAGGGCAGCATTATAAAGCACGGAGAGCTAATAAATCTTGCAGTGTAAATAATCAGATCTTTTGTGGTTTATGTAAGTCTTTCTTTGATTTGTTGTTTGTCGCTGTATAGGTTGCCTTTTCCTTTATCCACGCTCTAGATACTGTTTTTAAATCCTTGTAGGCTTTCTTTTCTTGGTAAATCTCGGTTGTTTTGGTTTGTGCCCCTCCCTTTCTACTGTTTCATTATAAATACCCTTGCCCATCTTGACCCCCACATCACCATTAATTTAATGGAAATGCCATGCAACTGGGAGCTATGCGACTGGGAGCTATAATAATATAATAATAATAATAATTTATTATTTATACCCCAGCCACTCTGGGCGGCTTCCAATCAACTGTTAAAAACAATACAGCATTAAATGTTAAAAACTTCCCTAAACAGGGCTGCCTTCAGCTGTCTTTTAAAGAGAAGATAGCTGCTTATTTCCTTCACAACTGAAGGGAGGGCGTTCCACAGGGGGGCGCCACTACCGAGAAGGCCCTCTGTCTGGTTCCCTATAACCTCACTTCTCGTAATGAGGGAACTGCCAGAAGGCCCTCGGTGCTGGATCTCAGTGTCCGGGCTGAATGATGGGGGTGGAGATGCTCCTTCAGGTATACTGGACCGAGGCCGTTTAGGGCTTTAAAGGTCAGCACCAACACTTTGAATTGTGCTCAGAAACGTACTGGGAGCCAATGCAGATCTCTCAGGACTGGTGTTATGTGGTCCGGGCACCCACTCCCAGTCACCAGTATAGCTGCTGCATTCTGGATTAATTGTAGTTTCCAGGTCACCTTCAAAGGTAGCCCCACGTAGAGCGCATTGCAGTAGTCCAAGTGGGAGATAACTAGAGCATGCACCACTCGGGCGAGACAAATCTGCGGGCAGGTAGGGTGTCAGCCTGCGTACCAGATGGAGCTGGTAAACAGCTGCCCTGGACACAGAATTACCTGCGCCTCCATGGACAGCTGTGAGTCTAAAATGACTCCCAGGCTGCGCACCTGGTCCTTCAGAGGCACAGTTACCCCATTCAGGGCCAGGGAATCCCCCACACCTGCCCGCCCCCTGTCCCCCCAAAACAGTACTTCTGTCTTGTCAGGATTCAACCTCAATCTGTTATGCGACTGGGAGCTATGTGACTGGGGGCCACCAAAAGACATTGGGTTGTATCCAAAGAAGTAATCCTGTTAGTGCAGGATTTTCTGCCTGTGCGATTCCACTTTCCCACTCTCTCCTCAGGGAGTCCTCTCTCCACCCCCCACCCCTCAGATGATTGAGTCTGTAGAGTTTGGAGAAAACCCCCGGAACATCATGTGTACAATGAGTGTGCGTGCGCATGTGCCTAGCTCATGCTTGATGGCTTCCCCTTGACCTCCACAGAACATTTGTGTGGAAATCAAGGGCCCAGCCTGCAGACTGAATCCCATCTCCCCTATGGTTACCAGATTGTTTTCAATGAATTTGGAAGCTGAGTAGCAACAGGGAGTCAGTAGTGGGGATGGTGAGGCAAAAGACCCTGGGCCCAAGCACACATGCATATTGTATGAAGGTGCAAAGTCCTTCTTTCACACCCTGTGAAACATAAATGCAAAGTTTTTTAAAAAACTGAGCAATGGCGAGCCACCCACCCATGACTTCCAAGCCTTCCCCAATTCCCCCCCCCTTTGTTTTGACAGATCAGGGAAGGCCCAGGAGGGGCCAGCCTGGTAGCGCAGTTGGCTCTGGCTGGCTTCAGGAGCTGCTCGCTGCCCTGGCACAGGAAAAATGGCGGGTGCCATGGCAGCGAGCAGCTCCTGAAGCCAGCCAGAGCCAACTGCACCACCAGGCTGGCTCCGGGCTGCTGAGGCTGCCGTTGCCACATTTCCCGGGGACAGATTTGCAAATCTGGGGACATTCTGGGGACGGAATTTGTCTGGGGACAGATTTGCAAATCTGGAGACTGTCCCCGGGAACTGGGGATGTCTGGTAACCCTAATCTCCCCCTCTTCTTCCACCTCACACGTTGTACATGCCATGCTGGCTTTCCTGAAATTCTTTCTCCTCGTGCCCCATTTAATTCATTGCAATATGGAGGTAAATATATATATAGACAGGAAAAGGCATTTGAAATGATATTGGTGGTGGTGGAAGCTCAAATCCAACCAACATGATGGCTGGTCTGCTATATGTTGCATCTCCTCCTCCTCCTCATCCCCTTTTGGGGAATGGCCCACCCCACAGTTGCTTAGCAACATTTGCCAGCTCAGGCTATGTTGTCTCCTCTGACTGTCACCAGCTTCCTAGGGTCTTGGGCACAGGAAAAATAGAGGTGTCCTTTTATCTCCTGCTTCCTGATCCTTTTAAATGGAGATATCTGGGATTCACAGGCAGAGGAAGAGGAGTGCGGGAGGAGTGCACCACCCCTGGTAGTGCCATCCCGGGGGGTTTCCATCGTGGCTGCCCCCCCATGCTGGGTGCCATGCCCCCAGGAGGCGCGCCATGCCCCTGGGGCAGCATGCCACGCCCCTGGTACATGCACCAGCTCCTCCCCCACCTGCTCTCCGCCCCCCCAGTGAAGCTCCGCCACTGCTGGGATTCCACTTGGGGGCTTCTGTGCTACAGCCCAGTGTCCTTGCCCATGGGCTGGTAGGATATTGCACCGTTTCTGTCTCAGGCACTCAGCTCTAGGACTTCTTTCCCACATGCTGGCCTTCTCTTGAGCTACAGCTGCCACCTCTAGTTGAGATTTCTGCATTGCAGGGGGTTGGACTAGATGACCCTCAGAGTCCCTTTCAAGTCTACAATTCTATGATTCCAAGGGAACATTGGAGAGAAAGGGAGCAGCTTGCAGGAGTATGGCCTAAGAATCAAGTACACTGACCACTAATTATACCATCTGTTTCTTAGATGCTTGGCTGCCAAATGATCCTTCTGGCAGAGGCACCACGAATTTGTGCCCAAATAGAGAACCAAAAAAGCAGCAAATTACGTTTAGCAAAGTGCCATATGAAAGCTTTCTGCTTTTAAAAAAAAACACTAGGAGGTTCTGCTGCTCACTGAGGCAAGAGTCCAGAGATAAAAGTCCTGCCGAAACACCACAATACCCCCAAATCCTGGAAGACTGGTGCAGAAATATTCCAGATCCTTTCATATACCCAAATACTACATTTTGCAGTTTAGATTCTGAACTAGGTTCTTTAGTTTGCAATGCAAACCCAACCCAACCTAATTTTTCTGACTAATAGTACCGTAACACAATCCTTTCCCTTAAAGTAGGGTGGAGAGGGGTGTGTGGAAGCCACACCGTACATTAAAAGCACACACAGCAGATATTTGAAGTACGTGACTTTCCCCCAAAGAATCTCGGGAGCTGTAGTTTGTGAAGGGTACTGGGAATTGTAGCTCTTTGAGGGGGAAAGTACTGTTCCCAGGGTTCTTTGGAGGAAGTAACACACTTTAAATGTGTGGCGGTGTTGTTGTTGTTTAGTCGTTTAGTCCTGTCCAACTCTTCGTGACCCCATGGACCAGAGCACGCCAGGCACTCCTGTCTTCCACTGCCTCCCGCAGTTTGGTCAAACTCATGCTGGTAGCTTCGAGAACACTGTCCAACCATCTCATCCTCTGTCGTCCCCTTCTCCTTGTGCCCTCCATCTTTCCCAACATCAGGGTCTTTTCCAGGGAGTCTTCTGTTCTCATGAGGTGGCCAAAGTATTGGAGCCTCTGCTTCACGATCTGTCCTTCCAGTGAGCACTCAGGGCTGATTTCCTTCAGAATGGATAGGTTTGATCTTCTTGCAGTCCATGGGACTCTCAAGAGTCTCCTCCAACACCATAATTCAAAACTTTAAATGTGTAGTGTGGTGCTTTCTGCATGCACTTGCATGTAGATAGATAGAAGGCATTGAGAATACAGAGCCAATGGGGCTGGCTCTATAGTCCTCGCTCAGTTCAAAATGTAAACTCATGTTGAAATTAGTTGCTGATGGTGGATTTCGCATCAGCAAGATTATCATTTGTTAACACTGACCAAGCAGTATGAAAAAGCGGTGTCCTCTAGAACAGGATAGCCTTTCTTGCTTTCTCAGTTCAGCAGCGATGCAGTTTTTGTGCCAAGAGATAGTGAACAGCTGCTTTCCTCTCCACTCATTTCGCCCACCCTCCTCCCCAATTGGAAGATGATCAAATACAGTGTTGTTTGAATGGCACTGGGCATCAAGTGTTAATTGGGGCAGCTGGTTCTGCTATGTCTGTATGGTGTGTGTGTGTGTGTGTGTGTGTAATGCAGCTTTGCTATCCCCATCATGTTTTGAGTTCATAGCAATGCTAAAAGTGGCGGTGGCATGTTTTCAGGGATACCCTGTGATGTGCGCTTTACAAATCCCATAAAAATGCAGGTATTTATAAATGTTACAAGGGAGGTGCAACAACACGTTGCAGTGTGGAGTGCACCCTGTTCAGGATTCCAGCCCCACTATCACATTTCTCTTCACAAACAATATTTCCGCATTCTATCACTATTGGGCACACTCAGTCCTCACTGGGCTGCTGCTGTAAGCTTTTATTTTTCCTTTTAAAAAAATTGTGCAAGCTTTGAGCATAAGAGCATAAGAAGAGCTTGCTGGATCGTCTGTTCCAGCATCCTGCTCTCACAGTGGCTGACCAGATTCCCTTGGTTAGCTTGCAAGCAGAACAGGACTGCAACAGCATTCTCCCCACTTGTGATTCCTAGCAATTGGTATTCAGAGGCATGCTGACTCCCAACAATGGAGTTCGAATGTTGTTATCAGGGTTAGTGGTTGCAGTAAAAATGCAAGTCACTAAAAGTCAAGCCTGAAAAAGAATCCAGCAGGGAAACTCTCTTTGGAACAATACATTGTCCCGACCCATAAGTATTGTTCAAAACTTTCTTCAAAACAGAACATCAAAGATTCATCCAAATAATTCCATACAATATCTTGTGCATATTCATCACAGGCTCAGCATCCTATAAGAAATAACTTTACCTCTTCCAGAAATCAAAACTAGGGAGAAAGGTTGTTTTCTGCTGCTCCAGAGAAGCGGACACGGAGCAATGGATCCAAACTACAAGAAAGAAGATTCCACCTAAACATTAGGAAGAACTTCCTGACAGTAAGAGCTGTTCGACAGTGGAATTTGCTGCCAAGGAGTGTGGTGGAGTCTCCTACTTTGGAGGTCTTTAAGCAGAGGCTTGACAACCATATGTCAGGAGTGCTCTGATGGTGTTTCCTGCTTGGCAGGGGGTTGGACTCGATGGCCCTTGTGGTCTCTTCCAACTCTATGATTCTATGATTCTATGTCTCTCTGCCATTCCAGCCTGCGTTAGCCTATGCAGCTCTTGGAAAGCCATGATCATATCCTTTGTTTTCTCTGTGGCTCCAGAGAAAAAGGAACACTGAGCTCCCTTCAAGAGGGTGATTTGCAAATGAATGCTTCAGTCATGTGATCTAAGGTTAAACACTCAAAGAGTTGGAGCAGAGAACTTTCTCAGTTAATCAATAACTCAATTAAAGCTCAGAGAGCTCTTAGTGTGTTGCCATAGAAAATCCCCAATATTAGCAATACACATCCAGGCATTCACCATTTCAGTGTCGAATAAACAATTGCACTTTACAGAGCAGGTGTAGGGAACCTTTGCCCCTTCAGATATTTCTGAACTACAGCTCCCACCATCCCTTGCTCTTGGCCATGCTTGCTGGGCCTGATAGGAGTTGCAGTTCAGCATCAGCCAGGGGGCCAGAGGTCCAGCACTTCTGCCCTAGAGGGACAGAAGTTGTACCAGACACATCAATGACAACAACTATGACAACTACCTGACCTGATGTGGTAAAGAGTAACCAAGGGCAGGGAAAAGGCCCATCTTTATATGAAACAGAAACACTGAAACAAGAGTTATGGCTGGATCTCTTAAGACTTTGACTTGTAGACCAATAAAAAGAAAAGGTTGACCTGTAATTATTTAACAGATCTTTCCTTCCATTTGATGAAGCCTCTTTTCCAGCTGTTGCTGATGTGATCAAGGGGTAAAAGAAGTGAACACATATTTCATATTTATGCCGTAATGTTTCATACCCTTTTTTTCCTCTGGGAAACGGAAAGATTTGGGATCAGGATGCAGCACTGTGAAATATAGCATTTGGGGAACACAATCTCTCTGGGAATAACTTTCCATCCTTGCAGCCTTGTCTGGCACAGGCAAAAATAAAGAATTATATTGCTTGTATTTATAGTTTCTGTTGATGCATCGGAACTGTGACGGAAAGAAAAGTAATTTAACAGTTTCAGTTTCAAGTTGCATGTCAGGTTCAAGTGCTGAGTTTTGCACAAATTTGCCAGGTAGCTTTTTAAAAGAATTAGAGAAATCCTTGGCTATCTAAACTAGTGGGTGTGTTTTTTTGCCACATCTTTTGGTAGGGAATTCCCTCTGTTAATTCTGTATTCCTTATGCAAAAGCACATTTTGCAAGGTGATATTGACTTTCTCTTGCATGGGGTACAGCACAGCTGTATTATCGGATAATATTGTAAATTGCAAAGAAACTATTCTTGGGCAAGGAAGCGGTATCTGTATTACAAAAATAGGAACGTACGTGAGTGGGTCCGGAATGTACTTTGCACAGATGGGAAGGACTTTGCTCCAGCCTCCTCCCTGCCCTGGGGAAAATGGACAGTGGGTTACAATTTTCACAGGATTAAATGGCAAAACGTTTCATAACTACCCCATCTTTGACATTATTTAGTTATCTAAATGCACAGTTTTTATAAGTAGGATTGCAGCTCGATTAAAGAAATTTTAATGAAGTCATCAACCAATCTGCTGATTAAATTTGCATATGGATAAAAACAACTTTCTTCCCCTATTTTGTTAGGGGGGGGTTTCCAAATCCTTTGGGAGGAAGATCCTTCTCTTGGTCTATGATATTAGTTGCTCCAGAAGGAGAGGAACAGTTTCCACGTGTCTCAAACTGGCCCTTCCTAGTGGCAGAGACACAGGCTCTCAGCACATGGACCACAGCTTTTGCAGCAAATATCTCTCCACTGTCTCCTTTCCAAGAAAGATTGGCCAACACAACAGTCAATGAAAGGGACCAAAGGGCGGCCATCACATTTTTCCAGAACCATTTAATTTGGGGAATATTTGTTGTCAAGAGTGGCTGGGGAAACTCAGCCAGATGGGCGGGGTAGAAATAATTAAAAAATTATGATGATGATGAAAAAACTTTAAAAATAAGTTTTTTTGTATTCTGTAAGTGAAATATAATAAACAAATAACATATGATTAACATTCATGGCACACATGATTGTTCTCAGGAAGGCTCCCCAGGGACCACAGGGTTGAGAGGGAAATCCACTCTCAGAAGCCCCTTCTCCCAGTGGTTCACCACCATTGACCCCCTCTTCTGTTGACAGAGATGGCAAATGAGGACATCCTGGGGACATGCTGGGCATAGATCAGGGGAGATTTTGGTTGTGCTGGGTCCAAATCCCTCTTATTCCAGAACCACGCCACCGTCTTAGAAGGAAAAGTATGTTATATGAGCACTGGAGTTGGCATACTAATTTCCCCAGCTGAGCTTGGGATTTGACTGCCACCAAGGTGTCTTGCCTTCATTAAGTTGCTGTCGGGGACTGGGCAGAGGAGGAATGGTGGAGACCATCTCGCCAGCCTGACCCTTCCAATGAGGAGGAAGAGGAAGAAGACAGTATAGATTTACAACAGGGGTTTGAGGGAGGTCACAGCTCAGAGGGGGAAAGTCGGGAAATCATGGGAGAGGCAGAGCAGCACCCGGCTGACATGTTGTCATTAGAAAGCATTCCAGACCCTCCATCTCCCAGAACCCGGTGAGCCTTAAAAGTAGGAGAGCAAAGAGCTCAAAGACAGAGGAGGTGATGAGAATGATGAATGAGGAAGTGGGAGAGAAGGGGTGTGGAGATTCACTTGGGACAACGCCATTATCCAAGAGGCTGGGTTCTATAGCCTTTTTCTGTAAAGACTGAAATAAAAAGGGACTGTAATAAACTTTTCCTTGTCTTTATACTTTCCTGGGCAACCAGCTGGGAGCCACTGACTGCATCCTGACAGCTGTCCATCAGTTTATTAAACATGTCAATTATACATTTGACTTGAAGCATAATTCTATGTAGAATCTGAAACAAAGAATATTTTGAAAATAGCTGTGTTGTTGAGTAAACTGATTCCAAATTTCTTCCTCCTTATTTGATGGGGACCAAGATTGGAGGCTTGGTCCCCATCCTTGGACTCCAATACTTTGGCCACCTCATGAGAAGAGAAGACTCCCTGGAAAAGACACTGATGTTGGGAAAGATGGAGGGCACAAGGAGAAGGGGACGACAGAGGATGAGATGGTTGGATAGTGTTCTCGAAGCTACCAGCATGAGTTTGACCAAACTGCAGGAGGCAGTGGGAGACAGGAGTGCCTGGCGTGCTCTGGTCCATGGGGTCACGAAGAGTTGGACATGACTAAACAACTAAACAACAACAAAGACTGGAGGGACTTCAGAAAGTGATTGGCCCTCGTTTCATGCTCTGTTTCATGCTGATATTCTTAAGCTTCCTTCCATCCGCGGTACAATATGGGTGATGATCCAGTGGCTCTTACCTCCAAGCACATTAGCTTAGGCATCCAACACAAAATGTTGTTTCCGCTTGCCTATTTGTTACTAGCCGGCAGTAAGTGGATAATATGAGGTTTCTGTGGGACCTACCATCTTCGTTTGGCAATCCATTTTCTCTTTGCTCTAATCCTGCTGTTCATAACGACAAAGCATGTATCAAATGCTATCTGAAGCTCAGTAATTTCCTCAGGCTCTCCAGTGACCAAATCACGCTGGTTTAAAATAAAGTTTCCAGCAATAGTCACTTAAATTGTCTAATAAATAAAGTCATTTTTGGACCTTTTAGAATTAGGAATGGCCTTGTGGGGGATGTGGGATACCTGATATCACCCCTTCCCCACTGTTTTTAGCTAAGCGATGTGGAGAAAGGTGAAATGAAAGGAAAATGCTTCCACTCAGTGGTAATCTTGCGGGTGCTCAGCTGAATGCTCTCTCTTTTAAAAGAAACTTTGCTTTTCGGTTGCCAGGATTGTTAATAATCAGAGTTCACTGTAGTTCTGTAATAACTGTTATCAGAGAGAATCTGAGCGCAATGTGAAAGTAGGAGAAGAGCAAAAAGAGAAGAGCAATGATAACATCGGGTCAGAAGCGAATTATATATACAGGAATTGTATATAGAAAGTCACGAATGAAGAAATGTGCTGACTAATTCTTGGCATTTGTCAGAATCCACGTTCTTTTTATATTCTTGAGACTTTCTCCAAATTGTTGCACTAGTTTTGTAAGTAGTTTAGGATTTTTCCTGGATCCGTTGCTGTCCCTTGTGCTGTGTGTACTCTCAGTCGTGCCGAGTATCTTCTATCAGCTTAGACTGGTGGCCCAACCACAGCATTATCTGGACAGGGATAACTTGGATTCATAGAATCATAGAATCATAGAATCAGACCATAGAAGAGATCACAAGGGCTATCGAGTCCAACCCCCTGCCAAGCAGGAAACACCATCAGAGCACTCCTGACATATGGTTGTCAAGCCTCTGCTTAAAGACCTCCAAAGTAGGAGACTCCACCACACTCCTTGGCAGCAAATTCCACTGTCGAACAGCTCTTACTGTCAGGAAGTTCTTCCTAATGTTTAGGTGGAATCTTCTTTCTTGTAGTTTGGATCCATTGCTCCGTGTCCGCTTCTCTGGAGCAGCAGAAAACAACCTTTCTCCCTCCTCTATGTGACATCCTTTTATATATTTGAACATGGCTATCATATCACCCCTTAACCTCCTCTTCTCCAGGCTAAACATGCCCTGCTCCCTTAGCCGTTCCTCATAAGGCATCGTTTCCAGGCCTTTGACCATTTTCAGAGATTCAGTAATCTATCCTTCAGTGACCTCAGGCGTGCTTTCCATGGGCTACTTTTGGAAGTGGTTTGGAAGACTCAGTTAATGCAGAATGTGGCTGGCTGGCTGTTTCAAAGTCAACAGGTGATATAACACAAATCCTGTTCCAACTACAGTGGAACCTTGGCTGTCGAACGCTTCGGAAGTTGAACGCTTTGGCTTTCGAACGCTGATAACCCGGAAGTGAATGCTTCTGTTGTTGAACGCGTCTCAGAAGTTGAACAGCTTCTGAGGCGCATTTCTCCATTTCCCCCCAATGGATTTTGCCAACCAGCAATTGTGCCTTGGTTCTCAAAAGTTTTGGAAGTCGAACAGTCTTCTGGAACGGATACCGTTTGACAACCGAGGCTCCACTGTACACTGGCTGCCTGTATGCTTCTGGGCTTGTTTCGACTTTTAAAGATCTTTCAGCTCAGAACTCCAGTATCTTCTGAAATGCCCTTCCCAAATCCTTAGTTCTTTGCTGAGGTGATTTTCCAGGTCCCTCCTCTGAGGGAAAGTGACAAGGGAGAGGCCTTGTTTTCAGTTGTGGCTCTCTATCTGTGGAATGCACTCCCCAGTGAAGTCCACCTAGTGCCTTCATTTACATTTTTTTGGGAGCCAGATAGAGACTTACCTTTCCCACCAGGTTTTTGATAGACTAATAGGATATTGTTTATTATTAGTGTGCAGCCAATGCATCCTGTGGCTGTTATGAGGGGCATCTATTTTTATTTTTGTTTTGCGGTGTAATATGCAGTATACCTACTTCGAGGTTTTTTTAAAAAAATCAAGCAGCGTATTAATTTAAATAAATAAATAAACTTGTGCTTTTAAGTTTGGTAAGTCATTTGGAGACAAGCAAATCTGGTTAATAATAATAATAATAATAATAATAATAATAATAATAATAATAATAATAATGTTAGTGTTAAAGCTGGGTGTAGCAGGGACTCAGCTCTTTGCCAAGCTAGCCCACTGCTTTCTGATCTGTTTCCAGTTTTCTGTGTGTTTGTAGCAATAAATTCTGACTGAAATTTTAAAAAGGTGATGTTTTCTGACAAGAATGCCTTCAAAGCTTGAGGCCCTTTCCAATCTGTTTGAATCTTGCCCTGTCCTATTACCATTTTGAATACAAAACTTGTGTTCTGCCAGAATGCTGCTGCAGTGTGAGGATGCATGGCATCTGTACAGACAGGGCCAGAAATCTATGTTCATTCCTTGGACTTAGGTAAAGGGACCCCTGACCATTAGGTCCAGTTGTGACCGACTCTCGGGTTGCGGCGCTCATCTTGCTTTATTGGCCGAGCGAGCCAGCCTACAGCTTCTGGGTCATGTAGCCAGCATGACTAAGCCGCTTCTGGTGAACCAGAGCAGTGCACGGAAACACCGTTTACCTTCCCGCTGGAGTGGTACCTATTTATCTACTTGCACTTTGATGTGCTTTCGAACTGCTAGGCTGGCAGGAGCAGGGACCGAGCAACGGGAGCTCACCCCGTCGCGGGGATTCAAACCGCCAACCTTCCGATTGGCAAGTCCTAGTCTCTGTGGTTTAACCCACACCTTAGACTCAAACGCCATCAAAATCACGGGGTCCACAGAAAGGACTTTTGGCATAATGTGAATTTAATGGTTCTGATCCTAAGGTGACCTCCCGTGGTGCTTCTCCTAATGGAGAGCTATTTCTGACTTAATGAAAATGCATTGTGTGAGGAAAGTGAACTGAGAGCCACAAATAGCCTTCCATTAGCTCAAGCTCTCGTGCCACAGTTTGTCCAAGTTCATCTGGTATTTTTCTCTGCATTTTGTATCTTTAACTATTTATAGTTTAGCTCCTTCATTTTGAAAGCAACCCCAAATGACTTGGAGCCATCCAGTGAAGCTGAATGTTGCAAGATTCAGAACGGACTGAAAGAAGTACCGTATTTTTTGCTCTATAAGACTCACTTTTTCCCTCCTAAAAAGTAAGGGGAAATGTGCGTGCATCTTATGGAGCGAATGCAGGCTGCACAGCTATCCCAGAAGCCAGAACAGCAAGAGGGATTGCTGCTTTCACTGCGCAGCGATCCGTCTTGCTGTTCTGGCTTCTGAGATTCAGAATATTTTTTTTCTTGTTTTCCTCCTCCAAAAACTAGGTGCGTCTTGTGGTCTGGTGCGTCCTATAGAGCGGAAAATACGGTACTTGTTTACACAGCACTTCCACAAGGTGTGGTGATGGCCACCTGTTTGGATGACGTTAAAGTAAGACTGAAGGCGAGTTGTACCAGGTGGGGCAGACTCACCTTTGCTAAGAATAGAACTCTAAGAAAAGTGGTGTGTGGGGAGACAGAGAGAGTGATGTGAAGAAAAATGAATATCAGAGCTTTCATATTTTCTTGTTTCTCCATGACAAAGTGTAGCTATAAAAACTTCCTTTTATCTATCTGTTTAAGCCTTTCTTTCTATATGCACTTTAGAAACACCATATTTCAGGTGGAATTGAATGTAGTTCTGTATCTTCAAAGTTTGGGAAAAAACTTACCCAGGTAAATAAACACGCCAGTGCTTCCAGTAAATGATTTGCCGCAAAACAAATAAACCACAAAATGCTGTTAAAGTTCTCCTCTCCAGACTATTCCACCACTGAATTAGTGGGAACTGCAATATAACATTTTAATGTTGACTACTATGCATATAGATGAGAATGGGAATGGATATTTGATGTTAATATTGCACTGGAGTAGACAGATTTTATAGTATTCATTGGCAAAGTGTACTTCAGCGCTCAAACTACATTTACACATTTTACAATAAAGTTTGCAAACGGCACCGGCTTTTCGTTTGTTTGCTTATTTTCATAGTTCACAAATTCCTGTTTGTTCATTTGCTATCAGTGTGGCCCCGTGAGGAAAAGTTGAAGCACTTGGGTGCTTAGCCTGGAGAAGAGACATCTTAAGAGGAAATACAACAGCCATCTTCAAATATTTAAAGCACTGCTACATAGGAGGGACAAATTGAGAGCCAGTGTGGTGTAGTGGTGAAGAGCGGTAGACTCGTAATCTGGTGAACCGGGTTCGCTTCCCTGCTCCTCCATATGCAGCTGCTGGGTGACCTTGGGCCAGTCACACTTCTCTGAAGTCTCTCAGCCCCACTCACCTCACAGAGTGTTTGTTGTGGGGGAGGAAGCGAAAGGAGAATGTTAGCCGCTTTGAGACTCCTTCGGGTAGTGATAAAGTGGGATATCAAATCCAAACTACTACTACTACTACTACTACTACTACTACTACTACTCTTCTTCTTCTTCTTCTTCTTCTTCTTCTTCTTCTTCTTCTTCTTCTTCTTCTTCTTCTTCTTCTGTTGCTCTGCAGCAGAGGTAAATAACCTGTGGCTCTACTGATGTTGATGGACTACAGCTGCCATCCACCCTGACCATGGGGCTGAGGGGAGTTGGTGTCCAATAGCATATGGAAGGCCATAGGTTCCAAACCCTAGTCCTACAGGGTAAGATACAAACCTAAGGGTTCAAATGCCACAGTGAAAGAAGCCGCTCCATGGGTGGAGCGAGCCGCCCATAGGGACGGGTCGAAGGTGGGGCAAGCTGCCCATAGGGGCGGGGCGCACTGTGGGGCCTCCGGAGTCTACCTGCCTCCTCCCACTCAGCCTCCCTACAGCTGGGCGGGGAGGCAGCGGGTGGACTGTTTGGGCACTGTGGAGCCTGCGCGTGCCCAAGCCACCGCGTCTCTCCCAGGAGAGACGCATGGCTTGGGTGCGCTGCAGGCCCCCCGGTGAGTGCCACCTGACATTTTGTCACCCCCTCAGTGTTGACACCCAGGGCAGCCCGCACCTACCGCACCCTCTTCCTCCGCCCCTGTTCAAATGACCCTTAGGCTCAGGACTGCAATACCTCAAAGACTGCCTGTCCCCATATAAACTGCCCTGCCCTGGACTCTGCATTCATAATGTGGGGTCCTGTTTTATGTGCCTCCTCCACGTGAAGTCCTGAGGGTGGCAACACCAGAACAGGCCTTCTCTGTAGTTGCTCCCTGTCTGTGGAATGCTCTCCCCAGGGAGGTTGGCCTGGTGCCTTCATTTTATTTATATATACGGTATATAATAAACCAGGCTTAAGGCTAATGAATAGTCTACAGCCTTTTAAATGTGTCTGTGGGAAGGTGGGCGGTTATTGTTCTGCTGTTTTGTTTTTGATTATTTACTTGTTTTTATCCTGTGTTTTATTCTGTGAACTGCCCTGAGATCTTATGGTGAAGGGTGGTATAATATAATATAATATAATATAATATAATATAATATAATATAATATAATATAATATAATATAAATAATATAAATATAAAATAAAATAATTATATTTATACCCTGGGCAAGACTGGGCTCCGGGTGGCTAACATCAAGTATAAAAACAATTGATTAAAATACAACTTAAAAACAGGATTAAAATACAACTTAAAATGCAGCCTCATTTCAGTGGAAGCCCAGATCAAAAACTGTTTGGGGGTAGAAAACGTCAAATCTTCACCAAGGCCAACTATCCAGACTGGTCCCACATGGGCCAGAACAAAAGCCAGGGAAGTCCCCAAACAGGGGTTCCATCACAGAAGGAAAATGAAAGAGGGGGAGGGGATCAAGTTGATTCCAAGCCAAAGGCCAGGCGGAACAACTCTGTCTTACAGGCCCTGCGGAAAGAAATCAGATCCCGCAGGGCCGTGGTCTCATGAGACAGATCGTTCCACCAGGCTGGAGCCAGTATTGAAAAGGCCCTGGTTCTGGTTGAGGCTAATCTGACTTCCTTAGGGTCTGGGACCTCTAGGGTGTTGCTATTTATGGACCTTATGAGAGGTGTATAGCAGAATCAGACTAATCCTGAATCCTGGACCAAAGCAGGTTACTTCAGGTAGATGCCAGACTTGCCCAGGCTGCAGCAGGATCTCTCTGAAGTTCCTCAGACAGAAGCAGGGACCTCCAGAGATTCAGACATCAAAGAACACTGCAGACACGGTGCCTGCAAAAGCATTGTTTGCAATATAAGGAAAATGCTGGCTTGGAAAAGGAGAGCTTTTTTGTGACTGACTGGTCTATCTTTTTAATCAGAGAGAATGATCTTATCGGGGATCTCTAATCACAGTGGTTTGTGGGAAGTATGCTAGAGTATTGTATCACCTTGATCTTCTCTGTTACATGTTCCTGCTGGTTCTCCTAGTAGTGTTTGCTTGGAAAATGCTGAATATTCAAGTCCCTTTGCCTCTGCCACATGCCCGCACATCCACTCCTGTCAAATCAGCTTTGCAGTTGGTTTATGTGACTTTTGGTGCCAATTAAGCACAGAACAAGCCTGAAGTTATTTTTCATTCATCTTAACTTTCCTAGCCCCTGCACCTATCCTTCTGACATTTTGTAGGCGCCTCAACAATAGTTGCCATTTTCTTGCTAAAACTATTGCTCATAAAACCACAGGGAGGGAAGCAAATCACTTTCAGTTTCCCATCAAACAACTTTAAAGGCATCTAGAGCAAGAAACGTGGATCTATTCTTCTGAAATCTGGCACTTTTCTTACCTAGGAGCATCTTTATGTTGTATCTTATTTCCATGCAGATTGCCTGCAAAAAACTTGGAAATTAAGTGAGCCTGTTTTTAACTTACTCCAAAATGGTAAAGACTGCCCTTGCAGGAACACTACTGCAGTCATTCTTCTGAAATTGGCAGGATGTATCCTCTCAGGGACAAGGATGGCGCTGTGAGTTAAACCACAGAGCCTGGGTCTTGCCGATCACAAGGTCGGCAGTTCGAATCCCCGTGATGGGGTGAGCTCCCATTGCTTGGTCCATGCTCCTGCCAACCTAGCAGTTCAAAAGCACACCAGTGCAAGTAGATAAATAAGTGCCACTCTGGCGGGAAGGTAAACAGCGTTTCCGTGCGCTGCTCTGATTCGCCAGAAGCGGCTTAGTCATGCTGGCCACATGACCCGGAAGCTGTATGCCGGCTCCCTCGGCCAGTAAAGCGAGATGAGCGCCACAACCCCAGAGTCGGCCACGACTGGACCTAATGGTCAGGGGTCCCTTTACCTTTATCCTCTCAGATAAATTTGCCTGCAAATTACATCCATTTCTGCCCACCCCCCCCAAAAAAAAAACCAGGAAAAGAAGGAAATACAATTTCTTTTAAAAAATGTTTAAAGGTTCCCAGCACACACACAAAAATCTTGAACTGATTTGTCTGTAATATGGCAGACTTTATCCACTCAGAATGGGCTACTATGCTGGAAAATATCACTCAGTTCAGTTAAAAGGCAAAAAGTTACAGCCTTCAAAAAAAAATTCCCATAATAGTTATTGAGTTAGTTATTTTTCTAAACTGGTATTCTGATTCGGACCCAAACAGAAATGAAGAGTGTCCCCCTAAATATTTTTGTACTTCGGCAAATGTTCCCCTGTGTGCACCAATACCCCACTGTTCCTATTAAAACAGTATTGAAGTTAGTTCAGTATTTATTTAATCCCCATATTGCAGATAAGGAGGCTGAAGAGATATTGCTCCATGCAGTTCCATGCTGTATGTTAGGGCTCAGCCTGATCCTGTAATCTTTGCAAAATACCAGAGGAGGACCAGGAATGGATTCCTTTAATCCTAGAAGCAGCTGCATAGGCAATAAAAGGGGAAAAAATGCACACGACGACTGTGTCACAGACAGCAGGCGGGCTTGATTGCAAATCCTTATCCAGCAGTTTCAAGGGGGTTGCAGGAATCTCTGTGCTGATTGAAGAGCAGATGAACACCTGAACCTCTGAGCCACAGCACAAGCTGGTTATAAAATTGAACTCTGGTCATCACCATGAAAGCATCAAGCCTGAGAAGTGCTATAGTGACTGCAGTTTTTGCCCTTTATGCTTCTTCTACGATAACTGCCTGCCTTCTGATGTTTTTGTAAATATGTGTTTTAAAACGGATGCCTAATGAATCAAAGACATACCGTATTTTTCACCCTTTTGGACGCTCTGGCCCATAGGACGCACCTAGGTTTTTTGGGGGGGGGGGAATAAAGCGATTTTTTAAAATTCCCCCCCCCCACAGGCATGGGGCTGGGGCAGGGGAAGCCCGAGCTTCCCACGACCCCAGCTCCCAGAACGGGTGCCAGACCAATGCCGAAGCTGCATGCAGCTTCGGCATCACTCTGGGAGCTTGCAAGGTGTATTGCTCTGGCTGCGCGCCCGGGAGTGCAGGCAGCTCTGCAGAACCCTTGGGAGCCCGGCGCGGCTTCGCGCCGGGCTCCGGAGGGTTGCGCAGAGCTTCCTGAAGCCTGGAGGGCAAGAGGGGTCAGTGCTCACCGACCCCTCTTGCTCTCCAAGCTTCAGCGAAAGCCTGTATTCGCCCCATAGGACACACACACATTTCCCCTTCGTTTTTGGAGGGGAAAAAGTGCGTCCTATAGGGCGAAAAATACGGTATTTCTAGCCAATTAGAAGGTTTTTAGCTGATTAATCTAATTGATGAATCAATTAAAATTTACAGCACTGAGTGAAATTTGGCGGGAATTTGATGGTTCCAGCTTGCACAAAACACCTGAGACGTTTACGGGGAATTTTAAAAGAGTTTTTCAGTGACAATAGCCACATTTCTGAGTCTGACATTTTGAGTACCGTAACCAAATGCACACATCTTGTGAATGCTGCAGATCCATTTAAACTGCTGCTTTTCTCAGCAAAATATACAGAATCAATGACCCGGCTGGGTGGGTTCACAGCACAGTTTTCATGAATCTTGCAGATAACATTAGTTTGTTAGTTGCATATAGTTAGGGTTGCCATATTTCAAAAAGTAAAAATCAGGACACCATGAAAACACATTCCGATGTCTCTTCTGCATTTGAAATCCCGGTAAAGTCCAGGATATATGGCAGCCCTACATATAGTTACATCTTATTTTCCTCCACAGAACTCGAAGTGCTTTAAATGGGCTTAGGTAGCCTCTCTTTGAGTGAATCATGGCATTGTCTTCAGCACTTCCCTTGAGACCATTTTCTGGGCTACATCTCTCCCCACTAAAGTTATTTAATGATGGAGATTTTGTTCATGCAAGGGTGTCAGCCCAGGATCTGGACTGTATCAGACAGTGGGGACTCATAGGACTGAAACCTATTGGCGATAGTCTGCTACTCACGGTAGACCTACTGAAACAAATGTACATGACTAAGTTATGTCTGTTAATTTCAATGGGCCTATTCTGAGTAACACTTTGTTTACTACAAGCCAAAGTTGAGAAAATGCAGGACCTTGGACAGCTGCACTTTAAACAGCTTCAGGAGATGTTGTCTCTGCAGGGAGCGACTCATTTATTTCATGAAATACTGCTTGGTTATAATAAAACCTCAAAGGTACTATTATTATTTTGTAAAAGTATAATAAATTGCAATAAATAAATCATCAAAACAAAATAAGGTAGCAAAATCGCAAAAGACCTACCTGTTCAGTGAAGTGGCCAAATGGGACTCTCTCATTCACCTCAACCTTCACCACCTGGAATCATGATTCCCCTGTCCCTACTTTGGGTCTAGCAGGCAGATCCCCCTGCTCTAGGGTCATTATACATAGAGCAGGGGTCGGCAAACTATGGCCTGGGGGCCGGATGCGGACCCCCAGGCTCGGAAATCCGTCCCATGGACCCTTCCACCTGCTTGGTCAGTCCCCACGCGCTGTGGACGCCTTGCTGAATGGGGACTGACTTCCACGACACTGGCACGGCTTCTGGGTGGGCGGCGACACTGGCGTGGCTTTGGATTGGATGTGGCTGAGGTAAACCCGGCACCGCTATGGGCATCGTGATGGGCGAGTCGCAGAGCTTCAGTCGGCATGTAGTGCACCTGCTGGCCCCGTGCCTGGCGCCCAGCTTGGTGCTGCTGCTGGTGGTGCACTCAGTGGCCACATTGGAGCAGCTGGAGGGTGAGCTGTGTGCCACCTAATCGGTGTTCCGCATGCGCGGCCTGCCCACTGACCTGGCCTTGGATGATGGGCCACAGCATGTGGTGCACACTGCTTGGCAGCTCCGCAGGGATGGGCTGATGTAGCGGCTGCTGCTCATCAACAACGCCGGTGAGTGGGTGCAGCCGAGATGCGCACCTGAGCACATGCAGAGCGTGTTCCTCCTCCAGGTCCAGAGGCAGCTGTGGGACCGGCTTGCAGGGTATTTATATTTTTCAAAATATAGTCCGCCCCCCCAATGTCTGAGGGACAGTGGACCAGTCCTCTGATGAAAAAGTTTGCTGACCTCTGACTTAGAGGGTAGTTGAACTCAAAGGGGCTGCCACAATATTGCTGTCACTCCCAGAAATGCCTATCTTCACACCTTTGGGTCTGAGCATTACCTAACTAAACCTCTGCATTGTATGGCCAGGTTATGATCTTGGTCTGAAACCTGGGTAAGTATTGAAAGCCTGAGTTTTGAGTGTAACTGAAGGAGCCCAGAAACGTAGAGGACATCTTCCTCATTCTGTTTCATCCATCAAGCAAGGATAATAATAATAATAATAATAATAATAATAATAATAATAATAATAATAATTATTATTATTATTATTATTATTATTATTATTATTTATTTATACCCCGCCCATCTGGCTGGGCCTCCCCAGCCACTCTGGGCGGCTTCCATAGAAAACAGAAATACAGTAAAATATCAAACGTTAAAAACTTCCCTGAACAGGGCTGCCTTAAGATGTCTTCTGAATGTCAGGTAGTTGTTGTTCTCTTTGACATCTGCTGGAAGGGCGTTCCACAGGGCGGGCGCCACTACCGAGAAGGCCCTCTGCCTGGTTCCCTGTAGCTTTGCTTCTCGCAATGAGGGAACCGCCAGAAGGCCCTCGGCGCTGGACCTCAGTGTCCGGGCAGAATGATGGGGGTGGAGACACTCCTTCAGGTATACTGGACCGAGGTCGTTTAGGGCTTTAAAGGTCAGCACCAACACTTTGAATTGTGCTCGGAAACATACTGGGAGCCAATGTAGGTCTTTCAAGACCGGTGTTATATGGTCTATAGGATGGCATGATGGAGACCCCAGAGCTGGCACCTTGCAAGTTTGTGGTTTTGGTGTTCTCTGTTTACCCTCTAAATGATCTGCTTTGATTCCTACAACATTTGTTCTGTCAAAGTAGCGTAGCTAAGGTAATTTCTGTCCTACCTGTGAAATTAGCTTCTTGCACATTGTTAAAGGGCGATAATGCTATGTATATACATCCAATTTGTTGTTGGATTGGGCAAGTTAGGTGTTTAGTTGAAAGTAATCTTTGTCCCCATTAAACAGGGCCATTTCAATAGTTATTTATTGTTGTTGTTGTTTTAAAAAAAGACAATTGGAAAGCTAACATTTACCTCATCGAGCCAACCATAAGCATAATTTATTGGGTGCCAGTTTATTTACGGCACTTTTAGTGCCCCCCAGCTGCTAGTGTTTGATAGTAAACTTAAAGGATATTTTTTACAGTGCATATCATAGTAAAGCTACAGTTTTTATGATAAAACTGACTGAGTTATAGTTCTTGCTGTTAAAAAAAAATCAACAGCTATACAGCTGCTCGGATAAAGTCACAGTTTAGCAAGAGTATCTACAATAACCCTTCCAAAGAAATTGTTGCACAGTTTTATCTGCAAGCTATATTTTTTCTTTTGGTATTTTCAGTCTTCCCAGTTCCCTTTGACCAGGTGTATAAATAGCTACTTGGCTAGTCTCTTGCAATAAGCAGGGCTGCAATCCTATCTACACTTACTGGGGAGTAAGCCCTATTGAAGATGGTGGGACTTCTGAGTAAACGTGTATAGGATTGCATGTAAGAATGCCTCCAGTCAAGGAGAGAATTGGAAGATGGGCAGGTAGACAAGAAGTGGTTCTCTGTTTTATTTTGAGCTGTTCTGCAGGCCAGCTAGTCATCTGGATGGGCTGTTAATGCCTATGGAGTTGGTTGCAAGGCAGCTTTTGATTCTTATCTATTGAATTTAACTTTAGCACAAACATATATCAGAGGCTGGATTGCATAGATCCATGCAGAGTTCAGCATATGATGATAGCACAGTAAGGGTCTACTCATCTAGCAATTTCAGCATGTGGTGACCATGGGCGAATCCTTGCCCGTGTTGACTTTAAGTTACTACAGGATCATGGTGAGATTGTGACACCCATCCACCATCTACAGGGAAGGAGCCATAGCTCTGTGGAAGAATCCACGCTGAAGGTCTCAAATGCAATCCTTGGTATCTCCAGGTGAACCATTTTTTCTCTAGTTGTATGGAAAACCACTGCTAAGCAGAGTTCATAATACTGGGTTAGATGGACCAGATGTGGCTAAAGCAATCTGAATGGACACCATAAGTTGTGCACATCATATGATGTTTTGGTGGATGAGCACAGATGGGCAGCAGAGTGATTATTTCAGGGTTGGAGAAACTGTGGCCCTCCAGATGTTGGGACTTCTACACCCATCTGTCGCAGCCAGCATGACAATTGTTCAGGCCATTGGAGACCAACACTTTATTCAATTCCTGGGTTACTTTGTAGATTTTTCAGTTGAAAGGGAGCCCAAGGGCCACCCAGTCCAACCCCCTGCAATGCAGGGATCTCAACTAGAACATCCATGACAGATGGCCCCCCCAACCTTTGCTTTCAAACCTCCAAGGAAGGAGATTCCACTACCTCCCAAGGGAGCCTGTTTCAGCTCTCACTGTCAGAATGTTCTTCTTGATGTTTACTCAGAATCTCCTTTCTTGTAACTTGAAGCCATTGATTCTTAAACCCTACCCCTCTGGAGCGGGAGAAGACAAACTTGCTCCATCTTCCACGTGACAGCCCTTCAGATATTTGAATATGGCTATCATATCTCCTCTCTCTCAACTTTACCAGGCTAAACATATCAAACTCCTTCAACTGTTCCTCATAAGGCTTTGTTTCCAGACCCTTGAACGTCTTGGTCGCCCTCCTCTGCACACCTTCCAGCTGGTCAATATCCTTCTTAAATTCTGGTGCCCAGAAATGGGCACATTACTCCAGGTGTGGTCTGACCAAGGCAGAATAGAGCAGTACTATAACTACTCTTGATCTGGACATTATACTTCTGTTGATGCAGCCTAGAGTAGCATTAGCCTTTTTTGCTGTTGCATCACACAGTTGATTCATGTGAAGCTTGTGATCTACTAAGACCCCCAAATCCTTTTCACATTTACTACTGACAAGTCACATGTCCCTCATCTTATATGGTTATTCCTGCTTAACTACAGAACCTTACACTTGTCCCTATTGAAATTCATTTTGTTAGTTTGGGCCCAGTTCTCCAATTGGTTAAGGTCATCTTGAATCCCGATTCTGTCCTCTGTGACATTAGCTACCCCTCCCAGTTTGGCACCATCTGCAAATTGGATGAGCTGTCGCGCAGCGGTAAATTAATCAAGCAGAATCTTCTTTATAAACAGAATATAACTTTACTGAAGAAAATAAACTTGTCCAGAAACAGCATAGTTAAAGAGCATACACAAAGTGCTCATAGCAGCGATCTTAGTCTTCACAGAGGCACACATCTTAGTTACTGATTAACTGGAGTCCTGGGCCTGCTCTGTCTGCAACAAGCTATACATTCACATACTGAGCTGAGACTGACTCAGACTATGAAGACAGACTGAGCCCCAGAGAGATGGCTGGTTACATCTATAAGAAGAGTTTGGATTTGATATCCCGCTTTATCATTCCCCTTCAGGAGTCTCAAAGCGGCTAACATTCTCCTTTCCCTTCCTCCCCCACAACAAACACTCTGTGAGGTGAGTGAGGCTGAGAGACTTCAGAGAAGTGTGACTGGCCCAAGGTCACCCAGCAGCTGCATGTGGAGGAGCGGGGATGCGAACCCAGTTCCCCAGATTACGAATCTATCGCTCTTAACCACTACACCACACCCAAGATGAGTCACGAGTCACAGTGATGTGGCCGTTTGCTGCTTACAGTTACAGTTTGAAATGATTGTGTAGGCCTTGCCTGCTTCTGATCTCAAGAACCTTTGTCTCATGACATGAGCATTCCCTCGGTTCCTTTCTCTATGTTATGTATTGAAGTTCTCACCCTGGCCACCAGGGGTATTGTGTACTGTGGTACCTCAGGTTAAGTACTTAATTCATTCCGGAGGTCAGTTCTTAACCTGAAACTGTACTTAACTTGAAGCACCACTTTAGCTAATGGGGCCTCTCTCTGCTGCCGTGCGATTTCTGTTCTCATCCTGAAGCAAAGTTCTTAACCTGAGGTAATATTTCTGGGTTAGCAGAGTCTGTAACCTGAAGTGTATATAACCCCAGGTACCACTGTATATAGTTTTCACTCAGGTCCACATAAGTTAATTTAGGCAGGAAACCTTGGGTGGTGGTTGTTACAATGTTGACAGCCGGCTGCCTATAAAAGCAGGCTGGCTGAGCTGTTCAGTTCAGTTTAGTTCCAGCTTACTTATAAGAGAAATCTCTGTGTTGTCTGCTATGTCCACCCACAACTTAATACTGGGGACGAAGGTGGGATTGGATGGACATCAGAGCACAGCCAGATTCGTTAAAGACATTGAACAACAATGGGCCCAGGACAGAACTCTGTGGCCCTCCCACATGTCACTTTTTTCCAGGATGATGAGGAACCATTAGTGAACACACTTTGGAGTCAGTCAGTCAACCAGCTACAAATCCACCTAACAAATTATCGCTTCCAGTACACATTTTATCAGCTTCTTCGCAAGAATATTATGGGGGTCTTTGCCAAAAGCCTGACTGAAATCAAGATACACTATATCCATAGCATTCCCCTGATCCACCAAGCTTGTAACTCTATAAAAAAAAGAAAAAAAGAAAAGAAATGAGATTTTATCTGGCATGACTTGTTTTTGTGAAACCCATGCTGGGTCCTAGTAATCACAGCATCCTTTTCTAACTGCTCACAGACCGACTATTTAATTATCTGGCAATTAAACAGTTCTGGCATCCTTCCTCAGATAATGGAAATCTTAAGCCAAAAACGAAGCAGCATAACAACAGAAAAATCAATTTTAACACATTGTTTGCTTAGCTCGTTTTGAAACATAACATATGAGAAGGCAGATTATTTCATAAATCTTGATCAACTAACATAGTGACTCACAATATTGTATTAAGAATCTATTTTAAATTGCTTCACTTATTTCTGCCCAACTATTTAGATTTAGATAGATAAATTTATTGTCATTGTCCGTATATACACAGTATACACAACAACGAAAATCAAACACCCCCCAAAGACCGGGTTCACATATACATTTGCATGTATCTCCGAACTCTCATCCTATTTAGACATAATCTATAAAACATAACATAATCCAGAATATAGCATGACCTATTAAAAACATAACATAACCTAAAACCTATCTCATTCCTTCCACTCCCTACTTACTAAACCTTGCAACTGGCCCTGAGATCATTATTTAGTGCAATCAGAGCTCTTGGATAGAAACTATTCAGAAGGCGTGTGGTTCGTGTTTTCATTGTCCTATATCTTCTGCCCGAAGGCAATAGTTCAAAGAAGTTGTGAGCAGGGTGGGTGGGATCTCTCAGAATATTATGTGACTTCTTCAAGATGCGAGACGTGAAGATCTCATCCAGGGTTGGTAGTCGGAGCCCAATAACGTTCTGGGCAATTTAATGTTCGCTGTAAAGCTTTTTTATCCGTTTCAGAGCTGCTCCCATACCACGATAATATACTATAGGTTAGGACACTCTCGATGGTACTATGATAATAGGACAGGAGTAGGTGCTGGGATAGATTCAGTCCCCTGAGCATTCTCAGGAAATACAACCTCCCCTGCACCTTCCTCACAAGCATATTAACATTTGCAGTCCATGAGAGGTCCTCCGAGATATAAATGCCCAGGTATTTAAAACTACTATTTAAAACTATGTGCAAATATGATGTGTAGACAGATTCCTGTCCAAAGGAATGCAGAATACAAAGGGAGATGAGGGAAATGTAGGCAGGGGTACACAGGGGAAGGGTATGTATTGATTTCAGGTGCAAGTATAGTGGGGTCTCATTACTTAATGTTTGGGCCAAAGCCTTGATGGGAAAGTGAATTTTGAGGTTGGTTTAAAGGAGGAGAGGTAGTGCTATGTGCAACGAGGAGGATGATAAGAGTTCATGTAATATTGTCTCAAATACTTTATGTATCTAATGATTAGATACCTGAGCAAAATAATATAGTCCAAAAAAGGATAGATAGATATAACTATATATAGGTACACACCCACCTATTATGTTACATGTTAATATGGATGCCATATGGACAAGGTATTTTGGGGTATGTGGTTGGGATAAAAAAACCAATTTATAAGCAGGGAAAAGAAAATCTTAGAAGTTGCCAGTTGCCTGCAGGAGCTGTCAGAATTCATTAGGCGTCCCCACCGGTTTTCTATTGGCTTTGTTATTTGGTTTCCGATATTTGTCTTCAGCTGTGTACTCACACAGCAGGGATCGTGTGTGTGTGTGCGTGGTAGAAGATTTCCCCGGCAGCCTGCAGGCAAACTGCAGCAAAATCAAAATGAACCAATGTGGGCGAGTGGAGAGGGCCAAAGGAAGGAGAGGAGGGGAAGCGACAGCAGCTATTCTGATTATTTTAAGCATGGGGGTATTCCAATAAAGTAGAAAGTGGGGAGGCAGGGGTGTCTGATCTTGGAAACAAAATGGGCATTCTGGTGAGGGGCACTGAACCCCCATCCTACCAATAGCTGACCTCCTTGCAGCTCCTCTTCTTATGTGCTTCTCAACCAGCCGAAGTCATCTGTCAGTTCTCAGCTGTGTCTCATTCAGCTATGCTCTCCAACCCATTTCCAGGAACATCAGGTTTGATGAGTTTTCCAGGATGTCCAAAGGATGGGGAAAGGCCCCCACCCATCATTCACAGCTCTTTCTTCATCCTCTCCTCCTGCCCCAGCTGTTTTATAAATGTTCTGCTTCTTAGCTTTCACAGCATCTGCATCTTTGTACTGGATGAATTCACTAGATCAGTGTTCCCCAACCTTGGGCCTCCAGCTGTTTTTGGACTACAACTCCCATCATCCCTCGCTAGCAAGACCAGTGGTCAAGGATGATGGGAACTGTAGTCCAAAAACAGCTGGAGGCCCAAGGTTGGGGAACACTGCATTAGATGATTCATCAAGGGGTAGCATGTGCAATGTCCCTCTCATCCTTGTGCGTTGGCTAAGAGACATGTGGGAATGTTCAGGGAGGCAGGAGAGGATATATTGTTTATTAGTATCCTTCTACCTTGCGCTAGTAAGTTCCTTGACTTAGCAGAGTTTCACATTCCCCTTTTAAATCCACAGTGAGTAGCTCATTGCAGGCTTGTGTAAGCCTCTCACTGTTAGGTTCCTGGTAAGTTCCCTTATATCCCTCTTAAAAGAATAAACACGGCACAATCTTGTGTAAAGTATATAAAAGTAGTTTACTCACCTTCAGTTCACAGATGGATCCCTGAAGGCAGACTTAGTTACAAGTATATACATGTTGAGCTGTCCCATATGGGGATAATCCCAGTGTTCTCCATTGGCTGGAAGCAAACAGAACATCTCTAGTGAAGAGCTGCTCAAATGACCAAGGAAGTCAGAGAGAGAGAGAGAGAGAGAGAGAGAGAGAGAGAGAGAGAGAGAGAGAGAGAGTTTTCTGTGTGCCTTGTCACTTTTGTTACCTGGACAGGTAAGCTCATGCCCACCTCTAGTCACATGCAAAGGAAGTATGCCCCAGCCAGGAGGAAACAGGAAGTTTTTGATTGGCTGGACCAAACATTCCCCCACATGTCCACTCTAGGAAAACAAGGCATGTTGTTCTTGACTGCCACTTACATATCACATCCCACAAGCCAGAGGCTGGTTTCTACCTCTGGCCAGGCAGCTTCCTAACCAAGTACCTAGAGGAATGGAGAGGCAACACAAACTCACCCACTTCCTTCAAGAATTAGCATGTTAGTCCTTCCCTCTCCAGCTGCTGGTGAGTGAGGATTCCTGCCCTAGACCTTGGGGAGCTCCTGTCAGTCAGGGGAGATAATACTCAGTGCTATATGATTCCATCTCACTTCCTAAGATTAGCAGCTTCCAGGATACCTTCAAAGGTAGCGCCATATAAAGCGCATTGCAGTCCAACTGTAAGGTTAAAGGTAAAGGTAAAGGGACCCCTGACCCTTAGGTCCAGTCGTTGCCGACTCTGGGGTTGCGGCGCTCATCTTGCTTTATTGGTCAAGGGAGCCGGCATACAGCTTCTGGGTCATGTGGCCAGCATGACTAAGCCGCTTCTGGTGAACCAGAGCAGTGCACAGAAATGTCGTTTACCTTCCTACTGGAGCGGTACCTTTTTATCTACTTGCACTTTGACATGCTTTCGAACTGCTAGGTTGGCAGGAGCAGGGACCGAGCAATGGGAGCTCACCCTGTCGCGGGGATTTGAACCGCCAACCTTCTGATCGGCAAGTCCTAGGCTCTGTGGTTTAACCCACAGCGCCACCCACGTCCCTTCTACTGTAAGGTTACTAGAGCATTAATTACCAGGGCCTCCAGTGAAGGCACTGAATGAATAACCCCAAGCTGTGCATTTGTTCCTTTAGGGGAAGTGCAACCCCATCCACACCAGGCTGCCTCCCTGGATCTGAAAACCACCTCGCGACATTGCCTCTGTCTTGCTGGGATTCAGGGCTCATCCATACTTCTGCTTGCCCTGCCAGGAAAATCAATTGCTTACCTTTGAATCAGAGCAAACATCAGTTGGGTTTTCTCCAGATTGACATTTGCTCCAGTTTAGTACTAAACAGCTGGTTTTATGGGGGAAAGGGGCAGGGCAAAGGCAAAACTGATTGGACCCGTGCTTTCTAGTCATGGAACAAGTATTAGTATGGATGAGCCCTAAGTTAATTGGCCCTCACCCAGCTCATCACTGCCTCTGGACACTGGTCCAGCAACCTGTCCATGCAGTGGCCATCTTGATGCCTATGGGAAGCCCAAAAGGACCTGAGCATCTCTACTGACTTGTGGTCCATAGCAAACTGACGTCCAGAGGCATTTGCCTCCACTAGTGCAAGTACAGCCAAGCCAGCATGGCAGGGAGCTATTGATAGCCTCATCCTCCACAAATTTGTAGGAATTTGAATGAAAATGGTACATAGATTATCTGCAGGGAGGATCTGAATAAACCACTTGTGGGGGGGACGGGACCCAATCTTTCTCAGACACAAACACACCATAATCAGCTTCTTTTTAAGCAGGGGCGGGTGGCGCTGTGGGTTAAACCACAGAGCCTAGGACTTGCCAATCAGAAGGTCAGTGGTTCAAATCCCCGTGATGGGGTGAGCTCCCATTGCTCGGTCCCTGCTCCTGCCCACCTAGCAGTTCAAAAGCACGTCAAAGTGCAAGTAGATAAATAGGTACCGCTCCGGTGGGAAGGTAAACGGCGTTTCCATGCGCTGCTCTGGTTTGCCAGAAGCAGCTTAGTCATGCTGGCCACATGACCAGGAAGCTACACGCCGGCTCCCTCAGCCAAGAAAGCAAGATGAGCGCCGCAACCCCAGAGTCGGTCATGACTGGACCTAATGGTCAGGGTTCCCTTTACCTTTACCTTTAGGGAAATCATTGCCCGCTCCCCTAATTAGACCTGACATAAGTACCAGACTGAGACCTTTCTCCTCAAACCACACCACCTGCCGCATATCTGATGTAGCCGCGGAGGAGCAACCAGAAACTTAATGTGAGTTCCTTAGGGCAGTTGAAGGGGGCAGGGGCTTGCTGTCAGCACCAAAAGCAAGTCCTACCCACCTGTCAAAATGGCCCACAGAGGGTTAGGGATGTTGGGATCTGGCTGGCCAGGCAGAAAAGGTTTACCACCCCTGTTTCTAGCAAACAGAGCTGTCAGGCTTGTTGAATTTTTATTTTAAAGGTGCCTTATTCACTCATTCCCCCCTCCCTCCTGGTGCAAATTAATTATTAAGCATAGCTGGCATGCTCTTTTCATCATGATGGAATCTGCAATGAAGGGGGGGAGACACATTATTCAATTAATCCCAACCGTGCTTCTGCAGAGTAGGTAAAAGCCTCTATTATTATTGCATTATATTGCTTTGCAAAAAAAATAATCAAAGACATGAAGCAATCGTGGCATGAAGCAGGTAGAAACAGCCTCCCAGTTTTGTTAAACTAAGCTGTGACTCATGTGTACTTCCAGAAACGGCATGCAAAAGCAGATAAGCTCTCCGGCGAGACTGAATTTAGGAGCAGATAAATTAAAAGTAGCTAGATCTGGGGCTAAAGAAGGACCATCAAGGAGAAATATTCTCAGGTGCTATACCAATAAAGTTTATTCCTTCTTTGCCTTTATGAGGCACCTTTTACTTGCACCACCCTAAGCAGCCTAAAGGAAAGTTAAAACAATTAGCACAATAAAATAATATTAAAAATAAAATAAGAACAAGTGGTATATTAAAAGTAGAAGGAGAGAACAGAAAACGTGCACACAGAGGTCAATAGCTTAAAAGACATGGCAGATTTGTTTTTTAAAAAATGTATTCTAGCTGAGTCAAAGAAATGGATCGAGTGGGTTCCTCTAGAAAGGAGGTTTGACAGAAGAGGAGCCACCACCGAGAAGTCACTGCTCCTACTCAGAATCGTGGTGACTGGTCATGATGCCTTTACCTTCTTGTGAAGTAAATCACAAGTACTCGGGCTTAACTAGTGTGACCACTGAAATCAATGTTGATTCCAGCTTCTGTGAACAATGTTGCTTATGCTTGACTCTGATAAGCTGGATTCCTTAATATTTATTACGCTAAAGCTAAAAGATTGCTGGAAAGAGATTAGGGCCATTTAAGAAATGCATACTTTGACTGAAACAAAAGAAGACTCTTTGAAACAAATTAACACTAGCAATGAACTTAATGATGTAATAGTTGTATTCTTGTCCTTTTCATTTTCCCAGTGCTGCATATGATGCTGTTCTCGACAGAAATGTGGCCATTAAGAAGCTCAGCAGGCCGTTTCAAAATCAGACACATGCGAAGCGAGCTTACAGGGAGCTAGTCCTCATGAAGTGTGTGAATCACAAAAATGTGAGTTTTTCTTTCGGTGGTGGGATTGAAAAGCATGAACATTTGACACTGCAAACCGAGAGAGAGTGTGTGTTATGCCCTGGTTAATTTAAAAACAATATTATGTTTTGCTTGTCATTCCAGGGAATTACTCCACTGATAGTTGTGCAGTGTCTGCATGAATTTGGGAGGTATGGGTGTGATCAGAGCTGGATTATTCCCTTCCCAAAAATAGGTGTCAGGGAAAGGGCAAAAGTTTAGCTGCGCTCACTATTTGCTGGCAAAAGAGAGTTGAGTCTCTGAGCCTCGGATCAGCATATTTGATTATGCTGTCACTATGGAGATCTCCTCCTATTTAAATCCCATGAAAGTCCTGTGGAGAAGAGTGGAAAACCAATTCAGTTTCCATTCTCTTGTGCAGCAATAGATCAATTGTGTGCTTATTATCCCATCCACAGCGACATAACTGGTATATGCTAATACTGGATAACATTTGTGCTTATGTGAATAGCATCAGGATTAAGGTCAAGGTCGGAACTCAATGACGTGGGGTAAAGCAGTAGAGGAATGAACCTTGTGTTCTCTTTCAAGTGGATTTTTTTTTATTTTTAGTTTTATCCTTTTCTTTCGTACACTTTTCTTTTTGCAGCCCCCTCACCAAATGGTGAAGGGCACGGTTCTCTTCCAGCACAGATCAGACCATCTCTCTTCCCCCTCCCTCCACAAGACATTTTCCTACAAGATTGGTTCACACAGCTATTCTCAGTGTAGCAAAGCATGAGGTGCTTTTAGTTGTGGCGGGGTAGAAATTAACATTAAAATAAAATACACATTTCCCATTTAAATCCCAAATACAAAATTTAAAACTTAGGTTTTGAAAATGAACCTCAGTTCTGAATTCTTCAGACTTCATCATTTTAGAAGCTGCCAAACAGGAAATGTCAGAAACTCCTCAGAGCGGGAATTGTAGCTCTGCGAGGGGACTAGAGGTCTGCTAAAAACTCTCAGCACCCTTCAAAGAACTGCAGTTCCCAGAATTCTTTAGGGGAAGCCATGACTGTTTAAAGTGGAATCACAGTGCTTTAAATATATGGTGTGAATGTGACCTGGGTCAGTTGGAAGGATGAGAAGCAAGCATGTAGTCCAGTTCAGGGAGAAATCAAGAGCAAACAGAGATCAGAAGATTCAGAGGGTAGCAATGTGCTACCTTGTCTGAAGGGCTGTCAAAGATGCTCTCTCATCTTCCAGGCTCAGATGCTGCCAGTTTGTTCTTTCAATTAACGTTTTAATAATGTGCTTTCAAATTTTATACATTTCAGACGCTTAAGTCCGCATTTCCCCCCTTCACTTGTAATTACCACAGAGTGCCTAAGAGGCTAACATTTACAGCGAATCAAATATATATGTCACAGCTGCAGATAATTTGGTTCACATTGGCAATAGTCATTTAAAATGGTGGTTTTCAACTTCCTTCCATGTATGCTCAGCTTCCCACTGGGAAGCCTGGGAAACAGATTCCCTAAGTACAGTCATACCTCAGGTTACAGACGCTTCAGGTTGCGTTTTTTCGAGTTACACACCACCGAAACCTGGAAGTACCGGAATGGGTTACTTCCGGGTTTTGGCGGTTGTGCATGCACAGAAGCGCTAAATCACACTTTGCGCATGCGCAGAAGCTCCGAATCGCAACGCGTGTGTGCACAGATGCGCAGACACGGGTTGCGAATGTGCATCCCGCAAGGATAATGTTTGCAACCTGAGCATCCACTGTAATGTGGTGAGGAACTGCAGGTCTGAGGGCCAAACGTGCCTCTCCTGGCCTCTCTGCCCAGGCCTCAGAACTGTGCCAAGCCCCATCATTGCTCTGCGCCCTCCTCTCATGATTTTTGCCAGGCTGGAATGTGACCTTGAACTAGGATAATTCCACTTTCTCGCCAGGATGGAGAGTGTGAGGTGTGTCTGGCCACACCGACTTTTGCCACGCTCACTACTACGTGGCCCTCTGGCTGTAAAAAATGGGTTCCACCTACTCCCTAACACTTATTGGCTTATTGAACTGAGCCAGGAGGCAGGGGGACCTTGTAGCGCCAGGATCCTTGGCAGCAATGGATTATTCAGCAATCTTGAAAAGAGAAAGGAGCAAAGCTGGAAAGAATCGTAGAGTTGGAAGGCCATCTACTCCAGTCCCCCTTGCAATGTAGGAAGAGGGGTAGTGCTGCAGATGGGGAGATGAAGGAATGAAAGGGAGACTCGATTTTCTAGATAAAGTTAGGGCAAGAGAGCAGTGGGAACCCATAACACGAGAGGGATGAAACTCTTTGCAGCAGACGTAGTGGACAGAGACATGTGTAAGCATATTTACAGCATTTATTCAGCAGCAGGACAAAGGAAAAGCATGTCTGCTTCCCTTTGTGTCCAAGCACAACAGCAGTATAGCAAAAGCAATATACAAATGGAAGTTCCGAGCAAGCTGTGCTGGAATGTAAACAGGCATGTGACACACAACAGTCATGCCTGTTCTTTTTAAGGTGGAACAGAACTATATCCTAACAGGTAGCTGTCCACCAATGAGATGGCAGAAGATAAAGCATTCATGAAATATATTGCAAAATAGACATCTTGTGGCATTTTAAAAAATGTCTATGGGAGCCAGTGTGGTGTAGTGGTTAAGAGCGGTAGTCTCATAATCTGGGGAACCGGGTTCGCTTCCCCGCTCCTCCACATGCAGCTGCTGGGTGACCTTGGGCCAGTCACAGTTCTTTGAAGTCTCTCAGCCCCACTCACCTCACAGAGTGTTTGTTGTGGGGGAGGAAGGGAAAGGAGAATGTTAGCCGCTTTGAGACTCCTGATCCAAACTCTTCTTCTTCTTCTTCTTCCATGAGTTTATACCGGTGTGCGAGGCCAGTTCAGAGCAGTTTCCGCCAACCGTTCAATAGAGCAAAGCAAGAACGCAGACGTCTGTATTTGAACCATATCCTGTATTAATTCAAAGTTACTCCCAGCCTCTAGCACTGCCAATGATCAGCTTCATTTTGACAACTGCATCTCTAAAGGGCTGGTGTGTGCAGAATACATTTACCGTAGTTGGGCTGGGGTACATCCTTCAGCCTTGCAGTAGGCACTAACTAAAGGGAGGGACAATAGCAGCTTTTAAGTGCAACCTATACAACTGCCAAATAGTGGCAGCAGTAGCAGAAATTATTAGTAGCAGTGGATCACAGTAACATCCTGCACCCCTAAAAAAGCAAAAACAAAGAAACCATTTGCTTTTAATATGTAAGTTGTTGTTTCTCTGAAGCCTCAACACCTGTCTGTCCTTCCCTGGCAAGCATCATTAATATACCACTGACGCCTCATGGCTTAGCAAATTTTACATGTTTGTTTCCAGCGAGGCTGAACATTCAGCTGTGAACTCCCAGTTTAGAGGGAGAATTTGCTCCGCTTTTGTTTGAATCAAACGCAGGCAATCACAGTCTTCTCAAAACAATGTCTTTCTTTGCAACATATGCCTTCGTGATCTGCTGCTTGTGGGTTGTTGTTGTTGTTATATATATATATATGCACACTTGTAGCAAGATGGATTGGTGTAAACTGAACAGTTTTAAAGAGCAATTTCAGTAGAGCAATCTGTCATAATCTGATCAACTGCTAATGTTTCATTATCATTCTTTCCCGCTCTCTCCTTCTCTCCCTCCCTGCTTTTCAGATTATCAGTTTATTAAATGTCTTCACACCACAGAAATCTCTGGAGGAGTTCCAGGATGTGTAAGTAACGTGGAGAAAAGCAAAACCTAAATCTTTGCCGTTTGCGGGAGGGGGAGAGGATTGAGGGAGAAGTGGGCATTGTACTCTCTAGTGAACAATCTGCTCTCCTCTATATCGGAGGGCAATGTTGCGCAGGGGCAGCCGAGCCTCTTAGTCTTCCGGCGTGGGGGTGGGGAGAGGTACGCTACGTCCCCCCTACATCATTGCCGGCTGCGTCGGCGGCATTGCAAGGCAGCCCCAGCCTATCAGCCGGCAAAGCGGGTATGGCCGCGGTCCCTTTAAACCCGGCGTGGCCAGCTGGCTCCCTCTTCCTTGCCTCTTTGGCATTGGGAAAGCCTTCGTTTGGGATGTGGGTGGTGCTGTGGGTTAAACCACAGAGCCTAGGGCTTGCCGATCAGAAGGTCAGCAATTCGAATCCCCGCGACGGGGTGAGCTCCCGTTGCTCGGTCCCTGCACCTGCCAACCTAGCAGTTTGAAAGCAGGTCAAAGTGCATGTAGATAAATAGGTACCGCTCCGGCGGGAAGGTAAATGGTGTTTCCGTGTGCTGCTCTGGTTCGCCAGAAGCAGCTTAGTCATTCTGGCCACATGACCGGAAGCTGTACGCCGGCTCCCTCCACCAATAAAGTGAGATGAGCGCCGCAACCCCATAGTCAGCCAAAACTGGACCTAATGGTCAGGGGTCCCTTTACCTTTACCTTTAAGCCTTCATTTGGCTGGAGGGGAGGTTGTTGCCCCACCTGCCCCTCCTTGGTAAGGGTATCCTGTTGTAGGCATCCGGGGTGTGAATACTGTCTGAAGCCTGGGCATCACAGCCCCTACGAAGACCCCTCGGGGTGCCACTATCTGACGTAAATTGTAGGGCACCCCCGTCAGTGGTTTACCCTTCCGTGGACTCCCTGCCAGGAGTCAACATATAGCCTGGCTTCACCCCAATGCCTAAGCCAAACCGCTCACATCTGTAACCAATAAAGTTGTGGCCTATTTGAACCCATAAACCAAATATTCCCTGTCAGTGTGATTTATTGTTCTCCTGAGGACTTTGTGGCTCGGGTGCCTTGGGGCACAACTAAAACTCAGGAATAGCTGAATGGAAGGTGCTCCTTCTCCTCAGAAATTGCCTCATGTCCAGCACTCCATAAGGCAGTGACCTGATGGGACCAACCTTCCCCCCCCCCCATTTCTTTGTGTCATTCCTATATTTTGTACCTACAAGAGGAGCAGGGGAGAAAAGAAGAAGCAAATGACCAGCAATTATGTATGCTGGTTTTATATTATGGAAATAATAAAATGAAATAATGTGTTTTGAAAAAAACGTGCAAATGATATAAAAAAAAAAGAATCGGAAAAAGTCAAGATCAGAAAACTCACGACTATCTGCCTACTGCTTTTAGGTATGTCATAAAGCACTTTCCCACCTCGATTTAGAAGTGCAGAAATGGAAAGTGTACACAGAGCATCTGTGTATCTGAAGAAGTGTGCATGCACACGAAAGCTCATACCAAGAACTAACTTAGTTGGTCTTTAAGGTGCTACTGGAAGGAATTTTTTTTATTTTGACTATGGCAGACCAACACGGCTACCTATCTGTAACAGAGCATCGTAACGGAGGTGCTTGAGAAAATGCAGGATGTGGGGTTGTGGTCGTGAGGAGGGTCTGAACATGTTCAGACATGCAAAGGAATCTGAATGGCTCTAAGCAGCTCCCTTTGATTCCTTTGTGTTGATAGCTTTCTCAAGCAGCGCCTGTTACCTCAGAACTCCCTGAGGTGTGCAGGCTTCTGAAAGGTGCGTAAAACACTCTGAAACCATCTCCTTGTGTTATTTTTGTGGGTTTCTTTTTTTTTAAGGAAGGAGGCGAAACATTTCCCCCCTCTTCCATATTTATTTTCCGATAACCTATGACTCTGTAAAAATTATTTGCCTGGGGGCAAAGCAGAGAATTGCTAGTATTTCCACTGAGCATTGTCCGCCGTGGCTTGGCATGTAAGGAGAACCTGACCTGAATAATATTTAAGGTAATCAGAAGTGTTTCTAGTTGGCCAAACTCTCCTCATTCTGCCCCCTCCCCTTTAACAATTTCCTTCACTATACACTATACACAGTTTGTGTCCTATAACGCAAGGGCAAAATCTTGGCAGGGGAACCAACTTTTCTCTTCACACTGTGATATGTCAGTGTTTTTAAAACTCTCTTCTGCGATGCCCTTGGCAATTGCAGAAGCCCCTGGGAAAACTAAATCTCCCATAATCCCTTGTGACTTGGCACACTGTTACTCAGTGTGGTGAGGCAATGGAGGGCAGAAGATGGAGAAGAAAACTCTCTCTATGCTCCTTCTACTCTTCTTTCCACCATCCATTTCCTTGTGAGAAAAGAGGAGTTGTTCGGGGGATGGCAGGGGATGGATTTGGGGGATGAGAGAGAGCAGCAGAAATGGGTGAGTAATCCCCCAAAGTCTTTCAAATTGGCTAAGAAAAATTACAATGGGATATTTGATGGGGGGGGGGAGCATTTTGAGTAATTTCCAAGCTAATGTGAGGCAAATTTCAGAGGTTTCCCCCATAGCTAGTAGCAGCTACCACTGGGATGTAAATGAAAGGTCCAGCAAAGTTTAGAATTTCCTAGCCAATCCCATTCCAGGATTTCCAGTGTTGGCATGACAAGCCAGCACTGTTTTTATTTCGTTTTGTTGTATCTGCATAATAATTATCCATCAACTCCCCCTCTGCAATTATTTATTGAAGGTTTCTTGACTGTCTGCAGTGCAATCAGTGCAATATGCAGTCCCTCTCTGCAAGGCCGGCAATTTACAACAGGCAGGCAAGATGGAGGATGGGTCAGACACTCCTAACATGGAGCTGAGGATAAGCAAATAAAAGACATAGTGAAAGAGGAACGGCTAAGCTGGAGCTAGGGTGGTCCAGGAAAAGCCTTTGTTTTGGATGGAGACAAAGCTCAGTGGCAGAACACACACCCCGGGATCTCTGGCATCTGCAATCAAAAGGATTGCCGGCAGCAATTCATGTGATTGACCTCACATGAAGGTCAGAGAAGACTGTACTGAATTCTGGTCTGATACACTGCGTGGCGATCTCCTTAGAACAGAAGAGGAGCCAATGGCACATATAGTCCAGCTTCCTGTTCACACAGTGGCGAACCAGAAGCAGAACCTTAGCTCAAGGGCATTCTCCCCACCTGCGGTTTCTAGAAACTGGTCTTCAGAAGCGTTGCTGCCCCCAAATATGAAGGCAGAGCACAGCCATCACACAAAGTGGTCTTCAGGAGGGGCAGGAGAAAGAGCGGCCTGCTGACAAGAGTGTTCAAGGCAGAATGCATGCCCCTTACCACATTAGTTACTGAAGAATGAAACGATGCTGGTGGGAGAGAAAAAGGATGCTTACATTAAATATGTCATTCAGTGATATCTCACCCACTCCCTACTCTCAGCTGCATCACGATTCTACAATTTTTTTTTGGGGGGGCAGCAAAATGAATTCTGTTGGACACATCAGATACGAGAGCATTACTGTATCTCAGGCATGGGCAAACTCGGCCCTCTAGACGTTTTAAGACTACAGATCCCATCATCCCTGACCACTGGTCCTGTTATTGAAATTGAAATTGAAATACTTTATTGTCACTTGTACAACTTGTATACAGTGAGATTACACAAGCACCCCCCACTCTTAGTCTTAATTCCCCTCGTTTACTGACTCACACCCACCAAACCCGAAAATCAGTTGCCCTGTTGCTATCTTTTCATTCAGCAGCCTAACAGCCCACCGATAGAAGCTGTTCTTTACCCTGTTGGTGCGACTAATCATGCTTCTGTATCTTCTGCCTGAGGGCAGGAGATCAAGAAAGTGCCGGCCAGGGTGTGAATCATCCCTGAGAATTTTCTTCACTCTCCTGAGGCAACGTTCTTCCGCTATTTCATCCAGCGGATTCACAGGACAGCCCATAATATCTTGTGCTGTATTCACCACCCTCTGTAGGCACTTCCTATCAGTTGATGTCAAACCAGCGTACCACACTGTGCTGCAGTTTGAAAGGACACTTTCTATTGTGGACCAGTAGAAGGAGATCATCAAATGTTGATTGACATCGTTCTTTCGCAATACTCTGAGGAGATGGAGCCTCTGTTGGGCTTTCTTAACCACCTGGGTTGTATTGATTTTCCAAGTAAGGTCTTCACTGAGATAAACTCCTAGGAATTTAAAGGAAGAGACTCTCTCCACACAGCCCTCCCCGATGTACAGGGATGATGGAGCTAGGGATGATGGGCGTTGTAGTCCCAAAACATCTGGAGGGCCGAGTTTCCCTATGCCTCCTGTATCTGATCCATGATGAGTGCTGATTATTATGTGTCTCTCTTCTCCTCTTTAGGTATTTAGTAATGGAGCTGATGGATGCCAACTTGTGCCAGGTGATTCAGATGGAGCTGGACCACGAGCGAATGTCTTACCTGCTCTACCAAATGCTTTGCGGCATCAAGCACCTTCACTCTGCAGGAATCATTCACAGGGTAAGCCAGGCATCCATCTCACCCCCTCACCACCACCAAAAAAAGGACAAATGTCCTTCTACGGGAAAGAAAGAAAAATCTCTGTTATTTGGAGCATGCCCATTTTTAGCTTCTATTATACTATTATACCCATACCTAGGGACCTTGGGAGCAGTGCTGTTTTTATAGCAAACACCACCTCCCTTGTCTCTTTGGGTGACCAGCCTCTGAAGGCAGCCCTGTTTAGGGAAGCTTTTAATCTCTGAAGGACTATTGTATTTTAATATTTTGTTGGAAGCCACCCAGAGTGGCTGGGGAAACCCAGCCAGATGGGCGGGGTATAAATAATAAATTATTATTATTATTATTATTATTATTATTAGTAGTAGTAGTAGTAGTAGTAGTAGTAGAAGACCATCACCACCACCACCACCACCACCACCACCACCACCATCATCATCATCACATACTGTACCCCTTTGCCCCCTCTTGGATCATTCATCTCTCTCAGCCCTGCAGCACCGCCAAAGCAGATACAATTGTTTAACAAATCGACTTCCACGTGCGTCTTAAGGCAATGTACAGAATGCAATAAAAACAGCTGAAAACAATACCGAGTACGCAGCAGCCATGTCAGAGACCAATTAATCCAGGCTTTTGGAACAAAAAAATGTCCTCAGTTGTTTCTGTAAAGTGTAGATAGTGAGTGCCTGTTTTATCTTCACGGAAATACTGTTCCACAGAACAGGGACAGCCGCGCCATTGTGGCATTTGTGATATAAAGCACCTACTGAGTCTTGTAGGTAGAGCTCATCATTCCTGTTCTCCCCCTGCTCCTTCATCTCTTTCAGGATTTAAAACCAAGTAATATTGTGGTAAAATCTGACTGCACATTGAAGATCCTGGATTTTGGACTGGCCAGGACCGCAGGCACTAGCTTCATGATGACTCCTTATGTGGTCACACGTTATTACAGAGCACCGGAGGTCATCTTGGGAATGGGCTACAAGGAGAATGGTAGGATATACATGTGATGTGAGCATATGGGATGGAGCAAAGCTGGGAGTGCCCGCTGGATGGGAAGGAATGACCTGGGCGGCTCAAGTACCTTTAATAAAACCTTATTGCACAGATATCACTTGGTGAAACTTTTCACCAGCATGAAACGAACAACACGATCACCTACTACAATGGCTGGTTGAGACACTGACAATCCTAGGGTTGTCCGCCTGATTATTATAGGCACTAAAGCAACATAGAGGATGATGCAGATATTACTGAAGTTAAGAAACACCCAAATTGGATACGACGCGGTATCTCATTGCATCCAGTCTGTCTCATTGGAGGCATGTTTTATAAGGAGGGAATTTAAACAGACCACACTGGGAATTAAAATATTAAAAAGCTCTTTGGGTGGGCGATGGGTGTGACCCAAATATTTCCAGCTTTCCTCAATTCCAAATACGGACCATTTTAATAAATTGTTTCCCTAGGAACGCACATCCTTTCAAAACAAAGGAACTCAGACCTGCATTCGTTTCAGTTCAATTTTGGTGCATAAAACCATGGGTTGCCATAAAACTAATAAAAACGGGTGAACAACTCCAGCCCTGTGGCTGAGAAAACGTATTATAAAATCAAAACATAGAGAAACAGTAACAAAATTATGATTGCAACAACAACAACAAAAACTTAAATCAAATTATCTCCAGCCTAGGAGTATTAGATTGCATGTATTCGCATCATTTTATTTGCTGCCCACGGCACTGCAAATACGGAGGTTCTCTAAGTGATATAGTTATTCTGGTTGCAAAGGAGAAAACATTGGTATCACAAAATCAACAAGGCAAGGAGACAAGAATCTAGCTCTAGGCAGGGTTCTATAGCAAATAGTAGGCAATGGCTTAGATCCCAATTGGTCCTCTGCCAATGGCGTCTCGAGGCCCTAAGACCCACCCCCAAAATAAATACACATGAACACTTATATTAGTTTAAATTTTTGGGCAACAATTTTGGCCACAACTTTATTGAAATACAATCAAGTGAGCGGTATTGGCTTAGGCATTGACTCCCCACTATAACTGGCTCCACCTCTCAGGACGATCATCAAATGGGGTAAACCAAACGAGGGAACTAGGTCGATGAGGACCAACCAGCTCACCCCGGTGTTCCTGTGGTCCTGGCATGGCCCTAGCCCCTCAAGCGGACTTCGGACGAGGCCCCCAGATTCCTTTAACGGAATACCCAGTTCCTGGAGGGGCAGGTGATGGCCGCACCTCCCCTCCCCACAATCCAACTGAGCCAATCCCTAACCACCACCTTACAAGTTGTGACGATTTGTTAAGGGGTAGGCGAAAACCAAATGACTAAAGCCAATCTGCCAAATGGAAAAATTCCTACCCGGCCCCTGTTCCAAAACAGGGGACCGAAACCAAAGCAAGGCCAAGCGACTCCAACTAAACTAGGGAGGGTGGGCGGGTGTTCAACAGTGCGAAGCAAGTACCCCTCCTTGCATCACACTGCTGTTTTTAAAGCCCCTGGGATCACACCACCCACTGGCTATTGGCTAAAATCGCCTGGTGTGATCCCAGGGGAATAGCCAGGACTTCTAGCTCCCCCCCCCATTTTAACCCTATCAGATGAGCTCTTGGGTCCCACACGCAACCAGGACCCTCTGTTATGAGGATCCCATTTCCATTCATGGATCTAGTGGGGTCCAATGGAGTCTCCGGATTGAGGGCAAGGCACCCCCATTTTTTCTTCCATTTCTCTTTGCACCACTTTTTCTACAGCACTGGAAGGTCCCCAACCTGCAACAGCAGACTTTTGAGTATCAAAGCCATCTTAGTTAAGATTTAAGCCAGTACAATCAATTTCTCCTTGCCTGTGCACATCAGCACTAATCCAAAGTAGTTTTCGAAATTTATTTTCGAGGTAAGCTTGAGGGTAGGGGCTGATACTTCAACCACACGAAGGCAGTGGACAAACATTTTCTTTCTTTAAAATGCTTTATGCCACCTTGCGGGGGCAGGGGACACATTCGCCCAAGTATCCCATATCTGGGGCTTTAAGAAGCTTTGGAAACATACCTATTTTTAACATCACAACTCACCTCTAGACAGGAATGCAAGGCTGCTTCCAATGTAACTCAGCTTATTCAAGGGATGGCTGGCCTTGGCATTATTACTTTGGATAAAAACATATGAAAATATTTATGTTCTGGAACAATCCCATAAACCTTATCTCTCGGGAATCCAGGGTCTAGCTCATAAGAGAAGCCTTTAAGAACTTGGGATGACACAAAATTAACACCTCTATTGGTTGCTGCTATTTTTTCATTTTCACCTAGCTGCTACAGACTCTCCACCAAATAACAAGGGGAAACAGTTTTCATCAAAAGGCAATGAGTGTCACTGACAAACTCAAAATAAAAAAATTCCTTCCAGTAGCACCTTAAAGACCAACTAAGTTAGTTCTTGGTATGAGCTTTCGTGTGCATTCACACTTCTTCAGATACACTGAAACAGAAGTTGCCAGATCCTAGTTGGTCTTTAAGGTGCTACTGGAAGGAATTTTTTTATTTTGACTATGGCAGACCAACACGGCTACCTATCTGTAACTGACAAACTCGGTGATTATATGAGCCAGAGTTGTCTGCGCCTGCCTTAGAGAGTCAGGCCATGTGCTTACTTTTTCCCCAGGGAGGAAGAGGTGGCCTGCCCGTGTGAAGGTGGCGGTGGCGGCAGCAGCCCCGCAATGGATCCTGCCAGGCTCCATGAGAGCTGGAGCAGCTGAGGTGCAGCTTTTCTGCATGTCAGCTGTTAGCTGGAAGGCCTAAGAGCCTCAGCAAGGTCCCACTGCACCTCCAGCTCACTTGCACCTCTCCGGAGCCCTAGAGCAGCCTTTCTCAACCTGTGGGTCCCCAGATGTTGATGAACTACAACTCCCATCACCCCTAGCGAGCAAGGCCAGAGCTCAGGGATGATGGGAGTTGTAGTCCAACAACATCTGGGGACCCACAGGTTGAGAACTGCTGCCCTGGAGGCTATCCCCTTTATGCTCTGGGGAGGGTCTCATCGTGAGCCAGAGATGTAGAGGGGCTTTGCTGAGGCTAGTCAGGTCTCTTCCCCCTACTTCTTCCGGGGCCCAGCTGAGAGGTGCTGTTCCAGCTGAAAAAGAAGAAGCCCTGATTATGATTATATTATTTACCCTTCAGCCGCAGGTCCCAGGGTGGGTGACAACAAATTGAAATTCAGTATTAAAAATGGTTAAACAAATCCTAGTTGTGGGTCCTGAAAACACAATCTCAAGTTTCCAAGGGAGGGTACAGTGCTTTTACTGTGCTGTAATCTAGATGTGGGGCGCTCTTTTTATTTTATTTTGTTTATTGAATTTATATACCACCCTATTCCCAGGGGTCTGAGGGTGATTCACAGAATAAAATCAAGATATAAAACCACAAAATACATAATAGAAATAAAAACAATAACCTAACAGCCCGCCCCCCATAGCAAAGGAATAATTCTGATCAAACTGACCTTCTAGGAAAAGGGGGTGAGTGTTATTTTGTTGTTCTCAATAATCTTGGCACATCAACCATCATTTATTTGTGTGCTTTAAAAAAAAGCCCTATCGGTAGTACAGTATTAAATCCGTGCTTCATAAATATTAGGCAACTGATTTTGCAGAAGGATGAGCAAGTAACACCATGGAGATAAATCCATTTGTCTGTTTCTGCTGCCCAAGTAATCTTTCCCAAGTAATCTGAAAACAAAGGTTCCCTTTTGATGTTAAATGTAACAGGGAACTTCCAGATTGTTCCATTTTTAATTTGTGGAATCTAATTAGCATACCGCAGTGCTTTAACTAACATTTGACTGCAATCTGCAAGCTGGCAATTAGATAGCTATTTCAGCCTGATTTCTTTGTCATTTAAATTTGGTAATGATTGGGCAGCACACCTTGTGTTTTTCGGTTTAAATGCTAGAGCTAAAGGTGATTCTAGTACTAGTTATCACCTTAAAGTGAAGGTTTCCTTACTGTAGTAATAATGAAGGGGCAAATGCTTTTGAAACCTTCTTAATCAAGATTGCTATAGCAACTTCCAGAAAAGCTAAGCTGAGCTTAGATGTTGCCTTTGATCCAGAGCCGTGTTTGTCCTCAAGGTGCTCTGCATGAGTAGCCTTTGATGGGTGGAGTTAGATCAGGCTTTCTCAACCTCGGTCCTCCAGATGTTTTGAGACTACAATTCCCAGCATCCCTGACTACTGGTCCTGCTAGCTAGGGGAGTTGTAGGCCAAAAACATCTGGAGGGGCGAGGTTGAGGAAACTTGAGTTAGAGCCACGTGTCCATTTTTTTTCATTGAACTGACGGACTTGGCAGTTCCCTCAAGGAATCACACAATCAGGGCAGTTATGGTATTCTCCCAATAATTCTAATTACCTGAGCATCTGCAAATGGCAGAATTGGTTATCATAGAATGAGCAATCCAGTTATTGCAGCAGTTCTCAACCTGTGGGTCCCCAGATGTTGCTGGACTACAACTCCCATCATCCCTTGCTAGCTAGGGATGATGGGAGTTGTAGCCCAACAACATCTGGGGATCCACAGGTTGTGAACCGCTGAGTTATTACTTCATAGCAGTATATGCATTTACCTAGCAATAGAAGCCAAGCCGAGAGGGGAAAAGCTTTTGACTAGTGCAGGGTTTTCCAATTGGGTTTCCAGCTGTTTTTGGATTACAACTCCCACGGGTCCTGCTAGCTAGGGTTGATGGGAGTTGTAGTCCAACAACAGCTGGAGACTCAAGTTTGGGAATCTGTAGACTACTGCCTATTATGATTTGGCTGTTTGTTGTTGTTTAGTCGTGTCTGACTCTTCATGACATCTAATTTTTGAATCTGCAGAAGTGCATGGTGCAGTTCAGTATCTGCAAAGAGAGAGCACTTAATTTTTAGCTTTCCTCTCTATTTGATTATTCAGCACAAATTCCGGAAGGCAGATATTTTGGTACATTTGGATTTAATCTCTCTCCACCCATGCAATCTTGCCTGTTTAAGGCCAGTTCCATGCTTTCATTTTCTCTTGGCACCTGACTTTATGGATGCTATATTTCCCCACCGTTTTGATGCACTCTGTTCTCAAAGTCCCCAAATTGCCCTGTTGCCACCCCCTTTAAAAGTGAGAGCGACTCCAGCGTTTCAGGCATGCTTTTGCTGCCCTGTGCACCCAGTACCACCCCTTCCCTTCCCCCCCACCCCAAAACGAAGCATTTCACCTCTGTCAAAAGAAATGGCTCGACTGGTGTTCGTTTTTGTTTCTGTTAAAAGGAGAGAGAAAAAGAAGGTGGGACAGAAAAAGTGAACACTGTTGGGCCATGTTCACACCATACATTTAACACACTATGATACCACTTTTAAGAGTCACGGCTTTCCCCAAAGAATTGTGGGAGTAGTGGTTTGTTAAGTGAGAGTCATTAAGGCAAAGGTAAAGGGACCCCTGACCATTAGGTCCAGTCGTGACCGACTCTGGGGCTGCGGCGCTCATCTTGCTTTAATGGCCGAGGGAGCCAGCGTACAGCTTCCGGGTCATGTCGCCAGCATGACTAAGCCGCTTCTGGCGAACCAGAGCAGTGCACGGAAATGCCGTTTACCTTCCTGCCGGAGTGGTACCTATTTATCTACTTGCACTTGGACGTGCTTTCGAACTGCTAGGTTGGCAGGAGGAGGGACCAAGCAATGGGAGCTCACCCCGTCGTGGGGATTTGAACCGCTGACCTTCTGATCAGCAAGTCCTAGGCTCTGTGGTTTAACCCACAGCTCCACCTGCGTCCCTATAGAGAGTCATTAGGGGACCCTTATTCCCCTCCAAGAGCTACAATTCCCAGATTGGTTTAACAATCTACCCCCCTTCACTGAGAACTCTAGGAATTTTAGCTCTGGGAGAGGGGAGTCTCCTAGAAACTCTCAGCACCCTTAACAAACTACAGCTCCCAGAATTCTCTGGGGGAATCCATGGACATTTAAAGTGGTATCATTGCACTTTAAATGTATGGTGTAAATGAGGCCTTGGATAGATCAACCGGTTATCGCCAGCTATAACTGCTGGGCCTCTGAATATTTGGTACCCCATCCTCATGTTGGGACCCCGTGCTACTAAAGTTGCCAGACTGCAACATGGTGCCCTCCAGATGTTGTTGGACTGCAGCTCCCATCTGCCCAAGTGGTGAAGGCTGCTGTACAGACCTGTACACTGCCTGGCGGTTCCCTCCTTGCGAGAAGTGAGGTTACAGGGAACTAGGCAGAGGGCCTTCTCGGTAGTGGCACCCGCCCTGTGGAACACCCTCCCTCCAGATGTCAAGGAAATAAGCAGCTATCTTAACTTTAAAAGACATCTGAAGGCAGCCCTGTTTAGGGAAGTTTTTAATATTTAATTCTGTACTGTTTTTAACACTCGATCGGAAGCCGCCCAGAGTGGCTGGGGAGGCTCAGCCAGATGGGCAGGGTATAAATACATACATACACACACACACACATACACACATACATACATACATACTAGTAAATCTGGCAACGTGGCCACTGCAGGTTTTCCTGCTCCTTCCACCTCTGTCGCCTGTGTTCCCCCTCCTGCATATGCTGCTGTGAAGCTCACATTGAATCCTGCCCATTATAGACTTGGAGCTCAGCTATAGAGCTTCAAATAAAACGTTTTGTGTGTGTTTTAAGTGCAATGTGCAATGTGGATGTTGCTTCTGGGAGAAATCATGTATGAGCATGCCCAAAGAAAACTTGCGAGCGAGGGAAGATGGGAGACAGTGCATCCGTCTGCCCTCAGAGCCGCTTTCCTTTTCCACTCACAATATGGCAGCCCTAACGTCCGTGACCAAAGCCTCCTGGATGCATTTGGTATGACTTAGGCCCGGGACGGGGAGTTGTGGCTCTCTAGATGGTCCCCGGCAGTGTGGCCAATGGTCAGGCATGATAGGAGTTGTAGTCCAGCAACACCTGGAGGGACACAGGTTCCCCATCCCTGAACTAGATCTAACTTGGAATAATTAGGTGCCATCCTTTTCCTTCTCCCCAGATTTGCCTACTTTGTTCTAGAACCTGGCATTTTCTCCTGTGACAGCAGAAGCAAGAAGCAAACACATGCAACTTTCCCCACTTGGTCTTGTCAAATGAGAGCAGCCTAGATTTAATGCGCTGCTCTGGCCTGTGACCACACAAATGGGCTAGCTTGCACAGGAGCAATTAAAAGTGACAGGGGGTACATGGCACAATCTGTAGGGTGCAATCCTATGCATATCTACACAAGTGTAAGCCCTGTTGAGTTCCATGGGCCTTACATTACTCCCTAGTAAATATGTATAGGGTTGCAGCCCTGAAGATCATTATCTTGGGACAATTTAAACAGGAAAAGGTCAGGATTTTTGCATAGATATACATTTTGAAAAAGTGGAATAAAACTGATAAAATTAATGTCTGCTGGGTATTAATGCTTCTTCTGTTTATGACATCTTTGTGTGTGTGTGTGTGTTTTAAAAAATTGTTCGGTGGAAGGTGCATAAATCTGTGCTTTCTCTGATCAATCTGCTCTTTTTCCCCTCCTGTAGGAGCCAAAATGTCTTAGTTAACTTTGCCTTCCCCCCTCCCTTTCTCTCTTCATTTCCTTGTCTCTGCTGTTCTAGTGGATATATGGTCAGTAGGATGCATTATGGGAGAAATGGTGCGCCACAAAATCCTCTTTCCAGGAAGGGATTGTATCCTTATGCCATTTGCTGCAACCTTCATCGAATTATTTCTCTTTCATCCCCCGCAGCCTCATCCTTGACTTTTTCCTATTAAGCAAGCCATATATGAGAGGAGGATACAAAGACAGAAGCGAAAAAAAGCTGAATCTTAGGGGGTGTGTGTAATTATGATTGGAGTCACTTGGGAATCAGCAGCAAAACAAAACAAAACAAAAACCTGAACTGCCAGCTATATGACAAACGCTATCAAACAGCTCTTCATGCTTTTACCCTTATATTTGTTAACGCCTTTTGGGGGGGTTATAGAAGAACCAGCCACTGATGACAGACTTGTAAGCTTTTTCTTATTGATTGCATTTTAAAGAAAACGGCCCATTTGTTCCTTTAAACTTTGTTGTTTTTTCCCCCCCTTCCCTCTTTTGGCTGAATGTTTTGAAAATTGTAATTTTTTTGATGTTTGTGGTGACATCATAATCTTTTGCTTGCTAATGCATCGTTAGTCTGGGTCCACCATGATGCTGTATAGACTCCGGAGGTGAGTCGATACAACATTTTGTTCTGAATGTGTTGACTTACCCATTTGTTGCCTAGAAGAGATCCGGCAGTCCTTCGGCGCTTCCTAGAAATGGAACTCCTAACCAGAATTCCAGAATGAACTTTCCTTTTTTGTGTGTGCATGAGGTCTGCACAACCCTTGCCCCCCCCAAAAAAAAACTCTGCTCACCCCACCCACACCCTTCTCTTGCCCTGTTCATTTTGAGCTTCGGTGATATTCTTTTTGCCATCTCTCAAGGTGGTGAAAGTAATATTAGAAAATGAAAACAACTGCAATCTAAGAAAGAAAGAAAGAAAGAAAGAAAGAAAGAAAGAAAGAAGCTTTCTAGTTCATCTATTGTAGGCAAGGAATAAAAACACATTTTATATTAACAAAACACACATATTTACATCTTCTTTGCTGTAAAAGACTTCCACCAGCGAGCTAGGAGGAGGGTAAATTGGCTTGAGAAATCTTTTGACAGCTGGTGTGATAAGCATAAGGTCATGAGCACTGATTAATATTTGGCGCTTCTTGGTGATTAACATAGGGTCAGCCTTTCCAACAAGCTGTGGTCATTTTCTCTCAAACGTTGGGAATATAGGATGTTATGGAAAGATAGGAGGATAGTTTGCACAGTTTGCGTATGGAAACCAGCTGAAGAGGTTAGCAGATGAACGACCCTACAGCCACACATCTGCAGAACCCAGCACATGTATAAAAAGGTATATGGAGGGCCACCTGCACTTGCACTTATGTGAGGGGAATTTATCAAAACTTTCACACATGATGATTAAAGTTGAGTTCTTTTGTGACCTATCTCAGTTGCTCAGCCAATGCGTGCATACAGTTCAGAGGGCCTTCTCGGTAGTGGCGCCCACCCTGTGGAATGCCCTCCCTTCAGATGTGAAGGAAATAAGCAGCTATCTTATCTTTAGAAGACATCTGAAGGCAGCCCTGTTTAGGGAAGTTTTAATATTTAATGCTGTATTGTTTTTAACACTCGATTCGGAGCCTCCCAGAGTGGCTGGAGAAACTCAGCCAGATGGGCAGGGTATAAATAAATTATTATTATTATTATATTCGCTCTGCAAAATTCTGCCCCCATTCACTTCCATGGGAGGCAGAACTCCATACACAGGTCCTTTTCCGACCTTCTGATCGGCAAGCCCTAGGCTCTGTGCTTTAACCCACAGCGCCACCCGCATCCCTATTCTCAGCAATATCAAAGGCCAAAGGCAGTCGAAAGTGTAACTTTCTGGCCCCATGCGCAGAGGTGGGTGGAGGGCAAATCTTTGTCCTTTTGAGTGTGTAAAGGAGAGGGAAAGAAATGGGGGGGACATCCCAAAATGGTGGGCATTGCTGAGGAAGGAAGAGCGTGAGGACTATTTTAATGGGATAGTTGAGTTTTGGAGCATCATTTTTTAAAAAAGAGAGAGTAAAATGTCCTTAAACATCACAAAATGTTGCACACCTGGAGTGTTGTCACTTGTTACCTGAGTCGTTAACAGGAGCTATCCATTACGAGCCTGCAAAACATGGGTAGCCATGCTCTGCATAGCACAGTGTCTTTTACAGCATTATTGTGGCTAATCTTTTATATATTGAGTGAAAGTAGAGGGGCTCATGACAAAGTGGTGGTCTGGAAGAGGGGGCCTGTCCACCTGCCCCCCAAACCATGACAGTGTTGGCTCAAGTTCTGTGATGGATTCAATGCTACAAAATGGAATGAGTGGTGTCAGGGGTTCAGGAGCAGAGACGCAGAGAAGGGAGGAGACAGAGAGCGAGGGGGAGGAATACGAAGGAAGGATGAGTGGGGATGACGACCCGAGATCACCGAGCCTGTCTAGCGAGTCCGAGGATTCCCAGAAGGGAGCGCCAGCAGCCAGAGCAAGGGGGGAGAGCAGGGGGACACCCCAGGAAGAAGGGTCCAGAGAGGGATCAGAAAGCAGCAGTTGGAGATCGGGACCCACGTTCCCAGCCGGGAGCAGCGGGGAGAAAGGGGACCAGATATCGGGCTCCGGAGACTTTCAGAAGGAGGGAGGGCATGAGTCAGGAGTAGTCACGCCCACCTCGGGGAGCGAGGAAACGATCAAGAGGAAAGTGGAGAGTTGGGCGCGCGCGCCAAGTTCAAATGTAACGGAAGCTGGCGCAGTCAGCAGCCCAGAGAGTGAACCGGGTCCCAAAGCCCGCCGCAAGGAGGCGGAAGGGTCAGGGGGGTCCGCGTCAGAAGAGAGTAGGAAGGGAGAGACCCAGGGGGGCAGGAGGACCCAGAGACGGAAGGAAAGGCGCAGGAGGTGGAGCAAGGCTAGGGTATTAAGCTGGTGCGCTAGAGGCGGAGACTCAGACGGGTCTTCGTCGTTCTGACCTAGAAGAAGTAGGGCTGCACGTTGCAGTTTGGAAATGGAACCTGTAATCCAATAAAGACTCTTTGAAACTGAACGCTGGCTGACTTGGTCCTATGTGAGCTGGGACTGGGCGGCAGCCCTGACAAGTGGGTTTGATGGTGGGTTGTAGGTCAGGATGATGTTCCCATTGGTCAGTTCTCTTCCATCTTGGGCCCATCAGCCAGTATTAGTGTCCCTGGTCCTAGATGGATATTCCTTTAGTTTTTTGAATGGCTTTTGAAGGCTAGCAGCCGCCACCACATCCTGCGGCATTGAATCCCAGAAACTGAATACACCTGTGAAGCAGTGCTGCCTTTAGCTTGCCGGGAACTGACTCCCAGTCGGTTTTCACTGGATAATCTCTGGCTTCTAATGTTATGAGAGAGAACACATTTCCCCATCCACCTTTGGCCACACCATACATCTGTTTAGAAACCCGCTCATGAAGTCAATGGGGTGCCTTCCAGGTGTCAGTTGATCTCAGCTCCTACCAACTACTGACAGTGTTGTCTGGGGATGATGGAAGCTGCAGACCAACATCTGGATGGTACAGTGTTGGCTACCTCTGCTTTATTGTATCTCCACTTAGTGATTTTTTAAAAAAGCTCTAATTGCTTCAGCTTTCCCACATATGGGATGTGTTGCAACCTTTCGATAATTTTGGTTGCTTTTTTCTGCACTGCTCCCACTTCAGTGGTATCCTTTTTTGAGATTGTACACAGCATTCCAGGTGTGGTTGCACTTTTAATGTGTTCAGAGGTGCCACTGACAATGCAAGCAGGTGCAGATTTCTGCAAAGATGCCACAATGTTGGCTGCTTTGTTTTCAGTTCTTTTTGTAATAATGCCTAGTATGGAGTTTGCTATTTTTCCTGCCACTGCATACTCGAGATATCTGCACAACCCCAATATCTCTTTCCTGGTTAGTCACCTTCAGGCCAGCAGTTCACCTCTTGATTAACTGGGAAGGGTATCACCTGCTCTACTTTCCCATTTCAAAAGCAGAGAGGCTGTTTTCCCCCCTCCTTCCCCAACCTACTGGGAATGTATGTTTGCAGTCTGAAGCCGGTGCTATCCTACATGCCATGCAAAACCATCCTGCAACCTTTATTTTGAATTTGGCTTTGTTAAGTTCATGAATCCCAAAAGGTGTTATACTGCAGCAAATAAGTGGATTCCCCAGACAACTGAATCCTATTTCTAAGCAATGCTATGTTAGAAGCCTTGGTCATTTAGTTGCTGGGATTTCAGCTTATAAGGGGGAAACTGCAGCTCCTTTGCTACAGGCTAAAGGCAAGTTGATTTGCATAAGTCTCCAGAAAATAAGATCTCTTTGGGATAGAAACCAATATGCTTATAAGGATGCAGATGAGACCTATATTTTTAAATTAGTCATTTAATTATGGTCACAAAGCTATGGTGACAAACAGTAGCTAGCCTTAGGTCTTACACTGTTCACTGAATTTTCTTTCTTTCTTTCTTTCTTTCTTTCTTTCTTTCTTTCTTTCTTTCTTTCTTTCTTTCTTTCTTTCTTTCTTCATCACTCTCGTTCACATAGGCAAGTATAGACATATTTAGCAATAAAGATTAACCGTTCTACCCCTAGCTACCTACTCCCCCCCCTCTGTTCTGCCCAACTCCTTCCTCCAACTGGAAAGTTTAATGTAAGCCATCTTTTGTACTCAAAGAAGTGATTGCCCAAAGGACATTCCATTTCTAAAAAGCAAAAAAAATGAGACCTTGGCACTCAGAAGGACATTTGCTTGGGAAATGAAATATCCCCCTCCTTCCTTTCTCACTGCTGAGATACGGATGGAAATCAGGCCTTGATGGGGGGCAGGAAGGATGGGGAAAAGGTTGAATTGTCCGCACACTTGTATCTACCAGATGCAACTAATCACTCCGTGGGGATATGCATGGAAATGCTCCTTGAAAGGTTGTTCCATCAGTATGCTGCTTATTTGCAGGCATAAACGTTGGGGAAGCTTTTATTCAGGAGAGTGAAATCTAAGCACCAGAGCTGTAGGGTTGTGTTCACATCAGTCGGAGAGCTTTCAGTTTGGGTCTCACAGCAGCAAGAGAAGAGATTGGCGCCTCTTCCACCTGTTGCTCCCTTGGCGTCTTGTCCAATACAACTTGTATCTGCAGCAGCTATTTTCTGCTGGTTATCTTACAAGGAGGTTGTAAGAGGACAGGAATAGATGGATGCAACAGTGGGCAGGCGGCGTTCTGTGACTTTCTGGTTCTGCTTTCTAAGGAGAGGAGCTCCAGAGCTCCAGAATCAGCCATACTTGATTCTTCCCCGGAGTCATAGAAGCAAGGAACCATGCCTGTTCTGTTGACCCAACCAGATAAGTCTTCTCATTTATTTGTTGTTCTGTTGTTGTTGTTCTTGTTGTTGTTCTTGTTTACCTTCATTTCATTTTTGTTTTCAGTTGACATGTGGTCAGTAGGGTGCATCATGGGAGAAATGATTAAAGGTGCTGTGTTGTTTCCTGGCACGGATCGTATCCTTCCTAGGTCGTGGGCCTCTCTAGGCACCATTCCCCACTCCCCTTTATTACCTTCTGCCCATTTGGAGTGCTATAATTCTTGCAGACTTTTATTGTACCTCAAGGAATGGAATGGACAGCACAAGGATGCCTCACAATCATCATGACACCTTTACTTGAAAAGTTATTTGTGATGCAACAGAACAGGGATGAGGAATATCTGTCCCTCCAGATGATGCTGAACAATCAGCCCCAACTAGGATATCAAATGGCCAGGGATTATGGGAGTTCTAGTGCAGCAACATCTGAAGGGCCAAAGGTCCCCCACTTATGGAACAAAATGTGTGCCATAGAATTTTTTAAGAGGCTAGAAACCTCCTCCTGGCTAAGACACCGTTCTATAAATTTTCATTGTTATAATAGAACCTCCTGTATCCAAACATGCCTGAAGGATTTCCAGGGGAAAAAACTGATAAAGAGATCAACATGGGTTAGTCTGGGAGATCATTTATTTCCATTTTTAATGAATATATTGATTCCCCTCCATACGCTTTTATTTTCTCTTTTGGCCTAAGGAACTCTCCCAATATAGGTAGAAGAATGAAAATGCAAACATATGAAAGAGAGAGGGAACACTGATGATATGCAGTTTACTGAGGTTGGATAAATGGGAGGCTGCTGTATTCTTACAGATGGTTTCCTAGGTCATCTTCAGCTTTTGCAGCACATAAGATTCATAGACTCATAGAAATGTAGAATTGGAAGGGACCAACGTGGGGCCCTGAGATTAAGTGTTCCGTACTCTACCTACTGAGCTATTCCAGGTCTTCCAAGGAGTTCTGATAGTTTATTCCTCAGTTATCTACCCTGATTCCTCAGAGTGGAGCGGGTTTCGTATTTAATACTGAGCACTGCAGCAACACTCCCTTTCTTGTGAAGCAAGCATGGGGAAGCTGCGGCCTTCCAGATCTTGTTGGACTACAAATCCCATCAGCCCCAGCCAGTGATCAGGGATGATGCGAGTTGTAATCCACCAACATCTGGAGTGCTGAAGGTTCCCACTCCATCTGTGTCATAATGGATCTCATTGATGGTGCGGTAACACTGGAACAGCAAACACAGACAAATCTGAAATTCTTACCAGCACATCATGGCACAGAATGATACACCTGAGGATATTGCATCTTAGATGGGTGACTCAGAAGGAGATGAGTCAGTGTGATAATCCAAAGGAATGAATTACACATGGACTGCAGTGCTTCTATAGCAATATCTTCACTGGTTTTCATAACTGGGAGTAATTTCTAATTTATATTTACTGAGTGAGTCAGATGTTCTGGAAGCTGATTTTAATAATAGCTTTCACCCAAAAACCCATGTATGTTACCGAGTGTTGACTCAACAGAGAGCCATGGCTAATCCCAGCTTTCTGATCCAGCACCCTCTGTCTTGCCCCAATCTCCCTGGCACTTTAGGGTGCTGTTGACATGTGTTTTGGCCCCATTGGCACTGATGCACTTTTGAACTAGTTACCTTCCTGTGAGTGGGTGGGTCTAGCAAATTGCATCCCTTCAAGTACCCAATTTAGCTTTGCTCTGAGACATTGTGGGCTTTTGAGATAGTGGATGGGTGGTTGAGGGTCACTACCTAGAGGACCTCACCAGGGACAATTTGCCCCTCAAACCCCTGGTTGGATCTATATGATACACATGTTTACAAATATGTGTTTTGCTGAAGTTTCCCAAAACCTTTGCACATTCGCCTGGGTGTATGTTCCTCTGAGCTCAGTGGACTTCTAAGAATACGTTGATAGCATTGGGCAGACACTTGTTTTAAGATTGTTAAGCAGACACATAAGTACATCCCTAAAAATGTGAGTGTGCACAGGGCTAACTATTTTGTTCCTACATTAAAACAACAACAACAAAAACAGATTTCAAACAAAAATGATTGGCCTCTTCACATAATACTCATGGGAGCAAGCCTTTTCTGCAACATCACCCTTTTATGCCCCTTCCCCATTTTTCATTTTTAATCCATGGCCATAGTGTCCCAGTTTGCAGACTAGTTACTTTCCATATTTGCTGCTCAGTGGCATTTTTCAGATTTGTTCTGATTGATGTTCTTACTCTGTATAAATCCCAATCAACACATGTAAACATATACTAAGCTGAGCCTCCCTTATCGCTGGTACAGTTTTGTTTCCTTCAAGTTAAAGGAATTATGGCGTGGGACCGTATTCCCGTAAGATCTGTGCATGTAGTACCTACTGAATGCAAAGGAAGGGAAAAGGGGAGGATAAAATCCTGAGTCATAATGTGAATTTCATTCACGGGTTCATAGCTATGTATTCATCTGTCTGGCTTTCTTTTTACAGTGGTGCCTCGCAAGACGAAAATAATCCGTTCCGCGAGTCTCTTCGTCTAGCGGTTTTTTCGTCTTGCGAAGCAACCCTATTAGCAGATTAGCGCTATTAGCGGTTTAGCGGTTTAGCGGCTATTAAAGGCTTAGTGGCTTAGCGGCTTAGAAAAAGGGGGGGGAGCGAAAAAAATCGCAAGACTCGCAAGACGTTTTCGTCTTGTGAAGCAAGCCCATAGGGAAATTCGTCTTGCGAAGCGCATCGAAAAACGGAAAACCCTTTCGTCTAGCGGGTTTTTCGTCTTGCGAGGCATTCGTCTTGCGGGGCACCACTGTACATTCGTTCATGCTTAATATCACATTCAGTGATTTCTCCACCAACATGTTGAACCTCTTCCAACCAATACACTTCATAGGCTTGGCGCCCAGTTTAGTTGTGCAAAATTGTCACCATTTTTGAGAATGGTTAGAAGTATTTGATATACGGCAGCAGATTTTTGGTACTCAGTGGTGAAGAAAGCCTGGGTAGGGGGGAGGGGAAGTGGGGAATGGGCAAAGGGTTGTAATGTATGTGGGATTCTGCCAATGCCACAACCATCCCTAAAGTGAAGCCAGTATAGCAGCTTGGCCACCAAGTTGTTTGTATGGTACACATCTCCAGGGTTGACTCCAGGTGTGAAGCAAGGTGCTGTTTGATGCCTCCATCCTTGCTGAATCAGTGGACCCGTCTGATGGATTTACCAGCAGCTGCAGTTCTGCAGTCTGTAACTACCAACTTTTTATTTTAAATGCAACTTGGCCACTCCTCACCTTGCAGAGAGAACAGGATAGTGGAAAAAGCTGAAGGAAAATTAAGCATTTCAATCCCATAGACTATAATTAAGGCTAAAACATCACCAAATGCAAGTATTCACAATCAGGGACAGATGATGAACTGAACTGATCCAATCTGAACTGTAGTTCATCACATTTCCACATCAGATTGTGTGCAGGGCCGGGAGTCCTGGTGAAAATTCAGCAACTGTTTAGAGTCTCCTAATAGACACATTTTTGCAAGCAATTTCCCCAGATAAAATGCATTTGTTTCCACAAATACATGAATTCTTATACACATGCCCTCCTAATATTATATGCATTTTTGTACATATTTTTCGGATGGGGAACTGCATTGCAGGATTTGAACAAACTCATTTTCCGAAGGGCAACTGCATTTTGGTCTGTATTGTTTCAGGAAGTGAGAAGGACGAATTGTAGCTCTGAGCCATTTGTGAGCAATTTAAAATGGCAGCATTTCAGTCACCCACTGCTGGCACACTCAGTAAGGTATGTCATGAGAGGCTTGGAGAAATCAGATCAGGGTAGTGGATCTACCCAGTAATGTTTGTTATCCAAATTTTCCAAATGATCCCCTCCCCCCCCTTTCCCCAGAAGAGGGTCTGGTCTATTCTACTTGTGACCCACCAAGCCAAAACTCAACTCACCAACCATATCTGGTCGTCCAACTCGGGCTTGATAAATGCCTTCTTATTGCTTCTAACCTGGGACTGCAAAAATATCAGAAGGGGAAATCTCAAGCACCCTGCGTAGCTATTGTTCTGTGTTTGGCTTGGTGGACCATAAGATCTGCAGGCTTGTGGCAGAGTTACACCATAACGATGTGTCAGGCTTTGAGGAAATTGGCTTCCTCCCCCATGGCACTAAATTAGAAGATCAAATGAAAGAAATGTCTTACCAGTTAGATTCTTTAATAATCACAGTGAGAGAAAAAAGAACATGTCTCCCTAGAAATGGTGGTGCTCCCAATTAAGGCTCACTCCCCCCTCCTCCATCCCTGTTAATCTACGTCACTTCTACATCTTGTAAACTGAGTTTGTACCCTCTGCGCTTTCTGTTCTGAGACTTCCTGAGCTCTCTGTGTCTTTGGAGAAGGGGGGTGGGTGCATGCTGTCCAGAGAGTGTGAATCTGTCAACTCTCTCTTCCAGTGTTTCTTCTCCTAGCTGTTCCCCATCCAGTATTTCCCAGCTTCTGCTTTCTGAACTATGCCCCTCTGCAAACCACTGTTCTAAATCTATATTGTTGTCCTGCTTCTGGGAAGATTCAGGATCAGGGGGAGGGGTGGCTCCCACCATTCTTCTCCAGTGCTGCTCTCCTCAGCACAGTCCCTGGCACAATGTGTGTTACCTTTTGTTGAAAATTATCAGCATCTTTCCTTCCCATAGTTATCTTTCTTTCTTTCACCATCTAGCGCATGGTTTAGAACAACTACCTGCAACAGAAATATGAGGATTCCTCCTCGTATTGCACACTCCCCCTGCTTTTCTTTTTCTACTCCTTCATCTTTTTATACTAAAAAGTTAGTAATTGTTCTTCGTTACATGTCACGGATTCGACTCATCATAGCCCATATGTGCGTAGAAACATGGATCTTATTTTTAAAAAACCCTCTTTCAAATAAACTACCAGAAGGAAAAGAAAAGATAAACCTCACCAAAGATGTCCTATATAATGCATTTTTTAAAAGCCCAGTTTCTTTCAAACAGCTGCATACTTATTAAAATTTGTTCACAGAACCTCTATAATTAAACCATTAAAAGCATTTTGCTATAGAAATATCTCCCTAGAAACCAGCCACTAGCAGCTGATGATTTGTTTGAAATTCTCCCTTAATTGTGTTGGTATTCTTAAACAAATAGGGAGAGATGCTATTAGCTGTGCACTCCATTTCCTGTAAGGCTGTGCAACATTTTCTCTAGTCCCTTTGTTCTCATTTGCAGGGCATCTTTCCTTAGCAAGACACAGATCTTCTCAGCAGTCATCATCCCCCCCCCCCTTTGCATTCTGCATGCATAGCTGCTCTCTGTTCCCTTCAGGCGGCTGTAGCTCACATCCCTGGTACCTGGAACAGCTCCATGTCCCATTCATGTCCATTATTCCCCACCTATAGGGCTGGTTGTTGTTGTTTAGACATTTAGTCGTGTCGGACTCTTCGTGACCCCATGGACCAGAGCATGCCAGGCACTCCTGTCTTCCACTGCCTCCCGCAGTTTGGTCAAACATGCTGGTAGCTTTGAGAACACTGCCCAACCATCTCGTCCTCTGTCTTCCCTTCTCCTTGTGCCCTCAATCTTTCCCAACACCAGGGTCTTTTCCATGGAGTTTTCTCTTCTCATGAGGTGGCCAAAGTATTGGAGCCTCAGCTTCAGGATCTGTCCTTCCAGTGAGCGCTCAGGGCTGATTTCCTTCGGAATGGATCGGTTTGATCTTCTTGCAGTCCATGGGACTCTCAATAGTCTCCTCCAGCACCATAATTCAAAAGCATCAATTCTTCTTTATGGTCCAGCTCTCATTTCCATACATCACTACTGGGAAAACCATAGCTTTAACTATACGGACCTTTGTTGGCAAGGTGACAGCATCTTAAAAAGCAGAGACACCTACAGGGGTACCAACTTGAATAAGATATTTCTGGGTGGGCAGAAGATGTGGCATATACCATTTGAATAGCAATGTCCATCAGTGGGGTTTTTTTTGGGAAGGGGGGCTCAAATATTTTATTGGGGAGCCCAAAGGGACCTCAGCCTCTAGGAGTTGGCTCCTATGCCCACCAATAACCAGGTCGTGCCATAACAAGGTCCACCATGCCCACCAATAACCAGGTAGGGCAAAGCATAACAGGATGTTGAAATTCATGGCTAACTGTAATTTGGTAGCATCTTTCGTTACTTACCCTGTCAGATGCACACCAACAGTCAGGTAATCTAGACAGATCCAAGAAGTGCTGGCACCAGTGCAGATGCTCCTCCGTGGATCTGTGCTTGTTCATGCTTTCAAAAATTGCAAATGCTAGCTTCCGTAGGGATGGGAAGAGGGTGGGATTAACAGAAGAACACACTGTTTACTTAAAAGAATACTGGTAATAAATGCAATGGCTGGAAGGTGTTTGGGGATTTCTCTTAGTTTTTTGGGTTGTTTTTTTTAACATTACACCATACATCCTACTAATCTTAATTCTCCCCTGGGCATTTAAGTTTCACGGAGTGCGAAAGAAGGCCCCTGGCATTTTTTGATGCTCCCCTTAGATACTGTTATTAGAATGCAAAAATGGAGGGGGTGTGGCTAAAATTGGAAGGGACGGGCAGGTTGGAACAGGTGAACTTCATGAAAGCTTGCCATCCCTCCTCCCTCCACCCTAATAATTTGAGTACTGCTTGCAGTGCCCTGGACTGTGATGCTACATAGTCTTAGCATGCCATGTTCCTGATTCCGTATCTGTGTGCTAGAACAGTGTCTCTTAGCGCTACACTGTTAGTAACGTCAGTGAACCAGAAACCGCAAGCTGGGATGAACCTAAATGACTGCATTTGTGTTTCCCCCTCTGTGAGTAGTATATGTCTCGTTGGCTGGTGATCCTGTAATTCCCTGGGCATTTTATAAAGCACAGTGAGCCTTCTGGGTAGCCCAACAGTATGGGAATTTGTGCTGTGAACTCCCCAAGGAGACAAAATGCTTAGAATTTGTGCTGTGCTGTGACCCATATTTGCAGCTGCTTTAAGTATTGGTGTGTTTTTGAGCCAACCTGCATGTACCCAGCCTGTTATTAAAGCATTTCATCCCTTCACCTAATCTCAGTGGATCTAATCTTTGGGCTGTATATACTGATATGGGTTGCGGATTGCTCTATAATAACCTAATATTCCCGTTGTGCTTTCATTTCCGTATGTTACAATCAAAAGTCCTTTCCCACTGCTGTACTGGCAGGAGTGGCCCAATCAAAGGTATCAAGTTACTTGTTGTACCTGCCCTTGAGTAGATGATTTTCTGATCGTGATTGTGAGGGTGGTTATATTTCTGCCAGTTTCTCCATTCCTCTCAGTATTAGTGGGGCTTCAGGTACTTTATATGTAGTTGAGATTGGACGCTGGTTTTATGTGTCTCTCCCACTCTCATTGTGAAAAGAATTAGAAGTTAGAGATGCCACAAAATTGACAGAAGAAGGGTCTTCTTGTGTTGGGAAGGAGGTGGCGTCCTCAGAGAGCAGTCTTAACTGGAAAGTAGCTAAGCCAGTGGCAATAACTCAGCCTATTTTCTCCGAGTATTAAAAAATATTCTTTCCTCATCCATGTGATTTATATAAAATGAGCCCAACATGTCTGGCATTCATCTCTGTGGCTTCCAACATGCTGATTTCTGTGCCCAAAAGAACTGTCTAGTGTCAGTTCCAGGTTTATGGGGGGTGGAGTTGGCACTTAGTCAAGAGGCCTTTGGGTCTCCCCCTGCTTCCTTCCCATGGTCACCACTTCCTGTTTGCTTGCCCACTCCTCTGGGCCAATCCATACCACTTCCAACAAGTAGAGACCAAAGCAAGTGGATGCCTTTCTCTTCCTCCTCCTCCTTGCTTGTCACTCTTCACATGCTTGGAGAGGGCAAGTGGGCAGGCAGTAATGACCAGCTAGATGATCAAAGTGAGGGGTATGGGGGTGGGTCAACACTGGGCTTCCTGATGGGGTGTAGATGTTGGCAGGTACTCATCCATACTTAACAATAGTCCCCAACATCTTTCCTACCTGTCTACAGCTTTTTAACAAGAGATCTGTTAAACTACCCTAGTTTAGCTTTATCAGTCTGTTGCTTCTCAACTTCACCCTATTCTACCCAGTGGAATGTGAGCAGTATGTTCCACTCAATATCTGCTGAATTCTTGGCCTGTTCCTCCCCACTTCCATCCCAATCTCACACAGTGGTGGGGCATTCCTAATTTTCCTGGTACATCTCACTAGTGAATCTCTTTTGCCTTTTTGGGGGGAGGATGGTTGTGGGCATCTTTAGGAAGCATTAGGGTTAGTTGTTAAAGTCTCCAGGGTTCGTTCTCCTGGTTCCCTGGTCACTAGACGTCAAATATCTCAGTTGGGGTTGGATGGGTGTCACTCCTACTCAGGCTTCCGCAAACTCAGCCCCCCAGATGTTTTGAGACTACAGTTCCCATCATCCCTGACCACTGGTCCTGCTAGCTAGGGATCATGGGAGTTGTAGGCCAAAAACATCTGAAGAGCTGAGTTTGAGGAAGCCTACTCTTGCTCCTAAAGCAGCCTTTCTCAACCTGTGGGTCCCCAGATGTTGTTGAACTACAACTCCCATCACCCCTAGCTAGCAAGGCCAGAGCTCAGGGATGATGGGAGTTGTAGTCCAACAACATCTGGGGACCCACAGGTTGAGAACCACTGTCCTCAAGACCATAGACCATATGCATGCCAGTGGGGGCTCATAAGTGCAGAATGACGTGCAGTGCGCAGATTGCCATTTCATGGACTGCGCTGGTGAGACTCATTTTGAACAACGGATAGTTTTGGTTTGTTTTCTAGTATATGTTTAACCAATGGATCAAACCAAAAGCCTGTCCAGTTCAGCATCCTGGTTTGCCCAGTGGCTACCCAGGTGCCTCTGGGAAGCCCAGGGTGAATAGCCCTGTCCTGCTGTTGATCCCCAGTGGTATGAAGAGGCATGTTGCCTCTTGTCCTAGCATTTAGCCACTGTGACTAGTAGCTATTGATAGCCTCACTTCCCATGCATTTGTCTAATCCACTTGTTGAAATTGGCTCCCATCATTACCTCTTGTGGCAGCAGATTATATTGTTTTATGCACTACCTGAAGACATTCTTCCTTTGCTCCATTCTGAATCTTGTACCATTCAGCTCCATTGCATGGCCCCGGGTTCTAGTATTAGGAAACAGGAAGAAATAAGACACTTCAGCTATGAGCAGTGATGCATAAGTGAGCAAGGCACTTCAAACGACGCTGCTTGGTGTGAGAATCAGGATATAAAATGTATACAGCAATGCCCCTATTTTCACGTGATTTGACCATATTCATTGTAGATTTTAAGGCTTCTGTGTTCTGGAATGTGCCTGGAAGGCCATTTAGGGCTTTATTAACAACCACCAATTCATTGCAGCAAGGAGTAGTGATGGTTGCCCAAGAAGCTAGAGAGTGGTTGCCACACATTTCCATGTGGAAGTACTTGGGCTTGGAAAAAATGGTCATCGTGGTTCATTTTCTGTCATGGGGAAGCCAAACCGTATTTTTAAAATTGTACAAAGAAGATGAAGCTGGAACATTTGGGTTTAGCTTGCACACAATGGAGCAAGAATTATATCTCTGCCCCAGTAGTGGTTGCTACATGAAACTGACAGATAGAATGCACGTACCTTCATGCATGTGTACAAATCACCTGCATTTCTACCTACTGGTACTTATTCTGGGTAAGTGTCTTCCATTATGCAGCATCTTATTTCCTAGAAGAACCTGTGCTCTTAAATAATACAAGGTGTCTCATGAATAATTAGGTGCAAAAAAGAGAGGTGAAATTACCTTGGCAGAGAGGTCTTGCAAAGAGGTCACACAATTTTGTATACCTCTGGACTTTCAATTCACTTCTGTTCAATTCAGTTCTGATGAATAGAGCAATCTGGCACTACATTCATTCCCTGATCCGCTCATGCAATGTACTTCCATTGTCTTTGTTGAGTTCTCTGAGTGTAACAACAAGCAGAACTACTTTGCTCGAATAATAGGCTTTGAGAAAGTTGGATACCTCATGAGGAAACTCATGGTCGATATGGGATCCTGATGCTAAGCCTTATTTAAGCCAATTTATGCATTACCTTTGTGGTTCGGTTGTTGATATAGTTGCCACTGCAAAGTTATTGCCTCGTTGGTGGCTCCCACACCATCTTGGCAATGTCTGGATGATTTGATCACAAGGATGGATCGGTCATGTGGATAATTCATGTCGGTTGTCCTTCCCCATTAGGGCTGCCAATGGTGGCATGAAAAGTACTCCACATGATTGTAATAAAGCAGCTCTAAGCTAGTGATGTGGCGAGAATGGAAAGGCAGGGAGTTGTGAGCAGTGCAGGTTTGTGATGGGCGCTGAACCACAAAGTGAGTACAAATTTCGCCATAATCCCATCCAAACCAGTGAGGCAAAATCATGCTTTAATAGAATATGTTGGGATTATGTGGGTGGCGGATGGTATTGCTTTAACGTGATATTGCTCCCAAAGTGAACCACTAGTTTCGAGTTTCCACATTGGTCTTCTTCAGACACCAAATGTGCCAATCACTTGGAAATTGGGAGAAATGCCTTGGATTGCTTGAGGATGGGGTTGGGGAATCTGCACCTCTTCTTTCCTTAACTATCTCTGCTCAGATATTGACCAGTGGAATAAGGTAATTGAACAGCTCGGAACCCCCTGCCCAGAATTCATGAAGAAACTCCAGCCCACAGTGCGGAACTATGTGGAAAACCGACCTAAATACGCCGGCCTCACTTTCCCCAAACTCTTCCCAGACTCTCTCTTCCCAGCCGATTCAGAACACAACAAACTCAAAGGTAAGAGTAAAGGAAGGGGTATGAACCATGCATGAACAAGTTCTATGAGATTAGGCATGCCTTGCATTTGAAATGTCTTTATTACGTTTATTTCTCCTCTTTCTCCCATCATGGAACTCAAGGCAGCATACGTAGCGGTCAGCCTTCCAGACACTGACCAGACCTAAATCTGTGTATAGTTTCAGCAAGGTTACTGCATCATGTTCCTCTTTAGACCATGCCTTGGAACATGTGTCCTCCATTAAGCCATGCACACAAGTAGCTGGAGACAAGCTCATAGGTATTTTAAAGTACCTACATGAAAACACTGCAAAGTGACACGTTTACTAACCGTGCTCCCAAAAATGTCATAGGGACAGTAGCCTGCTGGAAGGTTGTGGTCAAATCTCCACATTTCAAAGGAAAAGTTGCCAGCTATTTTTTGTTCAGTCTCTGCCGCTGTCCGATTACCAAACAGTGAAGCAATTTTATTTATCATTAGTTTCTGTACCGCCCTCCACCCGAGGATCACAGGGCAGTTTACAATATAAAAACAGATTTGAAGAATCACAGTGGAATCGGAAGTCCTGGAAGATGCAAGCGATGTTATCTTTGACGTGTTTTGCAAACAGGTCACAATGAGCCACTACCCATTCTAGCACCTCCTTCAGGCCAAACTGTAAAAGGCCCTTCCAACTAAAACACAGTGAAGCTGCAGTGGAAACAGCAAAGTATGCCTTATTTGCTGTTTTCACCACCATTGAGCAGGCTCAGTGATCAGCACTCAAGAGGGTCTGCTTGCATTCATCTGGAGTTTTTCTCCACTTGTGTTCAAGCCCCTCTCCTGGCTCGTATTATTGCCCTCAGCTCTGTTGTATTCTAAGGAGCCAGCTGGGCTCCATCAAGTGGAAGAGGGCACTCCAGGGCGATTGTGTCAACAGCCTGGGCCATCTGTATATTCCACGGATCAGCCAGGGCTTCAGCAGGAGAACCAGTTGTATTAGCCGTAAAGTTCTCTAGAGCCATCTGGAAACCAAAGGGATCTGCCAGCCTTGAAGGCAGACCATCTGAATAGGTCCCTCTCCTCCTCTGCAGGAGGGGAAAACTGCTGAACACCTAAATCCCCAACAGGAGGTGATCCAACCATGATAAGGGGCTGATATGAATATCCCCTGTTCTCAGATCATGCTCTTCTTGCCCAGCCAGCACCTTGGGCTGGTGACATGTTGCAGATAGTGCCATGGTTGCCATGGCATGCCCTGAGTGAGGGGCCTCAGCATGGATGTTGATGTCCCTCAGGACCAGCGGTCTGTGAGTCTTCAACACCACCTCTGGGACCACCAGTGTCAGCTCAGGCAGGTCTAGTTCCAGACACCCCAAATAGCACTGTCTCCTGCTTGGAAGCCTGGAGGGCTGCTTCCAGGTCAATGTAAACAGTGCTGAGCTAGAGGAATCAAAGCCTTGACAGCATAAGGCAACTTCCTGCGCACCAAGGAAAGCACTGTAGGGTTAATTAAGCCTTCTGCCAACATCTTCCCCACCTGCATAGATGAATTGTCCATTACCAATTTCCTCCATGCTCTCAGCAGCCTCCTTGTGTAGGATTACCAGACGTCTCTGGTTCCCGGGGACAGTCCTGGATTTGCAAATCTGTCCCTGGACAAATTCTGTCCCTGGAATGTCCCCAGATGTGCAAATCTTTCCCCGGGAAACGTGGCAGCGGCAGCCTAAGCAGCTCGGAGCCAGCCTGGTAGCTCAGTTGGCTCTGGCTGTCTTCAGGAGCTGCTCGCTGCCGTGGTGCCCGCCATTTTTCCTGCGCCACGGCAGCAAGCAGCTCCTGAAACCAGCCAGAGCCAACTGCACTACCAGGCTGGCCCCTCCTGGGCAACGGCCGCCCACCCATGACTCCTAAACCTCCCCTGATCAGTCAAAACAAAGGGGGAAGGAGATCGGGGGAGGCTCGGGAGTCATGGGCGGGCAGCGCGCCGTTGCTCAGTTTTTAAAAAAACTGCGCATTTATGTTTCATAGGGTGCGAAAGAAGGGCTTTACACCTTTATACAATATGCATGTGTGCTTGGACCCAGGGTCTTTTGCCTCACCATCCCCAATACTGACTCCCTGTTGCTACTCAGCTTCAAAAAATAAAATAAAATGTCCCCGGATTCATTGAAAAAAATCTGGTAACCATATTCTTGTGCCCAATGCTGCACGTGGGGAAGGGACTGGATTAGGTCCCAGCACCTCCCTATCCTTTGTTTGAAGCAAATCCCCGTAAGCTGTGTACAAAAACGCACGAGACCTTCCTGGGAAGAATTAAATTGGGAGGGCTGCTGGTCCAAATTGCTCTGGTTTCAGGCTTTTGTCAGTTGAGAAGCACACAGTGCCACATTCAGCCAAAGTCTGACACTGGAAGCCCAGTCCTGCCTTGATTACAGTGGCACTAGATGAGCAGATGCCATTGTCTGCAGTGACAAGATGATTTTAAACATCAGCGGAGGCCGTGGTTAACTTCAACAGGGACGCCAAGCTTTTCCGAGAAAACAGCGAGTGATGTGTGTGTTTTGTACAGAAAAGGTTTCCGATTAGCGTTTTGGAACCTTCCAAAAGTGTGTATCAGTTTTGCACACATGGATTCCCAAGGTTGCCTGTAACGGTGATGCATAATGTTTTTTAATCTGCGGCAATTTGCATGTCATTACCCAGAATGCCTTTTCCCATCATACAGCAAGGCTGTTTGTCTGCACTCTGGGGGGTGATTGAAGGTCTGGCCAAATGGCTTCAGAAGCACTGAGAGCTCTCTATTATCCCACCCTCCTTTCCCCGCCCCAGCCCACCACAATAACGAAGCACAATTATGGACTTACAAGGGATTTGAAGCAGATGCAGAGAGAAAGATAATTAAGATCTTCTTTCACTCCCTGGATGAAAGCAAACATATTTTTGCACACATGCAGATATGGCTCCCCCATCCCCAGTCCTGATTTCCTGCCCTGATCTATTTCCTAAAAATATATTCTCTTGACGAAATGCCCTCAAACCTTTTAAAGAAGGTGTTTGGCATGCTGGAAACCAAAACTGCTCCGTCCTGTAGCAGAAGGTGATATTTTGACATTTGGCTGTCACCTGTGGAAGCAATTTATGGAACCTCCTTTATGGTCATGAAGTTCCTTATGTTCATTACTTTTTCAGCAGAATTCATAAGCTGCTCAACCTATCATCTGTTTAAGTGCAATAATTTTCAAAGCCCCTTGCTCTTTCTTTCACTTGTAGGTACAAAAATAAAGGTGATTACAAGAACAATTGTAGCAGAACTATTCCAACTGCTTTAATGTATGCTTTGCGGGTGATGATACAAGACACCCCATGACATGTTGGTTAAATGGGGATTCACATGACACACCTCATGGGTGCTGCCCCTTTGAGCAAATTTTCTATCAGTTCCAGCTGTTAGTTTTACTAAGCTACCCCACAGATTCATTTTCTTTTTGATGTATGACACCTCTGATTTCTTCCTTTTCTCTGTCCACTTTCCAATCTTCCCCTCCCCTGACATTTGAAAAATAACAACAAAGACCAAAATTAAACAGAACCCCCAAGTATAGACAGCAAGATTTTGTGTGCGGTGTTCACCTTGTGCAAAGGAGCTCTTCTACTTTCTGCTGCAGCTCCTGGTACCCCTTGAAAAGCTTCTGTCGAAGTTTGGGAGAATCTCTGGAAGGGGTAAATTGCAGCTCTGGGGGAGTTAGTAGACACCTTGAAATCTGGGTCCCAGCCCAAATATCCAAATTAGGTTTATTTTACCTGTGTGTGGGGAACCTTTGGTCCCCCAGATGTTGTTAAACTACAACTTCCACCAGCCCTAGGAAGCATCTTCAGTGATGAGAATTGGATCTCAGCAACACCTGGAGGGCTGGAGTTACCCTGTTCTTAATTTGCATCAGTGTAATTTGTAGGTGAACCTCTGCTTCATGAGCAGAAAGTGTGGGACGTGGGTGGCTTCCCCCCCCCCCACACACTGGCAGAGGAAAGTGGGGGTAGGGGGAGTGCACTGACCCTGACACCATTGGGGAGGCGGTACCATTGTGGCTGCCTCCCCGGACATGCACCACGTACCCCACCACCATGCTGGGTGCCATGCCCCAGGACGTATGTCATGCCCCGCGGGCGGCGCGCCACACCCCCGGCATGCACGTCACGCCCCCAGGGCGTGCGCCAGCCATGCCCCCGTCTGCTCTCCACCCCTGGTACCGGAGCATGCAGCTTCGCCCCTGCCCCCCCTTCAGTAAATGTGTGCACGTATACTTCTAACCTGCATTAAGCTTTTAGAAGTACGGGCCCAGAAGATGGTATTTATTCTGGATTCATCCAGAATAAATGTGCACGGCTATAAATACTCCGTTGTACTTGGAAGAAAGGCATACCATCAGAATATTTTTGCTACCCATATTCATGCAGTTTCGTTGCTTCTTTAAAAACACCCAGTGAACGGTGACCGAGTGGAGGTTTTTGTATGTCAGATAAGGAATTAATGTGCCAATAATTAAGAAGGATGCTATCGTGCACGGAGCACTTAGCATATGGATAGCTTTTTAAAAATTAACATTAACAATATTTTGATGGCACAAATCCTTTTCCACGAGGAAAACAGAACTGGATTCACACCCACATTTGGTGTGACTGTATGAGTGCTTTGATTGACAGATACAGGAGAACGAGAGAGAAAATTCTGCCGTTCCTCCTGCTTGTCCGTCATTCAAATGAGCTTTCATCTGGGAAATTAATGAAGCTCCTTCTGTCAGCGTGGCTCAAGGGTTGGCCTCTCTTGGCCAGATTCCATGTTTAACTGGCGACTCCCAGAGGCTCAACAATTCCTAGGAGATACGAATAGCCATCTCTTTGTCGGCTTGCTGCTCAGTGGCTTTCTGTAACACAGAGGCAATTACTTCGCTGAAAATAGAGTGGATTTAGGCAAGTGATGCTGCAGTAATCTGACAGGTTTGGGTTCTGATGCTGATATTATTGCTTCTTCATATCAGGAACAGAGGTGTAGTTATTGCCATCAAAATAGGGATCAAGCTGGATGGCTACTTTTTTATCCCTCCAGGCAGTCTTAAGATGGCCATATTAACATTGCAGAAGTAGCTATGTCAGAATCGATGTGCAACTTAAATTTGAAATCCTTGAACAGAATGGGTCCTGTGCTTCAGATGGGTATTTTTTTACCTACATTGCTGTCTGCAGAGAAAGCACTGGAGATAATGTTTCATCTGACGATTCTGTAAAATTCTGATGGTGCGCTGCATTGCTAGCAGCCACCAACGGATGCCTGATGATCGTCTTCCAAAGCAACTACTCTATTCCGAACTTAAAAATGGAAAGCGTAATGCTGGTGGCCAACAAAAGAGGTTTAAAGACTGTCTCAAGGCAATTTTTTTTTAAATGTAGTATAAACACCAACAATTGGGAAACACTTGCCTGCGAGCGCTCCAATTGGAGAACAGCCTTCACCAAAGGTGTCATGGGCTTTGAAGACACTCAAACTCAGAATGCAAGGGAGCAATGTGCTAAGAGGAAGGCACGCCTGGCAAATCCACACCGTGATCAGCTCCCGCCCGGAAACCAATGTCCCCACTGTGGAAGGATGTGTGGATCCAGAATTGGCCTCCACAGTCACTTATGAACTCATTGTTAAAACCGTGTTTATGGAAGACAATCTTACTCGCCTATGAGGGATCGCCAAAGAAAGAAGACAAGGGTCCATCTTTGAATCCTGTCCAAATTGCCTAAAATATACCCACCCTGGACTGTCAGAAGTAAATACTTTTACAATGAACTGGAGATGTTTCTAATTCATACGTCTTTACGCAACAGAGGCTCTTTGTGAGAATTGCGAGCCTTTATCCGCTAATCCATTAGTTCTTTTTCCTGCACATAAGTGCTGATTTTAATTAAGGACAGTTGAGGGTAAAAATCATAACGCTTTTTGAGGGTGTGCTGGAAAGGAAAAAAGGTCAGTTTATCAGATGACTCTCATCCTGCAATTAAACTCCTTGTTGAGAAATAGATGCCATATTTAAGTGGTTTTCAACCATGGACACACTTACTTTTTGAAAACAGTTATTGGATTTCATCCAGCAAGGGCAATGAAAACAAATCCTGAGATCTCTGGGTAAAGGATGGCATAGAAATAATAGAAATAGATAAATGATTTAGTAAGCCAGGGCACTCATTAGTAAACCAGCTCCACCAGTTCCTGTTTTTCTTCTATCCTTCCTCCGTTTAAATCTCCTATAACCCCTGTTTTAAAACAGCTGCATTGGTTGCCAGTTTGTTTCCAGGCCGAATTCAAGGTTGCTGTTTAAAGCCCTAAATGAACTCAGGTCCCAAATATCTGAAAGACTGCCTCCTTCCATACAGACCCTCCTGAGATCAGTAGAGGAGACCCTCTTATTTGTTCCTACACCCTCAGAGGTTTGGGGGCAGCTGGCAGGGCATTCTCTGTGCTGGCCCCTAAGCTGTGGAACACGCTCCCCACAGAGATGCTTCATTATACTACTGTTGAAGAATGCTAAAGGTGCACCTCTTTACCATAGCTTTCGTCACTTGAGGTTTACGTTCTTTAAAGGTAAAGGTAAAGGACCCCTGACAGTTAAGTCCAGTCACGAACAACTCTGGGGTTGCAGTACTCAGCTTGCTTTACTAGCCGAGGGAGCCAACGTTTATCCGCAGACAGTTTTTCCGGGTCATGTGGCCAGCATGACTAAGCTGCTTCTGGCGAAACCAGAACAGCGCACAGAAACACCATTTACATTTACAGAAGCCATCCCAGTATTTTTTTTGATCCCAGAATATCTGGCTTTTCCTTAGGACATCCTTATTTTCTTTGGAGAAATGTTGGAGGGTATGTTACCTGACCCCCAAGCCATCTGAAAACAGCCCTGTATCAGGAAGTTTTTTAATTTTTTAATGTTTCATTAGGTTTTTTTATATATGTTGGAAGCTGCCCAGAGTGGCCGGGGCAATGCAGTCAGATGGACGGGGTATAAGTAGTAAAATTATCATTATGGAATAATAATATTATTTCTCCAATTTTCACTGGTGTATTCCCAGAGACCTGGAAGGTATTTTTGTGATTCTGAATTGTGGTCTCCTGCTTCAGACTCCAATATGATTGGATTTGTTGATTACTTGTCTAGTAATTACCCTTCTGAGGGGGATATACCGGTAATCCCTAGAGAGGGGTTTTAAATTATCAGGAATGCAGTAGGGTCAAACTATTTATAAATTATTCCATTTTGGGAATGCTGCCAGTGTGATTCCATCAGGGACTGTTCTTCTGTTAGAAGAAGGATAGGCACCTCACAGCTAATTACCATCCCATCAGCCTTATCAGCATTGTAGCTAAGGGATATGCTAAATTCCTACTTCTTAAACTTGAGAACAGTCAGTAGAAATGACAACTTTGCAGAGAAGAGAGATTTTCAAATGAAGAGAACGTAAAGGAATGCAGATGTTGGCAAAAAGTGTTGTGTTCTGCCTCGACTGTCTGAGGCACTCTAGGCCCCAGAATGCCAATTGCTGAGAATTGCATACTCTCCAAGGTGATGTGACCCAAATCTAGGACACCATCTTCCAGGTCTGAAATCCTGCGCAAGTCATGTGACCTGCGTGAGATTGCAGACCCAGAAAAAGTGTGGAACTGCAGCACCACACGTGATCCCGCAAAAGGCACCCACAATATAGTATGAGTGCTCATTGCAATGATTTTTTTTTTTTAATACAAAGAATATTGACTCATTATAAAGAGCATAGAAGGGGAAAGTGGATGTGTTAATCTAATTCCATTTTTATAAATGAAAACCATAAACTTCATCTTGGAATGGTTACTATGAATGACAACAAGGTTTACCAGAGACATCTACCAGAGACATCTATCCATGTTCTAGCTCTCTCTTTGCCCGTTAAAGAGCATTTTGCTGTACAATAATTTAGTGCATTGCCTGGCTTTAACTTGTCTGAATTTGATATCACGTTGATTGTCTCTTCACCCCCTTCCCAGCGTGCAGATTCCTGCTCTGACACATTTTCTCTTTTGGTTTCCTTGCTACAGCTAGCCAAGCCAGGGACCTTTTGTCAAAGATGCTAGTGATTGACCCAGCCAAACGGATATCAGTGGATGAAGCCTTACAGCATCCGTACATTAATGTCTGGTATGACCCAGCAGAAGTGGAGGCGGTAAGTGAAACATTGTCCTTTACACTAAGCTTTTCCAGTTATCACAAACCAGCGTTTAGCTAGCAATGCGGAAGGAATTTGTTCAGTTTGCATTTTAGGGGAAAGCATTTGCAAAAAAAGAGAAAAGTATTATGCGTGCATGGTTGCGCACTTGGATTTTCTGCTGCTGTTTCATTATTCCAAAATTGTTTGCTTTTTTTGGTGATCATTTAAATTGTACTTATTTCAATTATACTTTTGTAAAGCAGCCTGAGACCGTTTGATAAAGGATGGGCTATAAATACGAATAATAATAAATATAAGATAGACTCACACAAAAATGTGGGCAAATTTTCTGTGCCATCTTTTTTTTTTTTTTTTAAAGTTACAGATGCGGAAATGGATTGGCCTGAGCTTAAAGACTGCAAAAATGAGAAACTGTGAGAAACTGAAACAGACAGTTTCCTAATTCTGATTTGAATAGGAACAAGTTTTTCCAACTCGCTGGATAATGTGCAACTGATGTCTTTATATTCTAAATCACTTCTGTTGCATTATTCTATTTTTGGTAGAAGTGGGTGACTAAAGTGTGACATGGGGAGGGCAGAAGTTTCTGGGGTTTGTGGCTCTCCTGGACTACAAGTATAAGACACTGGAGGGAGCTTAAAAGCAGACTGAAATCTATTTATCCTGTGTCACTCGTCAGGCAACAGTATGCTCTCCCCTGTTTTTCTTTTCCATCCTATTGATTTCCCCCAACTCAAAAGCTTCTCCAGTCCTCTGGTTCTGTCGCTTGTTTTATTTGGCCAGAGTTCACAGCACTTGTCAATGCAAACCTTTGCATAGACTCCTTGCCTGGATTTCGTCCCTTTGTGACTCCTTTTAGCTCTGTAATTCTAATTCTAATAATGATGAAGAAGCTAGAACATGGTAAAAAGTTGGAAGAGATACTGTTTTTATCCTTCCCATAATACCCAATGCCGTTGATAAGCAATAGGACAAAGTGAAATAATCTTTTCTGCAATATGATGATGATAATAATAATAATAAGTAAAAACATGATGCTATTTATGAATATAATTATTTTCCCTAGAATTTCCTTCCTCAACAGTAATAGCAAGTTCAAGAAGATAAAACTGTCATGGTGAAACAATTGCTTTAAAATGAATAAAAGAACAATAATGGCAGAATGTAGAAAAGGGTTCACTGTAATAATAATAGTTAAGGAGAGATGGCAGTATTGCTTAGTTGTATTAAATAGAATAATAAATGTGGAATATAATCTGGTAACAAGTAATATGTAAGACAGCAACCAAGTAGATTATGCCTCATAGGGAGAACTGAAAAATGATATCCTGAACTTTATTCTTTGAAAAATGAATAAATGGGCTTCGTTTTTCTCTCAATTGATCATTTTGTTGCGCCCCCGCTCAAGTTTTGGTTATGTCTGTGAATTTGATCACATAAACCATATTCCACAATCTTAAAAGCTATTTATGAATCCATTTTTTGTCCGGTTTGCTTAGTAAAGTGTTATAAGGATTTCTTTTATCTTCGGACTATTTTATCTGCATTATTTAAGTGACTTTGCCAACACTATTTGACTCATCCCATTAGGTGTCAACTACTATCTGAATATCAGTTTTGCAATAATTTTCTTTATGGTTCATATGTGGAGTATTGTACATATGTTTGTCCATGTTTCACACATTTCACCAAACTTAGCTGCCGCTACAGAATATAGTAACTACCACTGAGTCTGAAAGGGATGCGGGTAGTGCTGTGGGTTAAACCACAGAGCCTAGGGCTTGCCGATCAGAAGGTCGGCGGTTCGAATCCCCGCCACAGGGTGAGCTCCCATTGCTCGATCCCTGCTCCTGTCAACCTAGCAGTTTGAAAGCACGTCAAAGTGCAAGTAGATAAATAGGTACCACTCTGGCAGGAAGGTAAACGGCGTTTCCGTGCACTGCTCTGGTTCACCAGAAGCAGCTAAGTCATGCTGGCCACATGACCCGGAAGCTGTACGCCGGCTCCCTCGGCCAATAAAGCGAGATGAGCGCCGCAACTCCAGAGTCTGCCACAACTGGACCTAATGGTCAGGGGTCCCTTTACCTTTACCTTTACTATCTGAATATCAGTTTTGTAAAAATTTTCTTTATGGTTCATATGTGGAGTATTTTACATATGTTTGTCCATGTTTCACACGTTTCACCAAACGTAGCCACCGCTACAGAATATAGTAACTACCACTGAGTCTGGAATGCCCTCCCTAGAGAAGTCTGACTGGCGTCTACATTGTGATCTTTTCCGTAGCCAGCAAATGCCTTGTTCTCCCCTTTTCACCCTCTATTTTGAAAATGTGTTGGTGCACTCCTGTTTTCCTCTGCTGTTGATTTTACCTTGAGGTCTTTTTAATTTCTTTCGCAGCTTGCACCACAGTCTTATTGTTATGTTATTGTATTTTATATTTTTATCCTCAGTTTGCTGAAGAGCTCAGAGAGCTTTGGCTGTTGGCCAGCAGAGAAATGTACTTAATAAGTGAAATGAAATTAAATAAGAAATAAATGAATCATTAAGAGGTTAACTGGAGTGGAATGTTGGAGGAAATGGAGGAAATGGAATATTTTCTTTCCAGTCACAATCTGTAGTTTTGATGTTGGTAGTTAGTAGAAAGGAGAAGGAGAATAGCAAGCCATAGTAGTACCATAAGTGCCATTAGTTCTCCATTTGCCCTCTGGGGGAAGAGGTCAGGTGTTAGTATGCAGTTACAGGAGGTATAATCAATCCTAGCAAGCTTCACAATGCGCCCTAGAGAGCATCTCATAATCCTTCCCAATGCCAGTGTTGCTGTGGGAGTAAATTCATTAGCGTTTGTGAGGTGCTCAGTTACCATAGCGATGAGGTACCATATGGAGAGACAGGTCACCGTCTGCAAGCTTGTGTCCTTTTCTGCTTTGACAACGGGACCTGAGAACTTTGGAGGTGCATTTGGCCAAAGGCATCAACCCCACATGGCTGTGTAATGCTAATCAGTAATTATCATAAGTTTGCAGTCATTTATTCCAAAACAAGGGGAATAATTCCACCACTTTTGTTTTGAATTTACAGCACTCTCTTTGTCACACAGGGATACACCAGTGCCTAGTATTTAAAGATATGCTAATAGCTAGCTCTATGGGAGCACAAACTCACTCAAAGGTTTCCCTCTGGTACAGTGTTTGTGTCCTCTTCCTCCCAGCTGCCTCTGTTCTGCGCTCTTCATTAAAATACTTAAAATGAGCTACAATTGATATATAAAACTCCATTCATAAGCAACCATGGCTGTGATTGTGGGTAAGAATGACCCTAGCAGGTGAAAGTTGTCTGAAATCGAAATGTCTGTTGTGAAAGATGACCAGAGATAGGGAGTCATCTGTGTCTCTTGGGGCAAAGATATCCAGAAAGACTGGTGCAGCGGCTGAAACATTTATGCAGTCAGTTGCAGCTGTCTTTCCTCTGGGCAAACCATCCCCAGGGATGTAATTACCTGTAGAAACGCACCATGTGAACCAGTGGTAAACACAGATGCCCTTTGCAGTGACAGTCTCCCCAAAAAGTGCTGTAGCAATAATGAACATTGCTGCAACGGAAGCTGTTGTGTTACAGGTTACGTTTAGATGGCGCCCTATTCCATCTTCCTGACTTTTCCTTACCAGTTAATTCTCACAGACCTCACCCGCCCCACCAACCCATTAGACCAGGGGTGGGGAACATTGTGGGCCAACTTTGACGGGGGGCAGGGCAATCCACATGTCAATCAGGTGATGTGATCGCGTTGTCACATGATCGGCAGGTGGATTGCCCCCACACCTGTCTCATTCTCAACATAAGAGGCAGAAAGAGGGAGCATGTAAAGGGCCGCAAAGCCTGCCCTGAGCTGATCCTGTCAACATTTTACAGTCTTCCCCTGCTTTTCCTTTGCCTCCTGCCCAGTGCTGGTGAGGCAAAGGAATGCCAGCCTCTCTATGCCTTCACCAAAGCTTTCACTGCCCTCAAGGTCTCTCCAAGCCTCGCTTCCTTCCGTCCTCACTGAGCCTCCCACTCTTCTCCCCATTGACCTCACCAAGCCTGTAGTTAATAATAATAATAATAATAATAATAATAATAATAATAATAATAATAATAATAATAATTTATACCCTGCCCGTCTGGCTGGGCTTCCCCAGCCACTCTGGTTGGCTTTCAACAAAATATTAAAATACAGTAATGCATCAAACATTAAAAGCTTCCCTAAACAGGGCTGCCTTCAGATGTCTTCTAAAAGTCTGGTAGTTGTTTTTCTCTTTGACATCTGGTGGGAGGGCGTTCCACAGGGCGGTGCCACTACCGAGAAGGCCCTCTGCCTGGTTCCCTGTAACCTCACTTCTCACAGTGAGGGAACCGCCAGAAGGCCCTTGGCGCTGGACCTCAGTATTAAAATTCCCAGCACTCTTAACAAACTACAGTTTGCAGGATTCTCTGGGGGCAAACCATAAGGTTTAAATGTGCTTTACATGTGCTTTATATCTGACTACTGCTCACATCAATTGATGAACACACATATTGACATTTATTAATGATCACACACGTTGATATTTTTGTTTTTCTAATTTTCTGCAGGGTTCCCCCCCCCCTTTGTTCTGTTCTTCTCAAAAGCTGCAAAACCCCAAACTGGGAATTTAATGTGTGCATAATACCCATTATCTCCCTGGAAGAAAAATATCCACCCCACCACTTGGCCTACTAAACGTGGCTGTGGGAGGAAAAAGGAAATAAAGCCCAAAGTATCAGATTTACACAAGGGAGCATCTGAATAATTGGCTGGAGCACAGCAGAGGGGAACAGGGAGCATTTAAATATATATCTATAGCTTGGTCTTTGTAGCAAATGGCAATGGTTTTGTGTCAAGAGATTAACCTAGAGGTAATGACCCCGAACATCTTCCTGGGATTTACAGCATGAACTTGCAAGTTGAGGACAAAGGAAGGGGGATGACATTCCAGCCAAGGTGCAGAAGCCAGAGCCAGTTAAACTCTCATTTTATAAGCCCATTTTAAAAAGTTCACGATCTTTTCATAGGCTACAGAAGAGCAATAAAATTATGATGCCTGGTTCAAATGGCGGGGAGTGTAACGTGTTTGGGAAATGGCAGAAGGAAGGCAAAAGCCTTCTTTCTCTCTCTCTCTCTCTGACAGGTTTAAAAAGTTGTAGATGCTGGTGGTCTTTCTTTAAATGCCAGGCTGTGGCCTGCTGCTAACTAGAGGGAAATGTATATTATTACTCCGGCGACATGCTGTTCATTCACAATGAATGAAGGACAAGCTGGAGACGGATTGTAGGAAAATGCAACCAAAGGCCAACCAGACTTTTTTGACCTCTGAGTACTAGTAAACAATTGCTTCCCTTGTGCTGCCATTTAGGAATATATTGACTTTTGACTCCTACTCATCGGAGTGTTTGCAATGTGTGGTAGAAAGCCTTACTTATTCCACACACTTATACCTTACCAATTGACTACAGGCCACCATTTTTGAAATATTGGCTGTACTACACGTTTTCTTAACATTCATTATCTTTTAGGATTAGGGTTCCCAGGTTGACATTACAGTGGTACCTCGGGTTACATACGCTTCAGGTTACATACGCTTCAGGTTACAGACTCTGCTAACCCAGAAATAGTGCTTCAGGTTAAGAACTTTGCTTCAGGATGAGAACAGAAATTGTGCTCTGGCGGTGCGGCGGCAGCAGGAGGCCCCATTAGCTAAAGTGGTGCTTCAGGTTAAGAACAGTTTTAGGTTAAGAACAGACCTCCGGAACGAATTAAGTACTTAACCCGAGGTACCACTGTACAATCCAAGATGCTTCAAATGCATTTGTAGAACAGCAACTAATATTTTATGGAAATAGAAGAATTGTCGCCATGCTTTAGGAAGATACTGACTTTCCATATTTGTTCCCAGCTGTTTTTGTGATGGAGGAGAGTTCTTGACTTCTTGCATGAGGGCTACCAGGAAGCATCTGGCTTGGCTACTTTGGGGGAAAGATGGTGGAATACAGGATGCCTTATTCTGATATGGCAAGGCTCTTAGGTTCTTACGTGGCATGGCGCCACGTTGTTTGGGGCTGATTCACATGACACCCTGCAAATGGCCAGATGTGGATTGAGTGAACTGAAGTATTCAAGATGGTTGCTTGACTGCTCAATCAGCCTCCTGTCTTTCCTATCCAAACAAGCTGATAAAGCAACAAAGTGGTAAATCACTCATAGAAACCCTTTGCAAGTAATTCAAAACCCACTCCTCCTCCTCCTCCTCCTCCTCCTCCTCCTCCTCCTCCTCCTCATCCCTCTATTTGTTTGTTGCCTTTGCACAAAAATTAATGCTGAAAGTGGTTAATAATAATAATAATAATAATAATAATAATAATAATAACAACAACAACATTATTTATACCCAGCCCATCTGGCTGGGTTTCCCCAGTCACTCTGGGTGGCTTCCAGCAAAAGATTAAAAGTACATTAAAACATCAGTCATGGAAAAACTTCCCTAAACACAAACAAAACACCAGAAACAAAACTTCCCCTTCACAACAAAACACCAGAACATCAACAATTAGGATAACTCAGAATAGTGGCAATAATAAAACAGCAACGTAAGAGCATGTAGAAAAACGGCATAAAAAGAAACAACATTATGGTACTATTAATGGCAACAGGTGCTAGAAAACTCAAAAAGAAACAGGGGAATTTGGTTTTACCTTGGTCCTGGAAGTTCTAGTCATTCCTTCCGTGCATACGACAAATTAACCAAGAATCAAATTAGTCTGGTCAATTATCACGGCCTCAGCTTCTCCAGGGCTTCAGTGCCTCTTGGGTGCCACCCATTAAGGTGGCATTAAGGCTTCCAAAGGCCAGGAGGCAGGTAGCTGGGAACACTAATTCTTTGAGGTTACATAATTATGAATGTGCATTGCAGGGAGCGGCAACAGACTGGAGGAAGTCTCTTACATGCAGCTGAAACATGCAGAGACCTCTTTAAACATGGTTGGGAAGATAGTCTGGTCCTGAAATGGACCGGACTGATAAGGCTCTTCAAGATGGGTTCAGAAAGCTTTAGAAACCCGCTTCCTTCAGGGCCTGTTGACTGTTTTCATTTAAATTGTCACTTCCCCAAAAGTTACTGGGGAGGGATATGCATGTAATCCAGTGGGCAGCATGTGGAACTGATTCCTGAATTTGAATCTCTGCTCTGCCATGATGTTCACTGGGTGGTCTTGGTCCAGTCAGTGTCTCTCAGCCAAATTTACCACAGATGGCTGTTGTAAGGACAAGGCACTACTCTGAGCCCCCTGGGAGAAGTAAGGTCAGCATAGAAATGTGATCGATAAGTATCTTGCCCCCTGATCTTTCAGACCAGCTTGGTATGCCTTCCTCCTGCACAATTTTCTTTTCTGTGTGTAGGAGTGCCACGGCACACTAAACTTTGACATTCAAAGCCCCTTTGCCAGTGCTCTTCAGCGTAGCATCTGGGTTCTTTGCTTGACTGATGATTCCTGCTTGGGCATCTTGGTATTTGAGATAGCTCTGGACGGCGGAGGCCCCAGCTAGGTCATCTGTCACTCAGCCTTTGAGCCATCCATGAGTGTGTAAACGCATTTTCATTTTACCCTACTAAGGTCTTTGTCCCAGGAAAATGCTTTAAACGTAGCAGCTTTATACGGATCTGTAAAATTGTATATTCTGTTCCGTCTTACAGATATCTGCATTCTTACCCTCAATCTCCACTTTCTGTAGTAGCCAGTATTTACAATGATTCTAGAAAAACCTTCTAGATAATCCCTTTTCTAATGGATCAGCAAAACCTTTCCTGAACCTCTTCCTCCAGGAATGTATATTTTCCTCAACCTCCTTAAGGTTGATCTCACGTTAGAATTTTACATATGTCAACATTACAGATCCATGAAGGTCTATTGTGTTCTGTGGTAGCTATCTGCCATTGTAATCAGAAGTGGCCTCTTTGAGCCTGTCCACACCAGAGTTTACGATATGATATGATACAATACAATATGATAATCTTTATTGTCATTATCCCATACGGAACAACGAAATTGAAAAAACTACATAAGATATTCAAAAACCAACAAGCCTGCTATCCCAGCTATCTCAACCTGGTTAGCCCCCTAAAAACTCTGATACCCCATTTTTAAATACTATATACTCCCATAGAGACTCTTTACACTGCGTTTAAAACCAAAATCGCATTTGGTTTGAAACTGTTTCTCAGGTGGCCAGTCCTAGTCTTTATAACCCTGTACCTTCTTCCAGAAGGCTGAAGCTGAAATAGATCATTTCCGGGGTGTGCACTATCCTTCACTATCTCTGCAGCTTTCTTATGGCACCTGGAATCATAGATTTGATTTACTGTGTGTTCACAGCTGTTTGTATTCCCATTTAATCTGCGTAGTCTAAATGACATTGCCCTCAAACAACTCCATGCTTTCCCCTGTAAATTCTGGTTTACCCGCTATGGGAAAAATCCAGTAAGTTAGGGAAAATGGGGCTCCAAACCACTTCACTTGAGGTCAAAGACAATTTGTTTCAGTGTTTTGGGGTGAGTGGATCCACTGTCACTTTCTGCAGCCCCCGGTTCATTGCCAAATACATCCTCAAGGCTTCCATTTATTTTTTGGCCACATACAATGGAACAGGCAATAATGCAGGAACATTGAGGAAGTGCCACAGAACAACTGATAAAGTACTGGACAGTTTGGTGGTGTGCCACTCCACACCTGACACCAGTCTCATGGCAGCTGCTTATTTGGAGGAAAAAGAGGAGAGGTGATTCAGCAGCAAGGTTGGTGCAGTGCAAACACACCAGCAGATGTAGTGGATTGGCTCTGCTGATATGTTTGCACAGATCAGGGTTCAGGTGAGTGGTAGCACCCTATCATGCAATCCATCACTGTGCAGCTTTAATGCATCAATGACCTGTTGCTGTATACAGACACAACAGAAAAAAGCAGTCAGGAGCCCCAAGCTAAAACTGTGCCACATTTTGTGAGTATTTTTGCCTTGGAGATTTGTTTGTAGTTTTAATTACTCTTTGCTATATCGAAATAATCTCTGTAGGCTTCCAGCTGAAGGGAACTGGTCAAGCTGGAAGTCAGTGCTGCCTCAGGACTTTTTGTTTCCGTGGCAACCGTAACCATGGCTACCAGCATCTGTTTGGAGCTGTAAGGGGCAAGCATGTTCAAGCTCCTGTGCAAATGAAGCGATTCTCTGAACATGGTGTGCAATTTCCTTCCTAGCTAGAAAGCATTTGTCCGAGTCTGTGGACTCCAATTTTAAGCTAGAAGATTCTCCGATAAAAATGAGTGTGGTAAAGAACTATCTATGGGTGGACAAATTAAGGTACTTCATCAAAAGTCATAACTTAGAAATGGGTCCTGGTGTTGTTGTTTTTTAAATTAGTTTTTATTGAAGATTTTTGTGTGTGAAACAAACAGATAAGCAAGGAAAGGTACATATAGCAAACTGAATTCCCCCAACCCAACTCCATAAGTGGCAGAAAAAACTACACTCATCCATTTTCTCACACAAAAAGCCACAAATTCCTGCACCTCTCTTCCTCAGTGAGGATGGGGAATTCCTAAAATAGAACTTACCGTATTTTTCGCCCTATAGGACGCACTTTTCCCCCTCCAAAAATGAAGGGGAAATGTGTGTGCGTCCTATGGGGCGAATGCAGGCTTTTGCTGAAGCCTGGAGAGCGAGAGGCGTCGGTGCGCTTCTCCCCGCTGCCAGCTCCACAAGCGCCTGGGGGGGAAATAATTTTTTTCCCCTTTATTTCCCCCCCAAAAAAACTTGGTGCGTCCTATGGGGCGAAAAATATGGTACACAGAAAATAGAACTTAAAAGAGAATACACAGCAGGTGGCGCTGTGGTCTAAACCACTGAGCCTCTTGCGCTTGCCGATCAGAAGGTTGGCGGTTTGAATCCCCGCAACAGAGTGAGCTCCCGTTGCTCAGTCCAAGCTCCTGCCAACCTACCAGTTCGAAAGCATGCCAAAAAGTGCAAGTAGATAAATAGGTACTTCTCTGGCTGGAAGGTAAATGGTGTTTCCATGTGCTGCTCTTGTTTCGGTGTTCCGTTGCACCAGAAGCTGCTTAGTCATTTTGGCCACATGATCCGGAAAAACTGTCTGCGGACAAATGCCAGCTCCCTTGGCCTGTAAAGCGAGATGAGCGCTGCAACCCCAGAGTCGTCTGAGACTGAACTTAACTATCAGGGGTCCTTTACTTTTACCTTTATATCTCCAACCAAGTGTGCCACATAATCCCATACATCTTAGATTTGGAACGAAGCAATGGGTGCACATGGAGATAGAAAAATGGGTCCTGTTGATGGAAACCTGGGTTACTGAAGGGGGAAATTGCTCTCTCCTCCTCCTCCTTCTATGTGTACAACTCTAAAAGGTAAAGGTAAAGGGACTCCTGACCATGAGGTCCAGTCGTGACCGACTCTGGGGTTGTGACGCTCATCTCGCTTTATTGGCCAAGGGAGCTGTTGTACAGCTTCCGGGTTATGTGGCCAGCATGACTAAGCCACTTCTGACGAACCAGAGCAGCACATGGAAACACCGTTTACCTTCCCACTGGAGTGGTACCTATTTATCTACTTGCACTTCGACATGCTTTCAAATTGCTAGGTTGGCAGGAGCAGAGACTGAGCAACGGGAGCTCACCCCGTTGCGGGGTTTCGAACTGCTGACCTTCTGATCGGCAAGTCCTAGGCAAGTCTGTGGTTTAACCCTCAGCGCCACCCGCTTTACACATCTAAACATGCTTTAAAGACACTCTTTTCCTAACATCTCCAATGAAAACTACATCTGAAGGAAAAGCCTCTCTCAAACTAAGTGCTGTTTTTTTGTTTTTTAGCTGGCTGAGACTTTCTATGGAGAGAGGGGAGGAAATGATCATTCTTGAATTCCGGATTCTTATCCCTTGCCTCACCCCCTCTTTGATGTCAGCCATAGTGGCCCAGCTTACATGGCATAAAATGCAGCTCTGCCCCCTCTGATCTCTAGAGTAGGCTGCCTAATGAAGCAGACAACAGCGGCCGCTCTTGTGCAAAGCCACAACCCTTGGTCCCCTTGGGTTTTCCTCTTTCCCTGCCTCCCCCCACCCCCACCCCACAGCCTGTGCTCTTTGCTTTGCCCCTCATTAGCAAATGCAAGCTCTAGGCCTGGCAGATTTGCTGAGTGACAGGCTGTCAGACTCGCTCATCTGGATGACCCAGGCTCACTGTGCCTCTCTGTTGTCATGGGCTATGAAATATACTTGGAGTCAAGAGTGGATTTCATGCTCTTTATTCAGCTCATAGGGGTGAGGAGGAATGGAAGTTCCCCCAGAATGTCTGCTTTATATACATTACTTACACAATGGGCTCCACGTGATTGGCTAATTCCGGGATTCTCCTGTAGGCCAATCAGGTTGCGGATTCACTTCCACCTGGAGCTGGATTGGGTGGCCCCTGTGGACCACTCAGACTGCTGCATTCTGAATCCTATTGTTCTAGGACCAATCAGACTGCTGCCTTTTGGATCCTATTCAACTCAGTACATAACGGGCTACTTCTGCGCTCTGCTCTTAGCTTGAGCGAGAGAGCTTCATGATACCAGAACCGGCAGGAAAAAGAAGACTCTGGCTGGGATTTCAAAGGCTTGGCACGACACAAGACTCAGACTGATGGGCTGGTTTGCAGGAAGGAAGGGGCACAAGTTCATGAGGAAATCAAAAGTTGGGGCTTTAGTAACAATAGAACGAATCTATGGCTGCATATGGAGCATGAGAGAAATTCACTAAGAATATTGCTCCACCAGTGCATTCCTGGTGGAATGAGCTGCCCTCTCCTCCCTGATTATGTTGTTCTGGGGGTTCTCCTGTTCCCCAAAAGCCAAATTGTGGGGCAAGAGGGGCTTGCAGGGGGAGGAGAGGAGGGAAGCGCTGTTACACCAGCAGAAGGCCTTGCACAGTTTTTCCACTGCAGTAATGGGACTGAGTAGTGCAGTCACCTGTTTCTTTCCAGGAAAGTGCTATTTCCATAATCACAGCCGCCAGGAGGTGGCGTGTTAGACATTTGTATGGAAGTTCCTTGTTACACCCTTAAGTAGGGGTGTAAGAACCTGGTTTAACATTTATGCGCTTTAATCCTGGCATCAAGTCGATGAATGGCCTGCCCGTAATGACTCTTGTCCCTTGGAGCTCCCTCACATTGCAGCGCGGAGAGGACTGCTGCGACAGAAACGGGTCCCTTTTTCCATTTCCTTGATGTTTTGGCGTTGAAACTGTCCCATTACGTCTGGGCTTAATTTCATTTTGTGCTCCTATTCATCTGACCTCTCTTGTGTTTTTTAAATCAACAGCCCCCTCCACAGATATACGATAAGCAGCTGGATGAAAGAGAACACACAATCGAAGAGTGGAAAGGTAATCTCATTTTTTTTCAAAAAGAAAGGGGACCTGATGCTTCTCTGAATGTCCTTCTCTGTTTCTTCCCTCATTTTTCTGTTGAGGACCACATCCCCTTGTTCACTCTGCTGGAAGACACATGTAGGTGGGGCAGGAACTGGTGATGGGTGCAGCCGAAGCCAGTGGGGGGCAGGTCCAGAGCCAAAAGTGGGCGGGGTCACCCTTTTATCTCCTTTTGCCACCAATTTTTCTCTTTCTTAAGGGACACGGGTGGCGCTGTGGGTTAAACCACAGAGCCTAGGAATTGCTGATCAGAAGGTCGGTGGTTCGAATCCCCGTGACAGGGTGAGCTCCCATTGCTCGGTCCCTGCTCCTGCCAACCTAGCAGTTCGAAAGCACGTCAAAGAGAAAGTAGATAAATAGGTACCGCTCCGGCAGGAAGGTAAACAGCGTTTCTGTGCGCTGCTCTGGTTCACCAGAAGCGGCTTAGTCATGCTGGCCACATGACCCAGAATCTGTATGCTGGCTCCCTTGGCCAATAAAGCGAGATGAGCGCCGCAACCCCAGAGTCGGCCACGACTGGACCTAATGGTCAGGGGTCCCTTTACCTTTACCCTTTTCTCTTTCTTCCTTTTCCTCCCCACCCACCAGGCCAAAAGAGTAGGGACAGATTACTCTTGCTAGAGGTCTGGACTTCTGATCACTTGCGGAGGCCTTCCCCTCTCCCCCCCCCCCCCACTTCTTCTTTCATGGCTTCATCATCAGATAAATTGGTAAAAATGGATGTGGACTAGTAACTTTCACAGACTCCTTTACAGGGCTGATAATTTATTGAGGTCTTCTATTTGCTCTTTCTTTGAATGGTGCTGGGGGGAAGCTAGCAACTCCTCTCCACCTTTGTAACTGGCTCTGTTGTCTCTTGCAGAATTAATCTACAAGGAAGTAATGAATTCTGAAGAAAAGACTAAAAATGGTGTAGTAAAAGGACAGCCTTCTCCCTCAGGTACTCATTCCCAGTGAATGACCATTTTGTGCTCGCTGCAGGCTCCATCGTACAGTGATGGATTCTCACCAAAGTGTCTTAATCTGCTGCTATTAATTCAGACGTAAGCAGCCGCAGCTTTGAGGCTGAACATTACTTTTAGACAATTTGGTACATGGAACTGAAGATGAATTGCATTAATTGAACTCCAGATTCTTATTTTTCTTTTTTTGGTAAAGGCGGCATGAGAGTCTAGGTTACTGTCAGGACTTTGGATGGATGAACACAGTTGTTTCAAGTCTCTATACTGATTCCACCCATCCATCCATTTATCCATCCATCCATTTCTTTATTATGGCCAATGACCAGCATGTTACTGCATCCATAGATAAATCACTTGGGTTGGTGTACTTGTGGCCAGCCAGATCCTTAACCATGATTTAAGGATGAGCTGCTCCCTTTCAACTGCATCTCACCCCAAACTGCAAATTCACCCTGCCAAGAATAACCACGGCTAAAGATTATCTTTGCACTTACCTTAATTGTGATTAATGCCAGTCCTGCTCCAGTTCTGAACCTCCAGTCGGAAATCTGCTTGCCAGCTGAGAAACTAATAAATCTCAGTTTTTGTGCTGCCTGCCTGGGACAGGGGGATTGTCAAAGACCGGATAAACTGCAGCCCATAGCTGGTGGACTATTAAGTCACCAGGTTTTTCTGGGCTTACTTAATGGTCACTAGGTCCCCTTTGAACCAGAGTTTAGGAACCATTGTGAGAACGGGATTCTGGACTAGATGGGCCTTTGGGCTGACCTAGCAGTGCTGTTCTTGTGTTCTCATAAAGCCCACTAAACATTTTCCTCGCCTGACTCCACCTAGGTACAGTCACAGGTGCAAAGCACCCTCCAAACTGTCCAAGCAATTGGCAAGGACAAGGCACAAAGAAAATTTGATGATAGGTTGCCAGATTAGCAATGGGCCCAATGGAGTTTTTCAGTGCCACGCGCATTGATTTCAGTTCTGGTGACAGAAAGGCGATTCAACAGATTCTTGCAGAGCAGAAAGTGAAAAGCAAAGCATGCAGCTTTGATTTAAGAGCTTCCTGCATGTGCCCGGCGTCATCTTTCTTCAAGATGGAGTGGGTATCAGAATAAATCATGGTCCACAAGCACATCTGTCACACAGAGCTGTGTGTGTTGGGTGATTTATGTGTAACAATAACAGAGTTTGCTTGCGTGGGGAAGTAATTTGCAAGGACTAATTAAGTATTGGCTTTCATCTAAAATGGATCATCGCCTAAAATGGAGCATCATGGGTTGAGGGTGGGTCCTCTAGACAAGATCAGGGTGGGTGTTGGGGTCTGCAGGGGAAGAAGAGGAAGCCTCATTGAACAAGCGAAAGTCTGCTTGTGTGATGTTGGAATATCACCCTTTTTTCATTTTATTTCCTCCATCTTGATATATTCCAGTGTTTTTCTTCCATTTACATTTTCATTTTCAGCTCCATGCAATTTGATGGTTTGGGTTGTCGTAAATTTTAATAAGGGATGGGGAAACCAGCTATTTGATGAAGCGATATTTTTTTTCTGGGCTACTTTATTTCTCTAATGGGGGTGGGTAGGAGGGAATGTTATCAGTGGAAAACATGAGAATGCTCCATGCAGTCAATTAAAATTAAAGATGGTGGGAGTATGGGGCAGTGAAGGAATGGTCTACCAGTGCATTGGAGAAGAGTAATACAAGTTTGGATATGCAGCCCATTCCTGCAGCAGTCTGTGCCAACATTGCAAGAAACAGTCACATATCTGTGGTTCCCTGAGGACTATGGGAGAATTGCAAAAATGTATAATATAAAAGGCACTTGGATTTTTTTTTAAGGGTTCACTGGTTGTATTAGAAAAATAAACCTATACAAAGGTATAAATCCCAAACTTCACAAATACAGAATCCTCTCTCTATGTAATTTAGCTCTTAATCTCAGCCACCATAGAAAATGACAGACGCAGCTCTCACCTGGGAAGCCTCTTCCCTCCCAATCTCTCATCTTTGGAGATCTTCACTCCCCCACCTCTCACTCAAGGTCCTCCCACCATATTATATATATATATTTTGCCACCTTCATTTGGGTCCCCAGTAGTATCCCAGAAGGGGAGATTCCCCCTAGTGGTGGCTCCTCTGACAATCATCCACTGATAATCATCTGACAAGAAGCCATACTGAGGCCATGCCTCTGAAAACAACAGGCCGGTTTCTTATGTAACATTTTGTTTTTATGTCTGGAGGATTCTCAAATACAAAATGGGTAGACTATGCATCTTTCAAGAGTGGGGCATGTGCATTTAAATGTGCATATATTTTTATTTATTTAAAAAGAAACCATCCTGACAATATAGATGTGGGGTTTGCACGGGATCAGTGGTGTAGCATGGGAGCGGTTGCCCCAGGTGCAAAATTGTTAGGGGCGCATAATTTCAACGCCCGTTGTTGCCTCAATTCAGCTGTGTGTCTTCCATTGCTGGGCTCTGTTGAAAATGGCTTCTCCATGTGAACCAGGAAGTGACCTCTGTTTGACATGGATGCCATTAGGCAGTTGAATGTGCATGCATACTCCATCTGTTCCCCCCCCCCCGCCGTGTGGCCCCAGGCTCTGGCAACCCACGCTATGCCACTGAACACAATTAGCGATTGTTTTCCTTCCAGATAGGTAGCCGTGTTGGTCTGCCATAGTCAAAATAAAAAAAATTCCTTCCAGTAGCACCTTAAAGACCAACTAAGTTAGTTCTTGGTATGAGCTTTCGTGTGCATGCACACTTCTTCAGATACTTCTTCTGTGTATCTGAAGAAGTGTGCATGCACACGAAAGCTCATACCAAGAACTAACTTAGTTGGTCTTTAAGGTGCTACTGGAAGGAATTTTTTTATTTTCCTTCCATTCACACTTCTTTGGATCCTGATCATAATACATACATACATACATACATAAATACTGAATTGTGCTGGAGCTGAAGCAAATTCTCTTGTTATCTCTCAAACATTCCCAGGGCTTTCAGGTTGAATCACGCCGGTGTTCATTTTCTTAGCACAGGTGCAGCAGTGAACAGCAGCGAAAGCCTCCCTCCATCCTCATCCGTCAATGACATTTCCTCCATGTCCACAGACCAGACCCTGGCGTCGGACACTGACAGCAGTTTGGAAGCTTCTGCAGGGCCCCTCGGTTGTTGCAGGTGACTAGCCGCCTGCCTGCGAAACCCGACGTTCTTCAGGAGATGATGTAATTTAGGGGAGGGGGGGAAGAATCATTGTGGTCATAAAAGAATTCGATGATGGCAAGGAAGAGAAAAAAAATTAAAGGAAAAACAAACACACATAATGATTAAATAAAACAAAACCCTTTCAGCCTGCTTCTCTTAAAAGAGTTATGTAAATGCAGCTAAGCTCAAGTGTATATTTAACTTAATAGTTGCTCTGCTTTGGTCTTCTTCCGATGATGCTTACTGCAAAACGAGAAAAAAAAAGGGGGGAAAGGAGCCTTTTTTCATAAATTTTGCAAAACTTTAATGGCTGCAAAACCAGCAACTGCAACTGTCCTTTTTCACGTTGGCATGACAAGGTGGCCAGAACCCCAACCCTTTATGTGTATACATGTGTGCATATCTAACCCTTTCTGCTTCTGTTTTCAGCAGATGTACAGAAAACTGCACATGTATCTCGGTGTACATACATGCAAATATGCATTTGAGGATATATATGCAGCTGTGTGTGTCCCTGTATCTAAAGAGCAGGCGTCCATATGTGTGCACACAGCCCGCAAGTAGACAACTGAACCTCCTGGGGGGGGTTAAATGCAAATTTCATCTGTAATATAATTCTCATTGTACAGCCTGTTTAGTTGGTCCTTGGGTTAATTTAAATAAGTAGGGGAAAAGTCAAACCGAAGCTCTCTCAGAATCTTGATGATGTAGAGTCCTATATTTCGGCACTGTTTTTAATAGCGGTTTGTTTGGAGGAATAATAGAGGAAGGAAGTTCAATGGGATTGTCCTTGTTAAATGCTGATGGATTTCGAGTTGTTGTTGTTGTTGTTTGAATGAATATGTATGTGGAGCTAGGGGAGTTGTCAGGAGAGAGGCCTGTTTGTGTGGATGCAGGATTCTGGACTAGATGATTCTCTTGGAACACCAGGGGCTTCTCGGGCACCATATTTCCAGGAACCTCCACTGCCTTGTGTGACTGCGTTCGTTTTTTAGATAAAGGCTGTAAGAAATGGATCAAATTGGGTTGGCCAGGGTCAAGCAGAGTAGTTCCCTAAATGAGGGGAAGTCAGCTTGTAGAAGTTCTGTGAGAGCCGGTGTGGTGTAGTGGTTAAGAGTGGTAGTCTCGTAATCTGAGTGTCTCCGCTCCTCCACATGCAGCTGGTGGGTGACCTTGGGCCAGTCACACTTCTCTGAAGTCTCTCAGCCCCATTCACCTCACAGAGTGTTTGTTGTGGGGGAGGAAGGGAAAGGAGAATGTTAGCCGCTTTGAGACTCCTTCGGGTAGTGATAAAGCGGGATATCAAATCCAAACTCCTCCTCCTCTTCTTCTTCTTCTTCTTCTTCTTCTTCTTCTTCTTCTTCTTCATCTGATATGGTCCTGGGAATCTATTAGGCAAGAAAGGTTGTAAACTTCTTCTTTTGTAGTAAAACTCATGCTGGTGTTGGGGAGCAGGCTCCTGAATCAAGGCAGAAGTGAAAGATGAATGATATTGAGTGGAGGCAAATAGAACACCTGTGTTTGTTTTTCCCAAACCCTATCATTTATTTGTTCACGATGAAGGACCTCGAGGTGGTCGCAGTCTGGAAGACCTTCACTAGAGAGAGGTTCTCCATAACCAGAACTGTTGCTTATTGGCAGATAGGCTTCTCATTCGGACGGCCTCTCTGTGCATGTAGAATACTCCAGTTGGAGTGACAAGGCAAGGGAGTCAGATTAAAAGAAAGGGGTGTTTCTAATGTATATTTATTACGTGTATAGCTGTTTAGTGCATCAAAGAAAGGAGGTTTGGAGCAGCACCAACCTAGGCTGCGAACAACTCCAACTCTGTCTTTTTTTTTTAAAAAAAAATGCATCTTAACTATTCCCAACATTAATTGGAAGGACAGTGAATGGCTAGTTGCTTTCAGCTTTACAATTTCCCTCTTTGCTACCTTTTCATTGCAACACATAATCTGAATATTCCCCAGGCCTACACCAAAAGTGGTTACACAAGCAGTGACCTGACTCGCCCCCAACCCCCGCTCCCCCCGGAAATCAGATATACAGATTCTACAGATACTTGTGTGCATGAATGGATGGCAACCCAACATTTATTTTATTTTATTTTTTGAGAATCTGAGGTGTCATGTACTACACTATGTTGAAATTTGTCCAGGAGACTAGGAGTCAAAACTTTAGGGATAAACCTCTAAGAGTTAGCCTTTATGCCATAATCAAATGGCACAAAATACGAACACAACTCTTAACATTTATTTTTGGTCAGATGTGAAACCAGCCATTCCTAACATGGCTGAATAGTGTGAAACTAAACTGATTCTTTTTAAAAAAAATTAAAGCAAGTGCTAATAATATTTTCATGAAGGCAAATAAATAAACAAACAGATGTATAAAAAACAAACAACCATAATGTAACCCCTTTGAGTGACACCATCTAGACCAGGCATGGCCAAACTCGGCCCTCCAGCTGTTTTGGGACTACAGTTCCCATCCCTGACCACTGGTCCTGTTAGCTAGGGATGATAGGAGTTGTAGTCCCAAAACAGCTGGAGGGCCATGTTTGGCCATGCCTGGCCTAGACTGAACCACACATTCTTTCTCTTCTGAAAGGTGGCCATAAACAAATTTAGAAGCATATCCTTCCTGAAATAGTTATGACCAGACAATTTCATTTCCACTTACTAAATAAAGATGTAGGACAGGTAGAATTTTCCTTAAATAAAAAGGAACGGAACACTTTTCGTTAGTGCAGTATGTATAGCAGCAATAAGCAAAAAGTCACTACTGCAAAAAATAATAATAACTAAATAAAAATAAATAGCAATATAGGGGGCAATCTATCAATTGCTGCCGGTGCATCACAGTTACCGCATGCATCTTCCATTGAAATGGAAGCCACAAAGCAGCTTTGATTGATTTCCCGCGTATTCTTTCTGAAAGCCATGAAACGATATCCGTGTGTGGCACTAACCTTAACTCAGCCCACATGAAACCCCAATGCACAAGAAATGGCAGTACTTTAATGGGACACAGTAGTGCACTGAGGATGCCACGAAGGCAATAACAGAGAAATGACGCTCTAAGCAATAATGGCAATAATGGCATCTGCTAGCTGTGTATTTTGTTGCCCAGATATAATGGGCAATTTAAAAAAAGCCACTTTCCACTGTTTTGGTGCTGAGACCACAGGTAACAGGGAGCCTTTTGGAACTGAAGACCATTAGCTTGTCAATATCAGAAGCCACAATCCATAACAGCATTGAAGCATCCAGACTCGCTGGTGATACTAAGTTACTCAGGGACGGGGGGCGAAATCCCATCAGAGAGTTTGAGAAAACTCTACTGAATGCCTGGCTGGGGGATAGAATGGCAGATGAAGTTCCATGTAAGTGCCAAGCCATGTTCATTGGGAAAAGATAAAACGAAAGTCAGTAATCTGCAGCCAGCAAGGAAAGACAGATAACCTTGAGATCATAGAGTGTTTACCGAAAACATCGGTTGACTGTACTGCAGCTGTGAAAAGGGCAGATGTGGTGTTAGGAATTATTAGGCAAGAAGCTGGAAACCAAGCAAGCACAGATCCTGAAACTGTTACAGAAATCTGTGGCCCACCCTCATTTAGAGGTGTCATTCTGGCCGACTGACATAGCAAAAACGATATTATCAGAATATAGAAAAGAATGAGGGGATCTAAAATATTTTCAAGGGCTTTAGTTTCTTTCTTAGGGTGACATGTCTAAAAAGTTAGGGGGCTTGGCTTAGGGAACAGAAAATGTAGCATGGGCCTGACAGAGACATCTAAAACAATTAACACTTTGGAATAAGCATGTAAAGAGAGAAAGTATGGTATCTCTTTCTAAATACTGGTGCTTGAGGTAGGTTGTCCGACGGCATCCAGGGAATCTGATTGGCAATGATTCCAACCAAAGAAAAATAAACATTTCACCACACATAACTAACATACACAGGACGGCTTTTTAAAAGGCTTTAAACACAATTCAAGAGAATTGTCCATCACTGTTTATCTATCTTGTTGCCATTTCAGACATTCTAGTGTATGTAGGTCAGATCAATAGATGATGAAAGCAAGGGATTGTCTGTTAGCGGGAGTCTGCTGCCTTGCCTTAAATTTAGCTTCCGAAATTTTGTCTGTAAGACACAGTTCTGTAAATTTGGTCCTGCCTATACAAGTGGCAGATGACTGAGCCACCCATCATTTGACATAGCAACCCTGTCAGTGCTGTTGTAGCAGGTCCAGCCTGGAAGGGAGGCTGTAAATAGTCCTGTTAATGCATATATATATATGGAGTGCTGAGACAAAATGGGAGCTGAGAAATCATAGAATAGAATCATAGAATCATAGAGTTGGAAGAGACCACAAGGGCCATCGAGTCCAACCCCCTGCCAAGCAGGAAACACCATCAGAGCACTCCTGACATATGGTTGTCAAGCCTCTGCTTAAAGACCTCCAAAGTAGGAGACTCCACCACACTCCTTGGCAGCAAATGCCACTGTCAAACAGCTCTTACTGTCAGGAAGTTCTTCCTAATGTTTAGGTGGAATCTTCTTTCTTGTAGTTTGAATCCATTGCTCCGTGTCCGCTTCTCTGGAGCAGCAGAAAACAACCTTTCTCCCTCCTCTATGTGACATCCTTTTATATATTTGAACATGGCTATCATATCACCCCTTAACCTCCTCTTCTCCAGGCTAAACATGCCCAGCTCCCTTAGCCGTTCCTCATAAGGCATCGTTTCCAGGCCTTTGACCATTTTGGTTGCCCTCCTCTGGACACGTTCCAGTTTGTCAGTGTCCTTCTTGAACTGTGGTGCCCAGAACTGGACACAGTACTCCAGGTGAGGTCTGAAATGAATATCCTTCCCATGGCACATCTGCCCTTTGACTTTCAGGCCACACTCTCATATCTGTTCTTCTAAGTCTTGCTGGCCCTGTAACATACCTTCCTCAAGTGCTTTGGCCTGCCTGAATTGCATCTTTGAATTGTGATACTCCATCTTGCTTGGCTGGATGGAGAATGGGGTGGGGTGGAATAGCCTCATGACTTCTGCATGGCTGCAATGTAGCCTTCTTAGCAATGGTAAGAGGCACATATATTGCCATCCCTCCCCTCAATCACCACTAGCACTAACCACTAGGAAGGTTTCCTGAAAGGAAATGTGACCCTCAAACAGAAAAGGGTTCCTCACCCCTGTTCAAAGATGTGGTGCTCTAGAAGATATCCTGATATTTGCATCAAAACCTAAAAGTTGCTCTCTCAGAAGGCGGGGCTAGGCACATTCGATGTATGGCTCATAGCAGCAAGATCTTGAACCTCAGCCAATCACAAATACGTTTTGCTAGTGTTATTGACATTGTATTTCATTTCCTCAGAATACTCAGGGGTTTCAGCTTTTATTCAGGTGGCAACCTCCCAATTCATCTTGAATGCTTTAGGTGAAATTTGGCGCAAGACTTAAGCCCATGCAGCCGCCACCCCACCCCTGTTTTCTCCCTCCAAATATTTAGAAACATTTTTAAAGTTGGCGGGCTGAATAAAACAAAGGTCCAACAGTGGTGCTTGACATCTCCTACAGGGTTTTCGGTTATTGTGCAGCAGGCGTTATTACAGAAAAACAACTTAGTATCACAGAACTGTAGACTTGGCAGGGACCAGGGGGGTTGTCTAGTCCAGCCCCCTGCAATGCAGGAATCCTTTGTCCAACATGGGGGCTTGAACCCACAGCCCTGAGAGTCCCATGCTCTACTGACTGAGCTAGACTCAAAGTTGCCTTAATAAGCGTCCACTAAGTATACTTTTTCCTCCAAGGCTGGTCAACCCAAGAAGCTTTAATGCCCCACTGAACTCACTTTAAGTAACACATAGGGCCCTTCAACTTTAAACAGCAAACCCTTTTCTTTGAAATAGTGCAGTGCACTTGAGTTCAACTCTTAGCATAGTAAGGGAGGGCAACAAATGCAAACCACCTTGGTATTAGTAAAAGAATTAAATGATTCACGCTGGTTTAGTAAAAAGCTATTTTACTGTAAAAAGTAAACCCAGAAATCAAAACTGAACGCTTTGAGAGGTTCTTGAAAATGTTTGTTTATATTGTCCTTTTTTTTTGCTGGAAGAAACGTGCATAATTCAATTGGCATTGTATTTGAAGTGGATAAGGAAGTTCCTGTACTGAGTTTTGGCTTTATGAAGCCCATTAAAATCCCATCTGAAACAAAAATAATAATAATGTCCCACTGAACTAAAGGAAAACTGAGACTGGGCTATAAGTCAGTTGCCTGCTGCCATCTAAGAGCCACTTTTCCTTTGCTTCGTTACCAGTGCTTACCCCCCCCCCCAAAAAAAATGTTTAGAGTTACTCTCAATTTCCTACTCATATTGAAATACTGCCCCTCAATGCAGCCAAACTTAGATTCACAAAACATTTACCCCCCGCGTCCCCTCAGAAAAAAAGCACTGTGCATTACCATGTGCTGGTGAAAGCTGCACTATTTAAATTTCAGGCTGTTGTGCAGCTATTAAGGGCACAAAGCCCCCCTGCAAGGAAGAAGGCGGCAAATCTACTCTCAGCTCTCGGGTAAAGCTTTGTAGAAAACAGAGTTCCCACCAGTGGTTTTAGGGCATTTTGAAAACGCAACCACCACGATCTTATTTGTGTATTTCTCACAAACTGCTGGAGACGTGGCATTTACCTGCCCAGGCTTTGTCACTTGAGTGTAGGCCCGGCTCCTGCGAAAGTCCACCATCTGTAAAGAAATCTCTGCCTATAAGGCAGCTACGTAGTGCAATGGGTTAGAGTCTCAGACTAGCGTCAAGGAGATACAAGTTCAACTTCTCAAGAATCTCAGTTTTTGACTTTGGGCCAGCCACGAATGCCCAGCCTAAGCTACCTTACCTGTCATTCTGAGAAGAAAATTGGGAGGGCAAAATCATGAGGAAAGGTGGGATATGGATGTAATAAGTACAGCGAAACTCTTCCACTAAAATATTCATTTTCTATGTGTAGGGAATTTTATCATTTGTATGCAGTGGTTGGGTCTAGTTCACAGACTTGGAGGTGAAATTGATGAAACAGGGCTAAGGAAAGTAGTTTTGGGAACTTCTTGCAGATCTCCAGGTGGTTTGGAGTAGATTTACCAAATAACTCCCCCCTAAATTATACTGCTGGAATGAAGGAATGGCTGGGTGAGGAGTATCATTGTGAGGAGCAACTGTGAGTTCAGGTGCCTTAGAATGCTTTGATTCTAAGTGTTGATCTTTTGCACCTGGCTACACTTGGAGTCTCTCAGGTTCTGGTAAAAGGAAAGCCAATTCTCCAGGCCTTTGTTCATTCCTGAAATAGAGGACTCTTTCAAGAGGACAAGGGTTCCTATATTTGTCCCAGCTTTACAGAAGTAGCAGATGAAACTTTTACCACCTCTGCAGCCTCACAGTAAGAAAATTTAACCTGCTTTCTTAGTTCATTGGAATTGTTCTGGAAGCTCTGTTCTCAGTTGTGTCTGACTTGAATTGTCTTGTAGAGAAGGCTACTGGCCAAGTATGTATTTTACAAGGAAGAATTAGATTTTGTATGGCTAGTTTGGGGAAGCATACTGGTTTAGTATGGCTTATTTTTAAGAAAAGGAAGCTGGTAGTTTTGCTAGGTATGTGCAAATGTTTGGTCTCTTGATGGGCTGCTAAATTTAATATGAGTTTGCATTTTTTTTAGCCTGGAAATTGTCCATATAATATTGACTAGAACCCTGCACTGTCAAGAGTCTGATAGTTGAGCTGGTTTGAATTTCAAAGGATGGTTTTAATAAAGGGAGGGTAACACAGTGGACTTGAATTATTTCACAGATGTGTAAGAACTTAATGAGGAAAAAGCTTTTTGGGCCAAGGGGAGGGAAGAAATGTGTCTTTTTCCAACTGATGAGCTGGAGAAAAATAGCCCTGCTCATATATACTAGATCTCATTTTCTTATAAAAAGAATGCTTGGCTCATGGGCTGTGTTATTCAAACTTCATTTCTGTTCAGAAATGAAAAATGGGAGCCTGTAGTCAATGGTCCATCTACTTTAGGAATAGCTTCTGTAAAGTCAATAACTCCAAAGAGCTGCACAGATTGAGGCTTAACTAGTTTCTGGAGCGCTGCCTTAAACGGGAGAACTTTGATTTGAAACAGCTTATTCCCATCTTATATAATTATTAACAATTTAAGGCACCTTTTATATGTTGAAAGTAATAGTCTGAGCTCAGCAGACCCTGTGAGATTGGTGGTGAGATTCTTAATTTAAAGAACGGTGAGAATGCGCTTGTCTAAAGACCAAACTAGACATGACTGTAATTGCATGATTAGATTTAACGTGCCTGGTTTGAGAATTTTTAAAATGGCAGCCAGGGTGGTGGGAAATAGGGAGGGGGTGAATTTGGCACTGTGTCAAATTCAGGGGGTTAACCCTATCTGCCTGTGTAGCAGTCCCAATGAAGACGACACACACGGAATCTGCTCTCTTTCCCCTTGTTTCTTTGCAATTAAATAATTGCTTTCACATCTTATTTGGGTGGCATTTGTGGGGAGAAGAATCCCCCTCCCCAGATTTTTGTGATCTTCAGTGGCCAAGAGAAATTTCTACATGGCATATGTGCATATGGCAGAGGGTTGTCTCAGTCCCCCCCTTTCTTTTTGGGGGTTTCTTTTTCTTTGTTAAAAGTATTGCCATTGCTTGAAGATCTGGCGCACTGTTCCCAGGGGGACAATTCTTTGTTACTGTTTTTAAAACGTTTGCCCCCCACTCCTGGCCCTTCATACATGTTATGGTAAGTCCCCTGGCAATTTCTCCAATTTACCCAGAACCCTCCACCCCAGTTTCACAGGAGACAAATGACTCTGTAAAAGAGTATATGTGTTGGCATGGGGGGGACAGACTGACAACTTTTAGCCAAGTCTTCTTCGATTAAGCTTTCATGGCTCTAAAACATTTTCAATTCATGTACCCTTTGACTGGTTTGTGGATTGGGTTTCCCATCTTGAAAAGAATAGGGAAGGGGGTAAAATTGCCCTGAGAAGGAATATTATAAATCAAAAGACACATTGAGACACCTCTGAAGAAAAGGAGAGTCAAAATATCCAAAGGTGTTCCTTCTAATAATTTCAAAATTTAGGGCATTTTTATGTGACACCCCTTTACTCCCAAGTTGATAATTTGTGCTGGTGTTTTTAATGCAAAGTAGGGCAGGGGCACGAGCTAGTTATTAAATCCATGTCCATTCAAGCAAATGCAAGACTTAATTTCGATTTCAGGCGTGGGAAATGCAAAAAGCGAGTTTTGTGTTTTGGAGTAGCAAATTACTCTCTCTTTCCATCCCTTTAAAAAATCCATTTGCCCACCCTTTAATTCCTGGATTGACATTACAGTTTCGTCTTGGCATTGCTTTGGGACTATAATTAGGAAACAGGGACACCTCCCCACACCCTCCAGAAAAATTCCGGCTGTGGTTGTATACAATAACATGTTGCGTGTGACTGGTAGTCCAAGAGAGAGTGCAGGCATGTGCACTGCAGTGCGTACACTCATAAAATATACAGCTGCGTTCTGTCAGTGTGCATGGATATCTCCTACTGGATTGGGGTGTATGAATTTTGTAAGGATAGTCCTTTATCCCTGAAACGTTTATGGATGCTTTCCCAAGGTGAATATCAGCAATCCTGTATACACACAGGTAGCCCTCCAGGGCAAATGTGCCACCTTTTGTAACCCTGTCTTGAGTCTTCCAACCCTTGACTCTTGAGTCTTACAATGTGCTTTAGCATAATGAAACTCAAAGAAAGAACAAAAGACTTGCATTTTCAAGGCTTGGTTCCCAGCGTCTTCAGATAATAGCAGGAGCTGGCCTGAGGTCCTAGACAACAGCTAGTCAGAGTAGGTCTCCCTGAAGCAGACAGATAGCCCGACTCAGTTTAAGGCAGCTCTCTGATACTGGCTTCACTGGAACTAGACGGCCTTTGGACAGCTTTAAAAATTTGTCCCTGAGAAAACGAGATTCACTAAATGCAACAAATCGGTTGCTTTTGGTTGAGCAGGGCTGTACATTTCTCCTACATAGTAAGAGTCAGAGTATGTAAATATCCATACTGATTTTTCTCCCTCTCTCTTTGTAACTTGTCTGTAACAATCCATCACTCTGTCTGTATTTCTCAAAGACCACTGTACACCTCCATATGTTTCCTCCAATCGTTTCCTCTGTTGGCATTCGGCCAATAAGGAAAAGGGTCGGGGGCTTCAATATGTATATAGAGAATTATGTATATTTAGTAAATTTGAGTAAGTGGGACTTACGGCCAGTAATACATTTTGCAACAATGGTACCAGGATCTTCCCAACCCAACTAGCGAAACCAAACTGTTCACCTTGCCATGTCCATCCTGTAATAAGACCTAAGTTGCACCCGCCTGTAGTTCTGCATGATTGGACTTCCAAATATAATTCACAATGACCAGGAGTGTAACTTCTCAGTGTTGATAAAAGTAGTTTTTATATCTCTATATATATGCGGAGAAAAAACACACACAAAACAAAGAGCCACTGTTCAGCATCAAGAATGGAAGAGGAAGAAGTGTCCAACTCCATTGCAAGGTCTTAGTTTTGAACGTGATAAGTAAACAACCTGTGAGTATGGATGAACTGACAAATGTGACATTTGATAAGGAAATGAACCTCATTACATTTTGTTTACTTCTTCAGTCGTTTTTACTTTCTACCTTTCATTGTTTCCTGTGGGTGGTACGAGGGGGAACGGAGGGGTCTTGGCTTTGTTCATCAACCTTTTGTGGATCAATGTTGAGTCGATGCATTCTGACTTCTGTTTGTTTTGAGTTATTAAAAGCAGAAGGGAATCTATTTTCCCCTTTGTGCCAAAAAAAGAAAAAAAAACCACCTTTTGGAGTTCTTGTCTAAATACTTTGTCTCGTTTTGATTCTTTGGGGTCATGTTCTGTTCACAGGTTTAAATATACACAATTTTCGATAGAGATTCAAATGTATAGCTTTTCCAACAAATCTGTGGAGCACAGGGGAGCATCACTTTTGGCCACACAACAACAATAATAATAGAATTTTATTATAATAATTATTTCTACCCTGCCCATCTGACTGGGTTGCCCCAGCAACCCTGGACAGCTTCTGAAATATATAGAAACATAATAAAACATTAAACATTAACACACACACACACACACACACACACACACACACACACACAGAGAGAGAGAGAGAGAGAGAGAGGGAGATTGACTTACAACATAAAAAACTTAAGTAAAATGAAAAAACTACACGTATAAATAAAAAATACAAAGTACAGCAACAGACACCAGAAGCACAGCAACAAAGAAAGCAGCAATAAAGCCAGAGAAACCAACCATCACTTTAAACCAAACAACTGATGAAACAAAATGATTTTCAAAGAGTGTTGTAATAGCTGTAGCATGGTGAAGGAGTTCTGTGGCCTAGGCCAGCTTTCCCAGATACGGTTCCCTGTATATGTTTTGCACTCCAACTCTGGTCATCCCTGATAATTGTCCGTGCTGGCTGGAACTGATGAGAGTTGGAGTCCAAAACATCTGGAGGACATCAAATTGAGGAAGCCTAGGCACTGCAATGAAGAAAGGAAGTCCTAGCTCATATATTACTGTCAGTCATTCTTCTGGTGGTGATGGGACATGGGGAAGAGCCTCCACAGAAGCTAACTCATTCACAGTAGGAGGCAGATGTTTAGATATTCTGGTTTCAAAATGTATGGGCCTCTAAAAGTTATAAACAGCATTACAGTGGTACCTCGGGTTACATACGCTTCAGGTTACAGACTCTGCTAACCCAGAAATATTACCTCGGGTTAAGAGCTTTTTCTTCAGGAGGAGAACAGAAACCACGTGGTGGCGGCGTGGCAGCAGCAGGAGGCCCCATTAGCTAAAGTGGTGCTTCAGGTGAAGAACAGTTTCAGGTTAAGAACGGACCTCCAGAACAAATTAAGTACTTAACCTCAGGTACCACTGTATGAGTGTTAAATGAACTGGGAATAATACAACACATGACTCTTAATAGCAGTTGCCACAGCATTCTGTACCCGCTTCAATTCTTACACATTTTTCAGAGAGCGTTATGGTAGTCCGACCTGGATGTGTGATAATGACCAGATCTGCCTTCTCCATGGAAAGGCACAGGTGGTTCACCAAAAGAAGTTGTGGAAAAATGCTCCCAGCCACAATCTAATCACACAGGAGCAAAGCCAGACGTCAAGCTGTGGGGCTCATCCTTCAGTGGCAGTGCACCCCTGTCCAAAACTGTCCCACTTTGCAGTGAGGCAAGGCTGCAGCTCTACGCATTACAATTTGTGGCTCAAGCTGGGTGCAAAGTGAAGCAAGGTTTAGTCTGGTTTCAAGGTTCAGGCTGCGCTATAGGAACACAGAGCTCTGGTGCTTCTTTTCAGCAATAAATATACTGAGACACAGCCCTATATCGTGGCAGCTGCTGTATTCCAATTGTTAGCCCTGCTCACACTGGAATGTGCTTTTTCAGGTAGAAGTCCAACCTGTTCTTCTGGTCTCCTATTGCAACAAAGCAGGGTCGCCTTTGGTCTTCTGCATTGGAACACAAGGATGGTTGTGCCACGTCCTCAGCCCAGAGGACCACCAGCACCACTTTCTCCATTGGAAGCATATTTAGAGGTGGCTCTACAGATTCCTTGACTTCATCCCCTAAAGAAGGGGAGACTAACTCAAGGATCATGACAAAAACAGGCTAGATGCCCAACCCTCAACCAACTTCCCTATTGGCCAAAATCATGGAAGTTGGCTGCACAAGGAACTACTCTAGATTAAAGTACCAATCTTACCACTTGACAAGGCAGAACAGTCAGTAGAGTGTAGTCCATTCATTCTAACTGGGCACTGCCCTGCCAACCTTAGTCTGCCCTCAGCCAGCCTGCCTGCCATTGCACTTACAACCAGTCATGGAACTAGTTCCCTGTGGTGTAGTGTGGTGTAGTGGTTAAGAGCGGTAGACTTGTAATCTGGTGAACCGGGTTCGCATCTCTGCTCCTCCACATGCAGCTGCTGGGTGACCCTGGGCTAGTCACACTTCTTTGAAGTCTCTCAGCCCCCCTCACCTCAGAGTGTTTGTTGTGGGGGAGGAAGGGAAAGGAGATTGTTAGCTGCTTTGAGACTCCTTCGGGTAGTGATAAAGCGGGATATCAAATCCAAACTCTTCTTCGCCTCATCTTCTACCTAGAATCATAGAATCATAGAGTTGGAAGAGACCACAAGGGCCATCGAGTCCAACCCCCTGCCAAGCAGGAAACACCATCAGAGCACTCCTGACATATGGTTGTCAAGCCTCTGCTTAAAGACCTCCAAAGTAGGAGACTCCACCACACTCCTTGGCAGCAAATTCCACTGTCGAACAGCTCTTACTGTCAGGAAGTTCTTCCTAATGTTTAGGTGGAATCTTCTTTCTTGTAGTTTGGATCCATTGCTCCGTGTCCGCTTCTCTGGAGCAGCAGAAAACAACCTTTCTCCCTCCTCTATGTGACATCCTTTTATATATCTGAACATTGCTATCATATCACCCCTTAACCTTCTCTTCTCCAGGCTAAACATGCCCAGCTCCCTTAGCCGTTCCTCATAAGGCATCGTTTCCAGGCCTTTGAGACCTGCTACTGTTGGTCTCCCTGGCTTTTTCCCTACCGATCCCATTGGGCACCAGTCACAAAACATGTTGTATAGAGTTGTCTGAAGGTGGTAAGCTTTGTGTAGAGATGAACGGGGCTGTGCTTGCAAGAAGTGATTGAGCTGTTCAGTACTCTAGTCTAGTGCTGCAAGCCTAAGCACATAGCACATAGCCGCAGTTCCATGGATGGTGATGATCCTGTTAAGCTGTTGCACACTACTAATCCCATTTTGGCTCAGCCCAGATCTCCCTGTAGGGTGAGAGGGAACAAATCTTAGCAATAGAAACGGGGGGGGGGGGGGAGCTCAGCTGCTTGGATGTTCCTATAGCTACATGCTTACATACTGACAGGCCTCCTAATGTCACATGGCACATCCTAAACCAAGCAGTGTAATTCCTGGATGAAGGATGCAAGAGTCATGACTTAAGTTTCCAGGCCCCTCTCGCAATATTATGGGCTCATAGCTCATGCCTGACAAGAGCACTTGCTTCATAACATTCGTTTCTTATAGCTGAACAGGGCAGACAATGCTAAGCTTGTTTTTCCTGGCAAAATCGTTCATGACACACAGTGACACTCGGTGGTGTATTGGATATTCTGTATACAACATGGGCTTCTGGTGATGAAAACCTGGGGAGAGAAGTGAACTGAACCTGCTATGTGCTGATGGATTGCAAAGCAAGGGCTTGTACTGGGCCACAGTGTAAAGCTGGTCTGTTGCGTATGACTTTTGGACTGAGTTTCCCATGCGTGGCTTCAACTATGCCTCCAGAGACACATCAGATGGGGCTTCCTTTGAGAGGTCAGAAACAGTCACAGACCTCATTCCACCAGAGAAATGTCACAAGAGAAAGGGTTAACTTCAGCCCCCAAGCTAATGGGTCCCTGATTAAATATGGGTCTCCTTGCCACTGTTTCGGGGCAAAATATACAATCACAGCTCTCACACGTAGGGCTGGCTGCAGGTTTGAGGGTTCCCGTGGCAACTTCCTATCTGGTGCCCTCTTCTCTGATATTAGTGGGCCCTCTGGTAAAGGTAAAGGGACCCCTGACCATTAGGTCCAGTTGTGACCGACTCTGGGGTTGCGGCGCTCATCTCGCTTTATTGGCCAAGGGAGCCGGCGTACAGCTTCCAGGTCACGTGGCTAGCATGACTAAGCCGCTTCTGGCAAACCAGAGCAGCGCACGGAAACGCCGTTTACCTTCCTGCCGGAGTGGTACCTATTTATCTACTTGCACTTTGATGTGCTTTCGAACTGCTAGGTTGGCAGGAGCAGGGACCGAGCAACGGGAGCTCACACCGTCGCGGGGATTTGAACCGCCGACCTTCTGATCGGCAAGTCCTAGGCTCTGTGGTTTAACCCACAGAGCCACCCCACTATTTAAATTTCCCACAATGCTCCAAATATACTTGTTGCTGCAAGGCATTTAAAGGGAATTTAAAATGTTGGTTTGTGTCAGTTGGCACAGATCAGAGAATTGATTCATGGGAGTCGTTGGTTGTGGGCCTGGCTAGGGTGCTGGTGCTTTGGTAGCTGCCTGAAGCTACTGTTTGCTGACTCTGAGTCTTCTGCCACAACATAGCCAGTGTGACTTTCAGAGTATGAGGGAAATGCCATGGGAGATGGGGCAAAATGTGTAATTCACCTGCATGGATGGCTGCCCTACAATACTAATGATGATGGTTTGAGAGCTAGGTGGGGCCTTACTCAAACTCACCATTCTGAGCTTCGTTTATATTATGGGGCTGTGTTTGCATTGTTTGAGTTTGACATCAAGTGATGGTTTATGTGGGCAAGATAGCCATCAGGGACTTAAATAATATGATGCCCTTTTATTTTCAAAATAATTCATTTTTTTGTATGGTTGCTTTTTATGGATCTTCTTGGTAGTTACATGTATAAATGATGTTGATGATTTTGCACCCCCTTGGCCTAGTGCCCCGGTCAAGGGAACAGCCCACACCACCCTAAAACTGGTGCTGTACCCATGGCAATCCCCCCACCTTTCCAATGGGCGAGTTTATAGTATATTGCATCTGAGAGTCAACACGTTTTGAATAACCAAGTGGTGCTTGTGTGACATGAGCCTGCTCTTAAAATTTGTTGCCCAAAAGTCTCATTGCAGGAAATAAGGCATTAGAACTAGCTGGTTTGAAGGTGGGGGAGAGGTGTAAGGAATCTTAAAATGCCACTCCAGTCCTGGTTGAATCCTGATCAATTCACCCTACATAGACTGGTCGTGCATTGCTTCCGACTAATCCCCAGAGCTTGGGTGAGTTAATTGCCCTGGGAATATAATTCCACACACAGGGCAGACAATGGGCATGTTCTTGCTCGTGCTTCTCTTGTCCTGAGCATGCAAATGAGACACTCCAGAGGGTGCTCTCAACTGATCATGAATCACCTTCACACAGGAGGCTTAATAGGTATGCAACTGAATCCCTCTTATGAATACTGACACTCTGGAGATGACCCGGGAGCAATGTGGTGGCAACTACAAGGAACTCAACATCTACTTCAGGTAACAAGGGCAAGTGGGGTGAGAAAAAACTATAATGAGGTATTGGGAAAGAGAGTTTCACGAGTATGTTTGACCCAACCTATTTTGCAAAACCCAAATAATCATAATATAAAGAGCAACAACAATAACATAATGGTTCTCCTAAGCACAGGGACAATCTTGTCTCCCACTGCATCCTCTTCTGACATCTATTTTCTGTCTGCACACCCTTCTGCTAAACCCCCATCAATGATGGCTCTCCCAGGGGCCAAACATAATTTAGATTGCATACCATCATCTTCTTTTCAACCACTTTAAATAGCAGCCTTGGGGAAGGAAGCAACCAAGACTGGGACAATGGTGTATGGAGAAGTTAATTCCATATCTCTACTACCAACCAAAGCAGCCACTGTGGTCCACCCCAAATATCCCTTGAAGCTGCTATATATATGGCACTGGAGGGACACAGCTATTGGCATATATGGCAGAGCTGTTGGAAGGATGGTAACAAGTGCTGCAGGCCTGATCCTGACTCTCCATCCCTCCTCCCCCAGTGGCTGCTTTTTTTAAAAACAAGCATGCATTCCCAAATTACATGCTGGATATAATGTGCAGTTTGATCCAGAACAGGACGCACTATCTTCGAGGGAGGGCTAATTGCAGCACCACACATGTACAGGAAATATTGTACAGCATTGTGTTTTCTAACTGATAGATCCCAAAGAAAAAGAAAGGAAAAAAGAGTTCCAACTTATTAGATGCTCATGTTATATTTTTATAAAATTATTTACACTTTTTTTTTTGGTCATGGGCAAATCCATTGGCACAAACAGCACAGTCACACAATATCCTTTTTGTTTTCTTTAATAGCTAACATTATATATATAGATATCTATATATATAGATAGATGTGTATCTTAATTCCCCAGCGAGAGGGGCAACCAAAGGGGGAAAAAAGTAATATACAAAATAAGCTGATGGTGACACAATGCCAAAAATAGCTTATGTTAATTAAGTGCAAGGGGAAAAAAGCCTCAATATAAAGCTTAATTGCAATGAAGGTTCCGTTTGCCAGTTTAAATATAAGACTTGCATTAAAATATTTCTTCTTGTCTCTTTCTATCCCCCCTTCCCTCGGATGACCTATTTAAAATCTATATACACAAATCCAGTTGTAACACTTAACGGTTGCATTACGATGCATTCAAGGAATATGATTTCTCAATTAAAAAGTACACATGGCGGATGTGGTTGGTTGACATAGGCATGGCGTCGTCTTCTGAGGGTCGACGTTACGTTGAGTGCTAGCCTCAGTCAGGTGACCAGTCACCTGTTACAATATAATATCCCAACAACCCTCTTCCCAGAATCCCACAGTCTTGGTCGGCAGCAGCAGTAGCGCTCACTGGATCCAAATGGTGTTCCCTCTTTCTGGCCGACGTGTCTCGACTGTCAGCTCCCCAAATGTCGAGAAGAACTGCTCCATCTCCTTCTGCAGCATGTCGTTCCGCTTCTCTGCGTCTTCTTTGGCCCGCTCAGCATTGCGCATTTTAATCTCCACCATGGTGAACTTTTTCTTCTCCTGTTCCAGTTCATCATGCAAGCCAAGCATTTCTGTCTCCAGGGAGAGATTCCTTTGTTCAAGACTGGAGGAGCAAAAGTAGACAAAGGGCTTAGTATACTTTGACACTCAACGCTCATGGGCACCGAAAGAAGGATAGTTCAGTAACAGCTGTGATAGCTCAGTCAGTAGAGAATGAGGCTCTTAATCTCAAGGTTGTGGGTTTGAGCCCCGTGTTGGGCAAAAGTATCCTGCATTGTAGGGGGTTGGACTGCAATAGATGAGGCCCCATCCAACTCTACAATTCTAGATAACACAGGGTGTCAGTTACATAGAAGTAAGCCCCACAGAACTCAGCATACACAAAGACATGTGGCAAAGTTGTGATGTTATGGGTGAGAGAAAAACAAACAGAACTGGAGACACCTGTCAGGGACCGTGCTGAGGAGGGCTGCACTAAGAGCTCTCCCAGGAGCAGGAGGACAGTATAGATTTGGAAAAGTGGTTTGCAGAGGGGCATAGTTCAGAAGGCAGAAGCTGGGAAATACTGGGTGGGGAACAGCTAGGAGAAGCAGCACTGGAAGAGAGAGGGTTAACAGATTCACAGTTGTTGGACAGCATTCAGCCCCCTTCTCCAAAGACAGGGAGAGCTCATAAAGTCTCAGAACAGAAAGCGCAGAGGGTACAAGCTTAGATTATAAGACGTAGAAGTGACATAGATTAAAAGGTATGGAGGGTGTGTGTGAACCTTAACTGGGAGCACCACCATTTCTAGGAAACATGTTATTTGTTCTCTCACTGTGATTATTAAAGTTTCTAACTGGTAAGACACTTCTTTCGTTTTATCTTTGTTTACTGCTATGGGGGAGGAAACCAAGTCCCCAAAGCCTGACAACACCCTTCTCCAGGGATGGAGCTAATTAGCCAGTTGACAACCTGCATGTGAAAAGGACCAGAGAATTTTCTAGGGGCCCATGATATATAGTTGTACTCTTGAAGCTAAGCATGCCTGCTTTGGAACTGTATGCGATCCATTGTGGGGATGGGAGGTAAACAAAATGTTACAATAATATATATATATATATATAAACATTTCACATGGGAGTATTTAGAACAGAGGAGAGGCGAAGAATGGTACTTTTTTTACTGGCTGCTTCACTAATCTCTTTCCGCTCCCCTCCTTCCTCAAGGTACTTGGAGGGGAGGAATAATTGCACAGGCAGGGACTTTTTGCTGCTTGAGTCAAAGGCTGAAGGACCTTGCACACTGCATGTGTAGAAGCTGAATAATAATAATAATAATAATAATAATAATAATAATACCAGATGTCAAGAATATTAAAAACACGATAAAGCATCAAACATTAAAAACTTCCCTAAACAAGGCCAACTTCAGTTGTCTTTTAAAAGTCAGATAGTTGTTGATTGCCTTGTCATCTGCTGGGAGGGCGTTCCACAGGGCAGGCGCCACTACTGAGAAGGCCCTTTGTCTGGTTCCCTGTAACCTCACTTCTCGCAGAGAGGGAACCGCCAGAAGGCCCTTGGAGCTGGATCTCAGTGTCCGGGCTGAACGATGGGGGTGGAGACGCTCCTTCAGGTATACAGGACCGAGGCCATTTAGGGCTTTAAAGGTCAGCACCAACATTTTAAATTGTGCTTGGAAACGTACTGGGAACCAATGAAGATCTTTCAGGACCGGTGTTATATGGTCTCGGCGGCCACTCCCAGTCACCAGTCTAGCTGCCGCATTCTGGATTAGTTGTAGTTTACAGGTCACCTTCAAAGGTAGCCCCACATAGAGCGCATTGCAGTAGTCCAAGCGGGAGATAACTAGAGCATGTACCACTCTGGCAAGACAGTCCGCAGGCAGATAGGGTCTCAGCCTGCGAACCAGGTGGAGCTGATAAACAGCTGCCCTGGACACAGAATTGACCTGCGCCTCCATGGACAGCTGTGAGTCCAAAATGACTCCCAGGCTGTGCACCTAGTCCTTCAGGGGCACAGTTACCCCGTTCAGGATCAGGGAGTCCTCCACACCAGCCCGTCCCCGTCCCCTAAGGACAGTACTTCTGTCTTGTCAGGATTCAACTTCAATCCGTTAGCTGCCATCCATCCTCCAACCGCCTCCAGACACTCACACAGGACCTTCACCACCTTCACTGGTTCTGATTTAAAAGAGAGGTAGAGCTGGGTATCATCCGCATATTGATGAACACCCAGCCCAAAAATATGAGCCTTTACTAGGCTTGGTCCAGCACTTAACTGGCCTAGGGCTCTGAAAGGTTGAAGCCATTTCTAAGGCTCATTTGCAATTTTTTTATAATGGAATCAAAGCCTCTTGAGCTCATTAAAATCCATGCTATGAATCTAAAAACAGCAGAGAACTTTTGCACTTGCAGCCTCTGAGAAACACATTTTCCTTTTCGAGTGTCCCCTGGCATGCAGCGAAATAAATTTTGTGATACTCGTTGGCATTTACGGCTGGACTTTTTGATCACTTGGTTCAGACGGGAAGATGCCAGCCATATATAATCCCCTATGAGATAAATTAAGCCGAGTGCTAAGACGTCTCCTGACCTTTTTTCTTGTTCATTGTTAATGCAACACTTCATGTCAGAGCATATATAATTTAAATGATTTTTCCTTGGGATCTGACTGAAAGGCCCCAGTGTAATGATCTTAGCTCACCTGACTAGCAAATAATGTATGGCTTTTCTCATCTGGAGGGGAGCATGAGCTGGCCAACCTGAATACTTCTTGAACTGGGTTAGTTGGATTTAAGCCGATGAATAATGCAGCCCTCATTGCACTGGCACACAAATGCTTTAGGCTACAATCCTCTATGTGCACTTATTACCTGGGGGAAAGTCCCATTGAACACAATGGGGCTTACTGGTGGGTAGGCATGCATAGGACTGCACCGTAAAGAACGGGAGCTCTGACCCTGGCAGCTTACCTTCTTATCCTTGTTTCATACTCCAGCTTCTGTTTTGCCATTTCCTGCTTTAAGCTCGACACAAGGCTATGCAAAGCACTGTGGTTGCCCGTGTTGTTGACAACAAACGTTTCGCTGTTGTCGCTGCTGCTCGTCGCTCGGCTGCTGCGCCCCCCGACGCTTCTGCGGTCGCCTTTGTTCTCGTAATCTCCTTGGTTGGAGAGGTCTTCGTGCTGGGGCTCATCCAGGAGGACGGGGTCTTCGAAATTGGCCCCGTAAAAGTCTTGCTCAGGGCAAGTGGTGGTGGAGGAGCGGCAGGAGTTGGAATGTTCGGGGAGGGAAATTTCGCAAGAGGAAGTGGACCAAGTCGCACTGTCGACACTCTGCTTGTCTTCGGCATTCAGTATGGAGAACTGCTGGTGCACGTTGTCGTAGGTAGAGAGTCTGTTGTGCTGGCCAGAGTCCCCCGTGGGCTCCTTCTGCTTGTTGTCCCGCAGCGTCACGTACCCATTGGACATCCAGCCATGGTTCCGGCTGTTCAGAGAGTTGCTGTGGGCATCTGTGCTGGAGATGCCCATTCGCACCCCTCCGTTCTGCACGCTGTGGGTGCCCATTTTGGTGACTGGCCCTTTCAGGGAAGATGTTCTTCTGCTCTGCAAGGTACCATTGGGCAAGGCTGGCGATGTCTTCTCTTGACCCTCCACAGAGCTGCTGAAGGATCCGTTGGTGACGATGCCACTGCCTTTATTGAATGCTGGGTTTTTTTTCACCATAAGGGGTGGGCTTCTGGTGATGTCCAGTTTGTGAATGCTGTTCCTTGGGCTATTTGACTTGCTCCCAGGCTGAGCTGTAGGAGAGCCGTTCTCCACAATGGTTCTTTGGGGAGACTCTGGTTTATCCCAAGAACAGTGTCTCAGTGGTGAAGAATCCTTGGTGTTGTTGTTTTCTTTGTTCTGGAGCTGACCGATGATTACTTTCTTTTGGACCTCGTTGTTGTTGTTGCTCACCTCCTGCCCGCTTTGGACGTCCCCATCCTTGGGAAACAGCAGCTCGTGCTCACTTATCATCATGGACATCAGCTGCTGGACAACAACAGTACCTAGAAGAAGACCACATAAACACAACCAACATTTAAACGGCAGGTCACCACTGAAGAAGAAGAAGGCTTGTATCAAAGCCTATCTGTTGTAAGACTTGGTAACTACATGATCAATTTTCTAGTGAAAACTGAAAGCAAAGGACACCTTCCAGTTTTTGTCACTCATCATTTGTTTCTCTCTCTTTAATGTTGTTAGTAAAGCACGATGGAAACCGACTGCTGCATTGCACTCATTTTGCAGGTTTGGGCCAATGCCTTGCTTCCTCCCCATCTTTGTAGTTGCCAACCTGCAAACGATGGGATGATCTCAACAAGGAGTGCTGTGTCCAATTCTGGACACCAGTTTAAGAAGGAAATTGACAAGTTGGAATGCGTGCAGAGGAGGGTGATCAAGTTGTCCCATAACTTAATAGAAATCTGTATTTTCTCATGATTATATCTGCACTTACAAAACTTTTTTTTAATGGGATATTGACGTTTATTGTTTGCTGTGTTCTGTGTTGTAAAAAGGGCTATACATATATTTAAAAAAAGAAATTAAGAAAGAAGCCCTCCTGCAATACTTTGGCTTTTATATTAGCCTGTAGATTTTCTAGCCTATATAAAGGGATCTTTCTCTTCCAAGCTCAGGATAGTTCCATTCTTGTAGCTCCAGTTGCATCAGAAGAGCAATGGGGCATCATCCATGTTTTTCAACAACCCTGCACCGAATTTTACTTAAGTGCTGAACTCCATACAGGTTGGCTCCTCTTCCCAATCACATCAGCAGCTGCCATGAACCAATCACACAACTGTAGGTGGCCCATCAAACAGGCCCCTCTCAATCTCCCTTCTTCCCCCATGCCAGTTTGGACACGTCACTATTCTGTGGTTTCCAGAATACTGATGAGGTTGAGTTTCTCATGTCAGAGCAAGACAAATATCTAAGCATAATAGCCAGCGGCTTTAGGAACACAACAACAACAACAACAACAACAAAAATCATGGTGGAAAGAAATAAAGAATCAAAAGATGAATGGTCTAATTACAATTTCTGAGGTTACCTTCCGTTTTACTCCAGTTTTGAACAGCATGTAGCTGGCTGGATTCAGGATCCTGTAGCAGTGAGCAGTTATCTCCTCATCCCCCCCCCCCGCCCCCATTTCTGCAATGTTTAGTTGTGCCGACTGGAGGAGCGCATCATAATGAGAAGGGATGTTAAATCAATTTAATATAAATGTCATTAAGCGCTCCAAAATGAGACTGGGTGCAGCCGCCACAGTGCATCGCACAGTTCTTCAGTGCTGAGTATGCTTCTGCTTATGTTATAAATCAAAGCGTGCTCCCTTAAGCCAGGAGGGAGATTGTTTTGAAATGCATGATAATGAATGACCATGTTTCCTTCTGTAGAAGGCCATAGCGCACAAGCAGTACGACTTCCTTGGTAATTTTTGGAGCACGTCTTTGACGCTAGGCCATGGGTAGGCAAACTAAGGCCCGGGGGGTGGATCCGGCCCATTCACTTTCTAAATCCAGCCCGCGGACGGTCCAGGAATCAGCCTGTTTTTACATGAGTAGAATGTGCGATTTTATTTAAAATGCATCTCTGGGTTATTTGTGGGGCATAGGAATTTTTTCATTCCTCCCCCCAAAAATATAGTCCGGCCCCCCACAAGGTCTGAGGGACCGTGGAACAGCCCCCTGCTGAAAAAGTTTGCTGACTCTTGGGCATATGGCAAGAAGTGGCACTTTCCTCTGATCTGATCCTTCCTGAAATGGCATTTTTTGGGGAGGCTATAATCACATTTCCAAGGGACGTGGGTGGTGCTGTGGGTTAAGCCACAGAGCCTAGGACTTGACAATCAGAAGGTTGGCGGTTCAAATCCCACAACGGGGTGAGCTCCAGTTGCTTGGTCCCTGCTCCTGCCAACCTAGCAGTTCGAAAGCACGTCAAAGTGCAAGTAGATAAATAGGTACCGCTCCAGTGGGAAGGTAAACAGCGTTTCTGTGTGCTGCTCCGGTTTGCCAGAAGTGGCTTAGTCATGCTGGTCACATGACCCAGAAGCTGTACGCCGGCTCCCTCAGCCAATAAAGCGAGATGAGCGCTGCAACCCCAGAGTCAGTCACGACTGGACCTAATGGTCAGGGGTCCCTTTACCCTTTACCTAATCACATTTCCAGGCATAATTCTTTGATGTGCCGGATGCTTCTGAGCAATAACTGGGAGTGAAGATGACCCCATGACACTTTGTAGCCAATCAGGCTTGGCTGCTTGCTGATGTCACTGAGGGCAAATGAAGTCATTCAGAGTGATGGGAATATTTCCTTGACGGGCAAAGCAAACGTTTCATCCCTTTTCAAAAAGCAATCAACCAAAATATTCTCAAAACACACCAAACGCCTGTCAAAGCTAAAGCCTGATACAGATTTACGTGCCTACAGAGACGTGATCCTTACTGAGTTCAGTGATACTTGCTACCTAGTAAGTGTGCGCAGGATTGCAGCTCCAGAGATTGGAATTTTTTTCCTTCTGATCAGGATGATTCCAACCTCCCCCCACCCACAATACTCATCACGGGGCTATGGAACAAAAGCATGCATGGATGTTTCTTGCCCCCTTCTAAATGAGTTACACAAACAGTGATCTCACTTCTCATACTTAATGAGTTATGGGGGGGGGGAGCACAAATTATTATTGCAACTGAAATATGAGCATCTGCAATCAAGGGAGCACTTTCATTTGCAGGCTGTTTTCCCTCCGCTCTCTAATTAGCAAAATAAATCATCTGTTGATGAGAGGGATGTAAATCCACCGAAGAAGAGGAAGAAGCTAAGAACCTGATATCTGGATTTTTTAATTTTTATTTTTGCAGCTGGGCATTATTGCCTTGTTAGGAACTTAAGGGTCTCCTTCGCTGGATCAGGGTAAGGTTCATAGTTCAGTTTTACAGCACATTATTCTAAGTTAAATTTCAGGGATTTGCAGGCTGGGTTGAAGATGATTCCTGTCTGAAACTCTGGAGAGCTGCAGGCAGGCAGTGAAGACAATACGAAGCAAGATGCACCAATCATGGATGATCATGGACTCGGTAGAAGGCAGCTTCCCTTGATAGGGCAAGGCCTTGGAAAGATAAGAAGTTTATGTCGTCCACTGCTGTATTTCCCAGCAGCGGTCGCTCAACTTTTAAAATTATTATTGCTATATTTATATCGACAAACCTAGACAGCATCTTAAAAAGTAGAGACATCACCTTGCCAACAAAGGTCCGTACAGTAAAAGCTATGGTTTTCCCAGTAGTGATGTATGGAAATGAAAGCTGGACCATAAAGAAGGCTGGTCGCCAAAGAATTGATGCTTTTGAATTATGGTGCTGGAGGGAGACTCTTGAGAGTCCCATGGACTGCAAGAAGATCAAACCTATCCATTCTTAAGGAAATCAGCCCTGAGTGCTCACTGGAAGGACAGATGGTGAAGTTGAGGCTCCAATACTTTGGCCACCTCATGAGAAGGGAAGACTCCCTGGAAAAGACCCTGATGTTGGGGAAGATTAAGGGCACAAGGAGAAGGGGATGACAGAGGACGAGATGGTTGGACAATGTTCTCGAAGCTACGAACATGAGTTTGACCAAACTGCGGGAGGCAGTGGAAGACAGGAGTGCCTGGCGTGCTCTGGTCCATGGGGTCACAAAGAGTCGGCCATGACTAAACAACTAAACAACAACAAAAATTTATATCCTGTCTTCTTGTAAGACTGTAACTCAAAGCAGCTTTCACAAATTCAAACAGACAAATTGCAAAAAGCTGAAAACATGAAAGAGAAGTTTAAAAGTAATTAATATCGAATAGAATTAAAACTATATATAAAAAAGGCAAATCTGCTGAAATTCAGGCAGTAGAGAAGCACAGTTCTGCCAAGAGTCCTTTCCTTTTAAAAACCACCAGTATAATTATATATTTTTGTAAATATTTTGAGTTACAATATTTGTACGTAGAAACGTTTGGACGGTTTTCCAGTGCAAAGCAAGTACTCAAACAAACAAATGATTTTGCTGCTATGTTTTGTGTCCACACATGGGTCCCAAATCATAGCTAAACTAAAATCCTGGCTGGCCGCTGTGAGAACAGGTTGCTGGACTAAGATGAGCCACTGGCATGATCCAGGAGGCACTTCTTTTTATTACACTTGATTCTTAATTTTACTTGATGGATGCTTCCAATATAGATGCCACGGTTCTGCTCCAAGCAACTAGGTAAAGGTAAAGGTCCTTTAGGTCCAGTTGCGGACGACTCTCGGGTTGTGGCACTCATCTCACTTTACTGGCAGAGGGAGCCGGTGTTTGTACGCAGACAGCAGACAGGGTCATGTGCCCAGCATGACTAAGCTGCTTCTGGCGAACCAGAGCAGCGCACGGAAACACCGTTTACCTTCCCGCCGGAGCGGCACCTATTTATCTACTTGCACTTTGATGTGCTTTTGAACTGCTAGGTTGGCAGGAGCAGGGACCGAGCAACGGGAGCTCACCCCATCGTGGGGATTCGAACCGCCGACCTTCTGATCGGCAAGTCCTAGGCTCTGTGGTTCAGACCACAGCGCCACCCGCATCCTCTCCAAGTCTTGCGTAAATACAGCCTGTTACATCAGATCTGGCCCTCTTGTATTTTGCATACCTGCACATGCTGCTATTTGGTTGTTTTCAAGTTCCACAAAGCGTTTTTACTGTATTAAATTAAACCCAACTGTTGCATCAGTGTTCTTGCCAGGATCCTCAGACCAGCTAACTGAACCTTTGCGGTGGGTTTTGCTTTCTCACTCACCTTCCATGATGGTCAAGGGATCCTCCACTTTGGGACGCAGGATGTTGGGACCAAACACAGTAGCCAGGTTTTGCACACTCATTTTGTTGACTCCGGAATAGGACTGAACTTCATCAAGGAATCTGTTAATGCATCCAAAAAAGCATGGGGGAGGGGAGGGGAGTCCAGAATCAGGATTCAGTCAACTATAAATGACAGGGCCGAACCAGGCGAGATGCTATTCATGCAATTAGCAACTATGCATAAATGTGCAAAGGAGACATGTTCCCTCACCCCATCCTACCCCCTGATATAATTCCCCCCCCTTGTCTCTTTTCCTTTGTGTGTTGTATTTTAATTTTTTTATTTGAATGTAAGTCTGCAGATAGGGAGTGTCTTGTTTTGAGTGGAGCTACCAGACTGGTTACTGGGAGCGGTCGCTGGGACCATATAATAACACCAGTCCTGAAAGACCTACATTGGCTCCCCGAACATTTTTAAGCATAATTCAAAGTACTGGTGCTAATCTTGAAAGCTCTAAATGGCTTTGGCCCTGCGTACCTGAAAGAGCGTCTCCACCCCTATCATTCAGCCCGGACACTGAGGTCCAACTTCAAGGGCCTTCTGACAGTTCCCTCACTGTGAGAAGTGAAGTTATAGGGTGTCGGACATGCAGGCAGCGAGGGAGGAAAGAATGGGAGCATACAGGGAACAATCTCCACTGATTAGTACTGGCTTGTCCTCAGAAGACAGAGAAGAGGATAGCGAGTCTGGGGAGGAAGGGGTGCTTCTGAGAGGGGGATCCACGTCACAGGGAAAAACGGAAGGGGCTGAGCCGTTGGCTCTGTTGGTCTCGAGGGAAAGGGAAAAGAGAAACTAGTCAGAGCAATGCGTCATGAGAGACGGATCACTTTGTTTATTCTGCATGTAATCTTGTCAGAAGGAAATAAAGAAAGGAATTTATGGCTGGCTGGCGGGAGTGTTTCCTCTGCTGAGAGCAGCAACGCGTGCAGCTGGCAAGCTGACATAGGGGAACTAGGCAGAGGGCCTACTTGGTAGTGGCACCCGCCCTGTGGAATGCCCTCCCATCAGATGTAAAGGAAATAAACAACTATCTGAATTTTAGAAGACATCTGAAGGCAGCCCTGTTTAGAGAAGATTTTAATGTTTGATGTCTTACTGTGTTTTTATTTGTTGGAAGCCACCCAGAGTACCTGAGGTAACCCAGTCAGATGGGTGGCATATAAATTATGATTATTATTGGTAGTAGTACATTCTTTCCCCACAGAGGTGAATTTGGTGTCTTCATTATACAGCTTTCACAGACACACTTCTTTACTCTGACCTTTGAGAGAGAGAGATATTGTCGGGCCCGCTCTCATAATTCTAATTTACTTTAAGCTGCTTTAAACGTTTGCCCTGGGACCTTACAGCAAAGGGCAGGTAATAAATCAATAATGATAACAGCAGCAACAACAAGAAGAAGATGTAGTAGAAGAAGTTAAAATTTAACTGTTCTGTTGTTACTCCTTAAAGAGCTGTTCACAGAAAACTGTTCTATCTAATGATGTCTTTGGGAATGCTAAGGCAATCGGTGCTTTGAGATTCTTGTGGGGATATTTACCTGCAAATATACTGCAGCAGGTTGAAGTTGACAGGCGGCAAACTCTTCACTTGCTTCACCAGTTCATTCAGCCCCTGTGTGAAAATGAGATCCGCAGCATTAGAAACCACAAAGAAAGTGACCAAAACATAATACTTCCCACTTTCCTTTAAAAACTATCCATACAGATTGTGATGGGCGATTGCAGCTGCTCACATGTGTTGAGACAATTCACAGCTGCCACCTACAAACACCCATTTCCAATTGCGAAAGGAATGCGCTGGTTGGCTTAGAATGTTTGGTTCCAGGATATGGTTAGAAGGCCCATGATAGAGCAGCTTCTAAGCACGTCTGGTTCTTCTGTAGCTCTGAGAGTGGAGTATGGATCTCTTTCAATAGACGGTATGGATGTGGCCTTTGTCCCATTCTCAGGTGTATGGGGAGGGGCCAGAGCTCAGTGGTAGAGCAAGAATGAGGTCCCATGTTAAATCTCTAGCATCTCCAATGAAAAAGGGAGCCAGAAAGAGCTGTCAGGAGACAATACTGAGCTACATGGACAAATAGTCTGAACTGGTATAAGGCAGCTTACCAAGTTTCTTTTTTATCATTTTTTAATTGATTTTCCAATAAAAACAGCCAATTAACATATCCATGTCATAATCCAGGGGACGTGGGTGGCGCTGTGGGTTAAACCACAGAGCCTAGGACTTGCCGATCAGAAGGTCGGCGGTTCGAATCCCCGTGAGCTCCCGTTGCTCAGTCCGAGCTCCTGCCAACCTAGCACTTTGAAAGCACGTCAAAGTGCAAGTAGATAAATAGGTACCGCTCTGGCGGGAAGGTAAACGGCGTGTCCGTGCGCTGCTCTGGTTCGCCGGAAGTGGCTTAGTCATGCTGGCCACATGACCCGGAAGCTGTACGCCAGCTCCCTCGGCCAATAAAGCAAGATGAGTGCCACAACCCCAGAGTCAGTCACGACTGGACCTAATGGTCAAGGGTCCCTTTACCTTTACTATCATAATCCAATTAAAAACAATAAACTAAAATAAAAAATGACCAAATTATTAATTATACATTATTATTTTTCCGGGCTCCCCATAGTCTGGACCTCTGAAGTGTATCTCCAATATCTTCATTCCAGGCAGCTTCCCAAGTTTCTAAGGTATATCATAGAAACAGCCAACATAAAACGAAGGCGACCAAACAGGAGTTAAATCACTTCACTCAAACTCCCTCAACAAGACTGCCAAACACCTGATAATTTCACACACTGGAATCAAGGCCGCAAACTCACCGTTTCCTCTTCCTTGCTGAGTAGTTTGGCGCAGGCGAGAAAGTCTTCATATTTGGCATATGGAATGACTGGCTCTGGGAGCTCTCTGAGGTAAAGCTTCAAAAGCGACGCCACTGTGTGTACATCTGTGTTTCTGTCGGGAGGGAAGGGATGAGATTACTGCTAGAAATGTAGCGCAAGGCAGCTAGAAAGCTATCACTGTTTTCGCGCAGATCTAAATACATATTTTATTATGTATTTTATTGCAAAAAAATGTGTTTAGGTACATATTTTATTTCAACGCACACATTTCTAAATGTGTTTCATCCTGAAATACTCAAAATGACCGTAAATTTTGAGACGTTTGTCATCTGAAGGTTTTGTGTTATGTACTGAAGTTCTCACCCTGGGCCAGCAGGGGGATACTGTAGATAGTTTTCACTCAGGTCCACATATGCAAATAAGGGATTGAAAGTGACGTTCAGTGATTGGATAGTTACAGAAAATGGTTACTGTTGCATTCTAGTGGAGCTCTATATAAGCAGGCTGGCTGAACCCTTCAGTTCAGTTCTGTTCTGGCCTGTGAATAAATAAGAGCTGTTTGAAGAATCGCTGTGTCGTCTGATATGTTCACCCACAACTTAACAATTTGTATGCTGCAATCTGCACATTTGTCCGAGAGGTGTGGCTTAGGTAACTTCTCATTGCAGTTCAAAGAAAGTGAATTCATCAAGAATTCCTTCTCTTGACAGAGTTATTCTCCTCTAAGAACTGGTCTAAACCCAGCTAAGCCAGCCACCATTGCCACATCCTAAGGCAGTAAATTCTGTAAGTCACTTATGTTCTGTGCGCAAAATGCATGCTAACTCTTTTTTGTCTTAGGTCTGTCTGGAAGCTATTCCTAATCGACTTGATAAGATAACCCCCGAGTTTTTCCAAATTATTAAAGAGTGAGAAAAATTATCTCTATCCATTTACTTCCGAACCATGCATATTTCTTTGCCGTTGTTTGTAGCTCAAACTAAACCCGTGCACCCTGCACTCTGCAGGCTGCAATATTTTTAATGAGCTCAGCAGGTGGAAGGCTTTGGAAATTGCTCTGTATATCTATATATTACCACTAGGTGGTGATGTTGTAAAATAAGATTTATACAGAATACTTCCTCAGGCCAAAGCAGCTCCCGTTCGTTGCAGAGTATTATTGCGGTATTGGCCTTAATAACTATTCTAGAGGTGGATGGTGAGCCTGCCTAATGAGATGTGAGCTGCTCCTGCACCAGAGCATAATTTCTAAAATGAGAGAGATACCAGGTTTTCAAATATCTGGCATTTCAGATATCACATATCTGAACTGGGGAGCCTTCCTGCTAATCTCTGAGTCATCTATGATTACTAGGAGCACAGAGGTTCTCAGGGCGGCACAGAAATTGGGGACTACATTCCCCCAGAAAAAAATCCCCACCTACCCATTTTGACAGTGTTTTGGGGAGCATACTGTGGGATGTGAGACACAGAGCAGTCAAGTACAACATCCCTAGAGTGGAAATAAAAAGGGGATGTCTGGACCAGCCAGTCGGAACTTCTTGTTTCCTCCTAGGCTGGGACAGACTTCCTCTGCATGTGACTAGAGGTGGGTGTGACCTCACCTGCCCAGGTAACAAAAGAGCAGGACTGGTCAGCCATCTCTCTCTCTCTGACTACATTCATCGAAGAAGAAACATCTGCTTAGCCATAAATGCTCTCTTGGCTTCCAGCCAAGAGAGGACAAAGGACCTGTCTCTTTATGAGTCCAGGTATATTACTTTTGTAACTTAAGACTGCCTTCTGGGATCCAATTGTGAACAGAATGTGTGAGTAAACTCTTTTTTATATACTTTTATAGAAGACTGTGTCGTGTCTATCTTTTTATGAGGGACTAAATGGGGAATTGGGACACGGGTCGGCGGTTTGAATCCCTGTGACGGGGTGAGCTCCTGTTGCTCGGTCCCTGCTCCTGCCAACCTAGCAGTTTGAATGCACATCAAATTGCAAGTAGATAAATAGGTACCGCTCCGGCGGGAAGGTAAACGCCGTTTCAGTGCGCTGCTCTGGTTTGCCAGAAGCGGCTTAGTCATGCTGGCCACATGACCTGGAAGCTGTACGCTGGCTCCCTTGGCCAAAAAAGCGAGATGAGCGCCACAACCCCAGAGTCGTCCGCTACTGGACCTAACGGTTAGGGGTCCCTTTACCCTTTACCTTTAAATGGGGAATTACCAACGAAACTTATTTGAGAGGCTTTAGCGAGCCTGAGCAAACGCATCCGCTGTGCAAGTTTAAAAAAAGGAGAATGTTACTCTGCTAAATTGTAGAACTTGTTAACACAAGTTAAAAAGCATATAATCAAACAATATATCCTCTCCTGCATCCCTGAACATTCCCAAACATACAAAGAGGAGCAAAAATGTTCCCCTTCTAAGATGGCGAGTTCATCGATATTAAAAGCACTGTCCTCATCTGTGGGCGTTGCACTGTAAATTGCTTCCATTCAAGTGCAGAGAGAACCACTTTGAAAGAGATGATCTGAACCACAACGCAGAGTATGATGCTCCAAATCTCTTTGGAAGGGAAATTGGGAGGGAGTCATGAAGACGTTGCAATCACTCTAAAGAAAGTAGTGCAAAGTGCGGTCCCCTCCCCACAGGGAATTCCTCTGTCTCTCTTGGCAAGTACTTTGGCAAAGGAGGAGAAATGGATCCCAATTTTGCAGCACCTTTGACTTAGGAGAACATTGCTGTTTTTGGAGGGAACTCTGCCCCATGCTCTTTAAGAGGAAACAGTGAAAAAGGAACCCCTTTAAAATTTGGCACACTCCTGTTCATTTGGCACCCCGTCCTAATTCTTGGTGAAGCCTGAGGGAAACAAACGTTGACTAAGTCTCACCTTCCATTTCCCACAACAAAGACACCATTTTCTTATTTTCTTTAATAATTTATAAAAAATTATAATTTCTATTAGTTTCCCATTTAACAATATATAATCACATCATTATTATCCACTTTACCTCTCTGGCTCTCTAGAGCCTGTCGACTTCATTCCCTCCCATCTCACGGCTTTCAAAATTAACCTATATATCATCACATTTTATACGTTTTCCAGTTCTGATTACACTCATTACAAAATACCTCAAAATTTAAATAAATAAGAAAAGGGAGAAAATTCCTCATTGCAAGTCTTCAGACAACCCTACTAGTGATGTTAATTGCTTATAATATTATTTCAAATACTGTATAAATTTGCTCCGGTCCTTTTGGAATACTTGATCATGCTGGTTTTGGATTTTTCCCGTCAGCTTCGCCAGTTCCCAAACACACCATTTTCACCATGCTGTGCTTTCTCCCATTTAAATAAACTTAAGGGAAGTTGGCAGTTCCAGTTTTTCACTTTTCCTCCACCAGCTGCTCATTAAAAAATCAGGAAAAGTTTTTGGGTGAGGGAGCAACAGAGAGTAACTCAGTTTCTGCTCACACCACAGCGAGACAGACCCTGGGCACCCCAGTAATTGATTTTGTACTTGACATTTTTGGGAATATAAAATCATTTTGCCTCTAGAGGCAGTGTTGTTGTATGGTAAATAAGACTATTAAATGTGTATAAAATTATGGGTTGTGTGGGGGAAATGTACAGACACATTTTCTCTCCCTCCTAACGCTGAGGTCCAGTGCCAAGGGCCTTCTGGCGGTTCCCTCATTACGAGAAGCAAAGCTACAGGGAACCAGGCAGAGGGCCTTCTTGGTAGTGGCACCCACCCTGTGGAATGCCCTCCCATCAGATGTTAAAGAGATAAACAACTACCTGACATTTAGAAGACATCTGAAGGCAGCCCTGCTCTGGGAAGTTTTTAATGTGTGACATTTAAATGTATTTTTAATCTTTATTGGAATCCGCCCAGAGTGGCTGGGGAAACCCAGCCAGATGGGCGGGGTACAAATAACACTGGTCAACAACAAATTTGTTGTCTGCATTTTTTCAGCTGATTTAGGATGAATCTGATGCGCTGAATCCAAAAATCACATTGGTTTTGCTCAATCAGGTCAAGTTTTTGAGCTATAGCCACATGTCTTCTTTTACGTTTTTGTTCATATGTACGCTTATGTGGAGCATTTTAGAAGAAGTTGGTGGGGGTAAAATGCCTTGTCAAATAATTGTTTTGATTGGAAATGATTATTTTAATGACAAGAAGTATTCAGGTCCGATAGTTCTGGGTGATTATGTCGAAAAGGGATCAGTTTGAAGTCATAAAACCTCAAAATCTTCCATAAATTGGTCCAGCAAAGCATAAAGTTGTGGGATCAAAACTAAGTTAATGGGGCAGCCGCCCCACGAAGTATCCTGATCTTCAATCAGCATGTCGTCCTGTAGCTCATTGTGATGAAATTCCAGTGCCTATCTTCGGAGAACTTCCTGACATTAGTGACAAAGATGCCTCCAGTGTTGAAGGACATGAAGAAGAAGTGGTTCTTGAAGATGATGCTCCACATCCATTTTCCCAAAAGGAGTTGAATGATCTACTTCGCGACCTCAGCTTGTCAAAGGACTCTGCCGAACTGTTGGCATCCAGATTGAAGGGGAAAAAACTCCTCTCTGACAGTGCTCGCATCAGCTTCTTCCGCAACAGGCATCAAGAGTACCTCCGTTTTTTCTCGGAAGAGAAGGACTTGGTGTACTGTGCATATATTGCACATCTTCTGCTCAAGCTTGGAGTGCCACAGTACGAACCCAAAGATTGGAGACTGTTCATTGACAGCAGCAAGCAATCACTGAAATGTGTTCCGCTACACAACGGCAACCAATTTGCCTCTATACCCCTGGCTCACTCGAGTACACTGAAGGAGAACTATGAAGCAGTGAAGTATGTGCTGGAGAAAATTGGTTATGATCAGCATAAGTGGTTTATTTGTGTTGACCTGAAGATGGTGAACTTTTTGTTGGGACAACAGTCTGGCTTCACCAAGTACCCATGTTTTCTGTGCATGTGGGATAGTAGGGACCGTGCTCAGCATTACACGAAGAAGGACTGGTCTGTGCGGGAGGAATTGGTGCCTTGCAAAGAAAGGAACACCATCAACGACCCTCTGGTGGACAGAGATAGAATACTCTTCCCACCGCTGCACATCAAGCTCGGCTTAATCAAGCAGTTCACCAAGGCTCTGGACAAGGATGGTGACTGCTTCATTTACTTGTGCCAGGCTTTTCCAGGATTGACCATGGAGAAGTTGAAAGCTGGCATCTTTGACGGTCCTCAGATCCGTTAGCTCATCAGAGATCCAGAGCTCGGAAACTCAATGAATGAAGTGGAACCGGAAGCGTCGAAGGCTTTTGTTCTGGTAGTGAAGAACTTTCTTGGCAACAATAAGGCCAGAAACTACGCAGAACTTGTCAACAACATGCTGACTGCTTTCAGAAACCTGGGCTGCAACATGAGCGTCAAGATGCACTACTTATTTTCACATATGGACCGGTTTCCTGAGAACCTGGGTTCAATGAGTGAAGAGCAGGGGGAGAGATTCCATCAGGACATGAAAGAGATGGAGACCAGGTATCAGGGTCGCTGGGACGCAGTCATGATGGCTGACTACTGTTGGACTCTGAAGAGAGACCTCCGTGCTGCTGAGCATTCCAGGAGTTCCAAGAAACAGAAGTTCAAGCCCTGAAGTTTGAAAAATGGTGAAGCAGCATGCAATTTACGTGTACTTACCTTTATCAATGCCCACCATTCAGTTTACAGAAAACCTGACCTGATGAAGAGAAACGGATGCCATTTCCTGATTCAGCAGTGCAAAAATACCCTAAATCAGTTGTAGAAATCTAGTCAACATTAAAAAAGTAAAAAATTGTTGCCCAGTGTAATAAATTATTATTATTATTATAGTTCTTGGGAACATCCAAGGGAGCTTAAAGTTAGAAGACTCGAGGTGCTTTCTGCCTGAGGAGAATCAGGTGAAGGTGTCCTGCCCCAAGCCAAGAGGCACTGTACCAAAAGACAGCCAAGTTACCACTACTACTACCTTTTACTTGGTAAAGGAATTTTGGGAAATGATATATAATGAATTGAAAAAAGCGTTTGAAATAACTTTTTCTAAAAACAACCCTGAAGCCTTTTTTTTAAGGAAATCTAGTTGCCGAAATCCCAATGGAGCAGAAAGTATTATTTATGTATGTGACCATGGCTGTGTTGGTTGTTATTGGCCCAGAGATGGAAAGAAGATAAAGTCCCAACCAGAGATTAATGGCAGATTAAGTTGAGGGATTATGCTGAAACGGCAAAAATGACCAGAAGAATCAGAAATCAGGAAGACCAGAATTTTAATGAGGAACGTGGAAAACTTAAAAGTTTTCTTAAAAATCATTGTAGACGGTTAAAATCGTTAGTAGGATTGGAATAACACTTGTAGTTTAATGGTGAATTTTGGATATAATGGAGATGTAAAATATTTGGATTATTATAAAAAATGTAGGAGGAAATTACTAACAATAGGACCCACAAAGGGAAGGAAGTAAGTCCGGGAAATTCTTTGGAATCTTGATTTTATGATGTATGTTAGATATATGAGTGTAAAACGTTAATTTGAAAAACCAAATAAATAAATGTAGTGGTTGGGAGTTACTCGTGCGTAATCCTGCTCCGTTTGAGCATTAGATTGCCTGGTTAAACCATCCGGACTGCACAGCCCATCTCAGCGTGGCTGCCCTTAGTCACTCGTAGAATCTGTCTGTGGGCGTTTCTTAAAGCGCTGCCAACATAAGAGCTGTTTGACGCCCAAGCGTCTCCGCCTCTCACTGCGCGGGAGTCTCCTGTGCAGGGTGGGCGTGGGTAGCGGGGTGCTTGGGCTCTCCTCACTAACTTCCAGCGAAGAGTCCTGGAGCCCCTGCACCTCCTGGTCCCGTTGCTCTCCTGGATCCCTGGTGTTACACTTATTCCCTTCCCCTTCTTCCCAGCTGAGTCTTCCCCTAGCGCTGGGACCTTCTCCTGCAGAATAGGAGACCCTCTCCTTCCCCCGTGCCTCTGATGTCAGTTCCCTGACAATAAATCTATATATATATATATATATAAGGCATGCAAGCTATTTCAGCACCAGAATATCCCACAACCATTTCTCCCATTCCCTGGCAGTAAAAAATACGTATTCTTTCTTTATTTCACCTGTATCCCGTATCTTTCTCCGAAGAACTCAAGGTGACATACATGGTTCTCCTCCTCATTTAATCTTCACAACAAACCCATGAAGTAGATTAGGCTGAGAGGCAGTGACGGTCCCAGTGAGCTTCGTGGCTAAGAGGGGACTGATCCCTGATCTGCTAGGCCATAGTCCCAATCTGCATTACCAAACGGGCTCTCAATTATATATTAAGCAACTAACCAGTTGCTGGACTTTCCTGACACCCGAAATCAATTGTCGGGGTGGCTGCTTCACTGTGCCCCATGTCCTAGTTAAATCAACGTTGAGTTTTTCTATGAATCACATGGAAAATGGAAGCAACTCCCAGCTTGCTAATCTTTCCACAAGGCTGCCACTGGTATTACTGTTTTGTAAACTGGGATTGCTTTCTTCTCTGTTTTCTGAAGTATTCCTTGTTTTGTTTCTTTCTAACAGCAGCTACCCCTTATCCCAGAGCAGCTGGTCATGTAAACAGGTGCTTTTAAAACCCCATTGCAGCCCAGCGTAAGAAAACAAACCACCACTCACTAGTGTGCAATCCTGCTGCGGCAGGTAAAGAAATGCTTCTGCGAAAGAGACGATCCCACTCTCAAAAACCTTCAGGACGTCTGTATCACAATTTTGTTTGCCTGTCAAAGGCAGCCATATCTAAATCCCTCCCTGTAACTATGGCAAGCAGCAAGCCTGCTATTTGGAGTGATTAGCACAGAATTTAATTAGAGAGTACATACCCTGAGGATTTTCTAAATTCCTGGACCCTCTGTATTAACTCTTCCCCACTCCCCATTCTCTTCTCCCCCTTTAAATTCGGTATGCTGGCATGGCCATGTACAGACAAGAGCGAGACAGAGATGAGTTAATTGTTCATTTGATTGTCCAGCAGAATAGCCACAACTACTGGCCTCTAAGCTGCCCCTAGGAATATAATACAAAGGCTTTAAATACTGCAAACAGTCACAAATCCTTTCCTTTGCAATTAGGCAGCCCAGATCCAGAGCTCTTTTCATTCCAGCCCCTCGTTGTCATCGACTTCCTTTCTAGCAGTTGCTGCGTCAACAACATTTTTTTGCTTTGTGGCATGGCAGACCTTGTGGAAACGGCTGTCAGGCTGATTACACAGCCGGGGGTTGTCCCTTCCTCCACTCCATAAACAAGAAACATGGAAACACAGCAGGTCACCATGAACACATATGTAACATTTACAGTCACAGCCAAACACGTGTGAAGACTGAAATGTGTCCGTGGTACTATTGTCAGCACTTCAAGAAAGCAAAGGCTCTGACCTCAGGTGGGAATTGAAGATGCAATAAAGCAAGGTAGTTCCAAAAGGAAGTGAATCTAAAGCTGGTTCATGTGTGTGGCATCTTCCACATGATTTGTCCAGGAGGTTGGCAAAACTGTGGCCATGACGCCTCAGGAACTGGCATGGATCACATGCAGGCTCTGTGTTGCATGAATCTAGGATTTCTTCTGGATCTTGTTGTCAGGAGCTCAGCCTACACTTGAGTAGGACCTTGGCAGAGACACATGCCCAACTGGCATGTTCCCTCCCTCCTGGTCGATCGTTCCGGAGCTTCAAAAGCTTTCTTCTGCCCGAACATCACAGCGACTGATGCCAACAGACAACGGCACACTTAGGGATCCGCAGAGTCTGTGCAGTTTGCATGACAGACCTCAGCAACTCAGCATTTTGGCTAATCTACTTTATTTACATATAAACACACACAGAGCACTGCAACATGGCTCCCTCTCTCTCTCTAGCATCAGAGAGCAAAGAGAAAAAACAAAGGACAATAGTCTCACTTCACGGAACATAGTAAAAAAAAAATCCTGTCACCATCATTTCCCACTTTGTGGAGTCAAAACATATACCATCATGTAATAGACAAAAATCCCATGACTGCAATCATGGAGCAGGAATTCTAACACTTGTATCTGAGACTGCCCTGGTTTCTATGCTGGTGAGGGACTTTTCAATGCCCTTTTGTCTCTCTTTCTGCCCCCATCACTTCCTTCCTTCCTCGCTATGCAATGGGCTGCCAAGAGGAAGTACGGCTTGTTCTTGCCCAAGGCCTGACCCAATCACTAGCAGGGAGTCTTTTCTGAAACATTCACCTGCAATGGAAGTGCTGTAGCCAGCTAGGACTGCCATATTTCAAACAGTGAAAATCTGGACAGAAAAGTTGCTGAGCTGCTATACGTCCAGATTTCATCGATTTCTGCCAGGACGCTGCTAGAGACAGCAGTATTCTGGATATGTCCAGGAAATTCTGGACGTATGGCAACCTTACTAATGGCCAACACAGACCCATTAATTTCAGTGGAGGTACTGTGATTGAGAATTAGTTGGATGCATCTGTTAGTATATCTGTTCTGGTAAATCACTCAAAATGGGCTATCTGGTTCACATTTTCACATTTCTAGTACCCGGGGAACACATTTTATAATGAACCCAACAATGGCTTAGGATCTTAGGGTCTTAGTAGACCAACAAGTTTAATGTGATGCAGCAGCAAAAATTTTTTGCTAATGGTATTCTTGGCTGCATCCACAGAAGTATAGTGGCCAGATCAAGGGAAGTAATAGCACTATAGTACCACCCTGTTCTAAGGGACACAGGTGGCGCTGTGGGTTAAACCATAGACTTGCCAATCAGAAGGTCGGCGGTTCGAATCCCCGTGATGGGGTGAGCTCCCGTTGCTCAGTCCCTGCTCCTGCCAACCTAGCAGTTCAAAAGCACATCAAAGTGCAAGTAGATAAATAGGTACCACTCCGGCGGGAAGGTAAACGGCGTTTCTGTATGCTGCTCTGGTTCTCCAGAAGCGGCTTAGTCATGCTGGCCACATGACATGGAAGCTGTACACCGCCTCCCTTGGCCAATAAAGCAAGATGAGCACCGCAACCCCAGAGTCGGTCATGACTGGACCTAATGGTCAGGGGTCCCTTTACCTTTACCTTACCACTCTGTTCTGCCTTGGTCAGACCATACCTAGAGTACTGTGTCCAGTTCTGGGCACCACAGTGTAAGGAGGAGATTGACAAGACAGAATATGTGTACAGAAGTGTAACCAAGATGACCAAGGGTCTGGAAACCAAGCATTATGAGGAACATTTGAGGGAGTTGGGTATGTTTAGCTTGGAAAAGACTCGAGAGGTGATTAGGCTAGCCACCTTCAAATACCTGAAGGGCTGTCACATGGAAGATGGAGCAATCTTGTTTTCCGCTGCTCCAGACCTGAACCAATGGATCCAAATGACAAGAAAGGAGATTGCAACTAGATATTTGGAAAAACTTTCTGGTGGCAAGAGCTGTGCATCAGTGGAACGGGCTACCGCAGAAAGTGGTGGATTCTTCTTCAAGGTTTTTAAACAGAGGCTGAACAACCATCTGTCAGGGATGCTTTAGTTGTGATTCCTGCATTTCAGGGCTTTGGACTGGATGACCTCTGGGGTCCCTTCCAATGTGGGATGTTTGGTAATTATATACAATGATGGCTGCTATATAAGCACGGAAATTGTTCCAGCGACTGCTCTATGTGGCTTACTCTGCACAGATTAGGCAAAGAACAGCAGAGTTATATCAAAGGATGGCTGTTTCAGGGTGAACTCCTGTATGTGCCAGTAGGGCAAGGGCCTACGTGAGCCAAACAAATCTTCTCTTCAGGGTTGAAGAACGGTGCAGAAGTATATGAAATGAAATGAAAGCACCTAACCATTTTGTGCCCAACCAACGGGTCGCAAGAGTTCAGCTAGAAATGATGGCTCTGAAATGACTTGTATCTTTGAAGTCAATGTTATCTGTGCAACATCAAAGGGTTTGGAATCTACCCCTTGAACAGTATTGATGAGCATAATATGGCTTGCTGTTTTCCACAAAGGGAAATGATCTTTTTGCTGTTGAAGGAGCAACTTCCCCACTGACCTGTGTGCACGACTCGGAGCGCAGCGCTCAGCGAGGAACAGCGACAAATGAATACCTCCAGCTGAGGGCTATATAAAACCATTGCATTTCAACGTGATGGAAGCGAGATTTTGCCCCAGCCCTCTGGTGACCATGTGTTCTGCTTGTCTTGTGTTTTATTAATCTCTTTGCCAAAATTACAGTCTCCCCAGTTCCCAGGTGTGTTTGATATGCATTCCCTATATCTGTCATCATCACCCATTGGTCTCCGAGGATATTTCCAGGCAACCAGGAGAGGGAAAGTTTTTCTAAATAAAAAATTGTTTTTTCTAAGAAATAGCAGTATGCTTGAACTAGCCCAGATCTGGTGCTAGGAGCACAATATATCCTTATTTAAGTCCTGGGCCAGTCACCAACTCTCAGCTCAATCAAAAGTCCTGTCATATACCCCAGCCTGAGAAATGTTGTGGAAGCCTGGGATATAATGTGCTGAATAAATTGTGGGTGGTGTTTTTTTGCTTTGTTTTTAAAGCACAGCATATAGCTGGCATTCCACTCCTCTTCTGACTCTTCCAGTCTTCCTGCCTGTTTACCCCTTTCCTTGCCCTGCTTCTACTAATACAGCTGCCAGATCGACTCTGACATCACAGTGAGACTTTTCAGACAGCAATGTCACACTGCTGCCCCCAGCTCCCATTGGTGTAGTTGCTCTGATGTCATAGGGGGCCAGTGCTGGATTTACATATAAGCTAAACAAGCTATAGCTTAGGGCCCCACTCTCTTGGAGGCCCTCCAAAAATTTAAAGGAAAAAACCCCTGGATATACACTTCCAAAATATAAGATTAAAAAAACAAAATAAAATAAAACCTATATACAGCAACAGTGTTTTGTGTTGTGAAGGCTCCTAGGATGTAAGTAATGGGCCCCGCCTGCTAGCCTGCTCCCTAAAATATCACTGGTTTGCTCACTTCTATATATAGGGTGCCTACATTCTGCATGGACTGGTTGCATGACATCATGTGCAAATGGTTTTAGATACCTATTAGGTCCATAAATTACCATCTAGCATATATTCAACACAAAAAACAGCGAAAATTTGTTGTTGACAAAGGACAGCTGGACATATAAAGGGCCCCATTACCTTCAGTAGCTGAGGGCCTCATCAAACCTAAATCCAGCCCTGTAGGGGGCCTAAGCTTATGCAACTGAGTGATAAAAGGGGTTTTAACAAATAAATTCCAAAGTCCACGGCCAACTCTTAAAAATCTAAATCGCATAACTATTTCCCAGACAGCACGAATAACATTAACAGCAGTCAGTTCCCTTTAGACAAAGATACGTAAGATCACGCTCGATGCTGTTTATGTGATACACAATATCATTATACCATCTCAGTTATGCATATACTACCTCAGCTGACCCACTTTTAAATTCCTCTGATACCTAGACTTTGTTTACCTATGGAAATTGCCCAGGAAAATGTTCCCACATAAATATTAATATCCATCTCTGTGACATTTCAAATATTTTCCTCCTCTAACAGATCTTCGTAATCATAAAACAATGGCAATGCGAACAAATGATGAGAAAGATAATTTACTTTTTTTTAAAAAAGTGTGTGTTGCGGGGGGTGAGGTGAGAAATCCAATTCAATTTCTTTCATTAAAAATTTCCTTTAAAAGATTTCCATTTTCCATTTAATTTCTTGTTTGTCTATATAATTGAAGGCCTGTTTGCATAAGCAGAGGTCAAAAAAGATGGTTTGCTCCTAAAATATAGTCAGTCAAATGCATAATTTTAAGTCTGTCCAAACAAAATTGCAGTGGAGCTAAAAGCAACGAACTCCTGACTTTGGAGTATAATGAAATATTGGGGTAATTTGGGTTGAACGACTGTCAAAAATATGGATGTTATTCATTATGTACTCAAGGGTATGTTCTTGGGGAAATACAATGCGGTATAGTGGTTATAGCATTGCCTTCAACTGGGGAGGCACATGTTCAAATCTCCACTCAGCCACAAAGTCAAGTGTATGACCTTGGGCAACTCACTGTTGCCTCTCAGCCTAAACAAGCATACAGGAATGTTGTGAATTTAAAAGGGGAGGGCATGTACACTGCCCTGAGCTCCTTGCAAGAAGGAAAAATAATAATAATAAAAATCAGCTAGAATAATGCATCTCTGGGTTATTTGTGGGGCAGTCTTTTGTCCTTGGGGTTGTGCATACAAGTATGTTCCCCCATAGATCTGGCCTGCAAGTAATCATACATTCATTGCACATTGTCATCCCATTATAAAAGACTAGGGTTCAGAAAATACCCAGTTCACACCTTGACAAGACCACTCAAGGTGGCACAAGTCTATATCATCTGCAAGATGGGGATATAGTAATACCAACCTACCTTACGGAGCTGTTTTAAGGAATAATGAGATTGTATACGAAGTGTTCAGAATATCCCCAGAAGCCATGTAAATAATTAAATAGCATTACTATAATTATATCCCAATCAATGGTGATTGTTAGTATCTATCAAGTTAGCTTGGAATAGTCATGTTATAGAATTGGAAAATGGGAAGGGGCTTTGAAGGCCTCTAGTACAACCTTTAAGATCTCCATTGAGCAGAGTGTTGGAAGTACAACAACGGGGATTATTTGGTGTGTGACTTAAGGGGTTAATTCTGCTATTAGTCTCAATGACAGCAGACTCTGATTGAGCCTCATCAGTTAGAAGTTAGCTGTCTGTGAAGAAGATGGATAAGATTTGACCATTGGAGGAGTTGAGAGGAAGAATAGTTCTGAAGGAGTTTCCACCCTGCAGAAGCCTAACTTAAGAAAGAGTTTATTTTCTCCATATATCATATGCTGTTTCTCTTCAGTATACCTCAGCGAAATCATTATTTTCTATGTGTTCCCCCTCACTCCTCTCTAGGATAGACATTCCCAGTTCCTTCAGCCTTTCTTCATAGAACTTGCTTTTCATGCTCCTGGCCATTGCGTTTCTCTGAACTCTTTTCAAAGCTATGCTTCTTAAAGCAAGGCGTTGCATTATGGACACAAAACTCCAAATGAACCCAGATTAGTGCAGAATAACGTGGAGCGATTACTTCTTGCACCTTGTCATACCACCACTTCCTTATTGATGGCTGGGTGTCCCTTCTGTGAAAAAAGAGATGATGATACTTCCTCACACGAAAATTGAGCAGCTTTATTTATTAATGCCTGCACATTGCTACGAGACTCCGTGATGGATAGCACTGCTAAACAGGTGCCAGCCACTATGTAATTAACTCTAAGGCGGAAACCATCAACCAAGCTGAGAATGGGAGTATCTTAAGTAGGCAGCTTGCCCTGCATGTCAGCCTTTCTGTGTTGTGCCTGATTTAGCATGCACAGGGCACAATTCAACCTCCACAGGAAAGATGCTTGCTAGGAAGAACAATAGAAAGGTGGCTGGGACAGTGCCTTGGACAGCAGGCAGCTATTGTCCAAGGTCCTTTCAATGTTGATTGGTGAGAAGTTAAGAGCTGCGCTGGAAATTCTGGAATTCTCTTTTCTTCTGCGACCGTTCATTGGGTGATGAAATGAAACCCTCCTGAAATATTGTGGAGGGGGATAAAGAAAGGGCTCTAACATTTTCTGCTGCTTTGTTGTTGTTTAGTCGTTTAGTCGTGTCCCACTCTTCGTGACCCCATGGACCAGAGCACGCCAGGCACTCCTGTCTTCCACTGCCTCCCGCAGCTTGGTCAAACTCATGTTTGTAGCTTCGAGAACACTGTCCAACCATCTCATCCTCTGTTGTCCCCTTCTCCTTGTGCCCTCCATCTTTCCCAGCATCAGGGTCTTTTCCAGGGAGTCTTCTCTTCTCCGAGGTGGCCAAAGTCTTGGAGCCTCAGCTTCAGGATCTGTCCTTCCAGTGAGCACTCAGGGCTGATTTCCTTCGGAATGGATCAGTTTGATCTTCTTGCAATCCATGGGACTCTCAAGAGTCTCCTCCAGCACTATAATTCAAAAGCACCAATTCTTCGATGATCAGCCTTTTTTATGGTCCAGCTCTCACTTCCATACATCACTATTGGGAAAACCATAGCTTTAACAATACAGACCTTTGTTGGCAAGGTGATGTCTCAGCTTTTTACTGTCCCTAGGTTTTACTATACAGTGGTGCCCCGCAAGACGAATGCCTCGCAAGACGGAAAACTCGCTAGACGAAAGGGTTTTTCAGTTTTGCATTGCTTCGCTAGACGAATTTCCCTATGGGCTTGCTTTGCAAGACGAAAACATCTTGCACTTTTTTAAAAAACCGCTTGAAGAGGCGCAGTTGCGACGGACCGTGCTTCGCAAGACGAAAAACATTTCGTTCCGCAAGTCTTTTCGTCTTGCATTCTTTTCGTCTTGCGAGGCACCACTGTATTGTTATTGGTGTTTTCATCAGACTTATAGGAACAATGTTTCCTCCCCACCATTACAGATGTTGCTTAGGAGAGCATACTCTATGGCACCCTAGTCTTTGTGCATGGCCATAGAAACCCAGAACTCACTCCCCTTACAACCTGTAGTGTTACACTCTCAAGGCATCATTGGAAAAAGCTTATTTTTCATCCAAGTGTTTCTTGAGCTCCCCCCCCCCAAAAAAATTACAGATGTGGAGAGCAAATTGCCCCCTACCTTCTCATCAACTTCTCTTCCTTTCCTACTCACCCAATGCCGATTTGAGGTGAGCAGTACAAGCTCCAAACTCTAATCTTTGGAGCCAGGAAATATGAGCTTTGGCGGCATGTCTAGTTGTCTGACTGGCCATTTTTGAAATTAGGGGCTGTGCCTAAGTAACGCTGTTAGAGAATATGAAAGAAACATATATCATTGTGCGTGCACATCCAAAGATCCTCTTGAGATCACAGCCAAAGGACCGCACTGACTTTCCAATGTAATTTCATTATTGTCAATCGGATAAATGCTCCAGATAAATTGGGTTTGTGGATTAATGCTATCACATCTTCTTGAAGAACCCCTATTCATATTGTGTACACATATCTTCAGAATATTTATCTCTAAGATATCTACACACACAGACACACACACACACACACACACACACACAGTCACGGCTATTTAGTTCAAAAGTAGAAAATTCCAAAATGATGAGTGCTTGCTTGAGCATACAGTGGTACCTCGGGTTACATATGCTTCAGGTTACATACGCTTCAGGTTACAGACTCTGCTAACCCAGAAATAGTACCTCGGGTTAAGAACTTTGCTTCAGGATGAGAACAGAAATCGTGCATGGCGGCAGCGGGAGGCCCCATTAGCTAAAGTGATGCTTCACGTTAAGAACAGTTTCAGGTTAAGAACGGACCTCTGGAACGAATTAAGTTCTTAACCCAAGGCACCACTGTACTCCCATACCTTCTTCAAATTCCAATTAAAAAGCTATAACATTTACTGTATATATATATAAATGCCCCCCCCCCTGTAAAAGCACAATAAAGTAACAGATGGCTTTGAATCAATTTTGCAGCAAGCATGTAATGTTGCTCTAAAATTCAACCCCCCCCCTTTCCCTTTTATTGTTCAACTAATGGAACCCAATGCTTTGTTTTCTTAATGTGTATTTGTGGTCAGGGGTGGGGGAATCTGAAGATAAACAAATGTCATTGTCTTCTCAAACAGCTCACCACCTTGTATGCAACTTCCCACTGAGCATACAGCAAAACCTAGTTCTGTTAACAATTGTTGCAGTTCGGCCAACCTAATAAAGGAAGCACATCCTGGGACCTCTACCCATTTGATTTCCCAGTGCTCCGTCTTCCTACTTCGGTACTCTGCCTGTTTTTGTGTATGCAAATTGAAGAAGCATTGTTGGCGTCTGCTTGCCTTCCCAGAAGTAACATTCGTTTTTTTTCTAAAGTCCCACCAAAAGCCAAGTTTACATATTGCCTCTCTGCTGGCCTCTTGTACCTTGTATTGAAGTTCTATTGTACATGGATTACAAATGCTTTCTCACAGGCGCACCGCAGCATTACAAGATAATTTCTTTCAGTTCAAATAAGGGTTCAAATCCCTGCTCAGCTATGAAGATCAGCTGAGTGCCCCTGAGCCAGATACCATCTTTTAGCATAACCTACCTCATGAGGTTGCTGAAAGAATAAAAAGATGGATGGATGGATGGGTAGATGATGATAGATAGATAGATAGATAGATAGATAGATAGATAGAGTGGTACCTCGGGTTACAGACTCTGCTAACCCAGAAATAGTACCTCGGGTTAAGAACTTTGCTTCAGGATGAGAACAGAAATCACACAATGGTGGTGGGAGGCCCCATTAGCTAAAGTGGTACCTCAGGTTAAGAACAGTTTCAGGTTAAGAACAGACCTCCAGAACGAATTAAGTTCTTAACCCGAGGCACCACTGTAGGTAGATAGATAGATAGATGATAGATGATAGATAGATAGATAGATAGATAGATAGATAGATAGATAGACATTGCATTTGAGCTGTGTTTGAAGTGGCTGAAATAACTGAACCAAACATTTACTAGTTTCAATTTGTGAGCAGAAATTATAAATTTCAGCAGGAAACACGTTTTCATTTCCAAAGAGATGTACAAATATCCAGCTTTTCCAGTCCTGGTTATCACTGTTTTCTCTGGCTGTGTTTCTTCCTCCAATCAGGAATTACAAAGTGAATGTCTCAACATATGTAGCCAATCAGATTAGGATATCACTGACGGCAAGTGAAGGCAACTGAGAGTGAGGGCCATGTTTGAATAAGCAAACCTTTTCCATGGAGTACTGAAAAATGACCCAGAAGGGGAAGAATCTTTTTTGGCACCACTGATAGCATTCATGAAAGTTGTGACAAGTGTCACTTAGCTCTGTTTGTATGCATTTTATCTGCTATAGCTTTCACTGAACATTTCACGTATTTATGTAACTTGGTGGGGGAAACAGTCTTGGGGAAAATAGAAAGGAAGAGAATGTATATGGGGAGTTACGTTCCTTCAACAGCAGTGGTGCTGAGTGCTACAAAACAAGGAACAGAATCGTTTTTAAAATGTTGTAAGTTTCCAAAAGTCTATAGGGAGGCTCAGCCCATCAGATAAGTAACATGCCGTTGCTATTTGCCTGAGAGATGTCCCACTGAGCAAATGCGCAGAAAAACGAATGCACGCCACAGTAAAACACTGCTATCATGGCATGCAGACACAGCCTGAATTTAAATTTTGCACACCATTATGTAGTCAACTCACACTGAGTTTCGATTGCAGAAAGCACAGGAAACGGCCTTATACCCAAACACTGACCCATCCAGCGAAATATTATCTATGTCAGGAACGGGGAACCTGCGACTCTTCGAATCTTATTGGATTACAACTCACACCCTGCCTCACATGGCTGGGGCTGAGTGGGGTTCAAAACAAATATCCAGTGGGCGACATGTTCCCCACTTGTGGTCTGTGCTACCTGTTATGTACTGAAGTTCTCACCCTGGGCCAGCAGGGGAATACTGTAGATAGTTCAGGTCAACATATGCAAATAAGGGATCAAAAGTGACGTTCAGTGATTGGATAGTTACAGAAAGTTGTTACAGTTACATTGTACTGGAGCTCTATATAAGCAGGCTGGCTAAACCCTTCAGTTCAGTTCTGTTCTGACCTGTGAATAAACAAGAGCTGTTTGGAGAATCGCTGTGTCGTCTGATATGTTCACCCACAACCTAACACTACCTGGCAGTGGGTCTCCAGGGATCTAGACAGGGGTCTGTTCTAGCCCTCCATGGAGGTGACAAGGATTGAGCCTGTGGCCTCCAGAGCCCAAAGCACAGGCTCTGATCCTGAGCTACAGCCTTCCCCCAATGTTTTCTAGGAACTGGAGGGTCGTGAAACCCCATTAGTACTCGTAATGAGCAGCACTGTTTTAATTTTGATCTTCCCATGCTGTGCATTATTTGGACACCCGGGTTAGCTCCGTCCCAATTAAACATGTCACGCCTTCAAGGCAGCGAGTGAGAAATAGGCTGGAAACCCAAGTCCCTCCAAGGCCATTTTGCAGGCTACGGCTATTCTGCAGGGGCCCATCTTGCCAGACTGCCTTCACCGAGCTGCAGGAAACGCAGTTGCTGAGGCCAGCAGAAATGCGCTTTAAGCTACACAAACACAGGAGCTCACAGGCACCATCCCTCACAGCACGGACTCTCCTCAGTAAATTGCAGAGGCAAAATGTGCTTGCTGGCAAAAAAGGGCAGCTTGAGTTTGAAGGGCAGGGTCTTATATCAACGGACTTCTCTCTCTCTCTCTCTCTCTCTCTCTCTCTCTCTCTCACACACACACACACACACACACACACACACACCCCTCTCCCTGTGGAATGAATAAACACACTGCAAATGGCTTAGAACACAGACAAGAATCCCTGAGAAGGTAAGATAGCCAGCAACTGCTTATGCAGTTCTGACATTTGTCAGAAGAAAACAGTTAACACTTGCTTTATGTTCAGTTGCAAGACCTCCCCGCAACGTGCAAAAAAAATTAAAATAAAATAAAAATGGCGTTCAGCTGGTAGATTATGACAAGGGTTTGGCAAATCCATCAATTCCCGTTTCTCATTTTTTTTCATGTTAAATTTAGTTTTCCACATTTCCACATCCATTTGCAATTGCCTTTTTTTTTTTTTTTTTAAAAAGATCCTCATGAAAATCCATCAACACGTTAGCACAAATTTAGTGTGGGTCTCCTAATATGCTCCTCAACAGAATCAATTTTTGCAAGCAATTGCCCTAATATAACACATTTTTGCATGTTATTTCCACTAAATATACACAGCAGTATGCACGCTTTGCCCCAATATATGCATTTTCACACACATTGCTTGGTCTGAGAATTGAATTACAAACTTTGGAGACGTGCAAATTCTGAAGGATGGATGCATTTCGGCAATGTTGGGTTTAAATGGGAAACTTGGGAAGACTTGCAAAGCCACGATAAGAGATCACCTGTCAATCATGCAATGTCATATTTGGCCTGCAAGGCCAATCCTGATCTGGCCCCCAGAACCATAAATATTCCCTACCTCTGGCATACTGGTTCAGGAAGCAATGATAATGTGAACCATCCCTAGAGAGAGGTAGAAAAAAATCTGTCTATCTATTGCCCCAGTAAACCTCCACCATCCACCTGCTTTAGTCAACTTTTTATAAAGACCCCAAGATGTATCGGGCTCCAAGGCATGCCATGCTCAGACTGCACTTAAAGGGGGAACCATTGGAGTGGAAATATTGACTGCCACTGAGTTAGTCTACCTAATAAATTATCCTAGGATGAAAATGAAGGTTAGATGAAAGAGCTTCAGATTCTTCATGGGATGGATCTTTGTACATATAACAGAAGCTCAAAATCATATATTCATGGGAAACCATTGCTGTGTGACACATGTTGCATCTGAATTATGGAAGATTCATTCATTCATTCATTTTATTTTACTTTACAGTGGTGCCCCGCAAGACGAATGCCTCGCAAGACGGAAAACCTGCTAGACGAAAGGGTTTTCTGTTTTTGAGCTGCTTCGCAAGACGAATTTCCTATGGGCTTGCTTCGCAAGACGAAAATGTCTTGCACGTGTTCCGATTTTTTTCCGCTTTCCCCCCCCTTTTTCTAAGCCGCTAAGCCACTAATAACCTTTTAGCCGCTAAGCCGCTAAGCCTTTAATAGCTGCTAATCCGCTAAACCGCTAATAGCGCTAAGCCGCTAATAGGGTTGCTTCGCAAGATGAAAAAACCGCTAGACGAAGAGACTCGCGGAACGGATTATTTTCGTCTTGCGAGGCACCACTGTATTAAATTTATATCCCACCCTTCCCCTCCCCAAGAAGTCCAGGGCAGAAAACGCTTCAGGGTGAAGTTGGGATTTGAACTCAGAACTTCCCAATCAATTGCTTGACTTACTAAACACTCTTGGCTCTAATCTCAGCAGTCAGCTTTCAACGTGAGAAACTGTCACAGGCAGCACAAAACACCCGGTTCACAAAACAGGCAAAACACTGCCACCACCCGAAAACAAATAATAAAGCAGAAAGCTTTAAAAAATATATTAGAAGGAACAGGGGGCTGTGATTGAAACCCAGGGCATCCAAAAATACTGGAATAGCTCAGCTGATAAAGCATGAGACTCTTAAGCTCAGGGTCAGGGGTTTGAGCCCCATGCTGGGCAAAATATCCCTGACTTGCAGGACATTGGAGCAGATGGCCAAGTCTGCAATCCTATGTTGGGGACCCCAATGTTAACATATTGCCCTGGGAAATACCACCATAAGAGATTCTTGTTCGCCACCTTACCTGTCAAACAATGGCTTTTCTCCACAATCGAAAGCATCCTGTAATTCTTTGACGAGGTTAGCCTGGCCAGGCAGTCGGAAAAGCCCCTCCTCCTTCAGCCCCCGCAGCCGGATAAAATCCACACACTGTTCCACCAACATGGGCGCAAGGTGATTTCCATATCTTTTCTCGTAACGGACGGTGTCTTCCAGCTTCTGCCCAAAAATCCCTGTGAACGACAACGATAGGAGCTATAGGGGTGTTCAAGGAAAGAGACCGCCCAGTAAAAACATTCAGACATTTGTGTTGGTTCTTGTAGACCGAGAACGGATTCTTCCTCTCTTACTTTTTTGGCTATGTGGTTGTTTAGGTAACAGGAGGGTGAGCAGCTAATATTTACAGAGCCACCTTGTGCATTAAGATCATAGGCACTGAGTCAAAAACCTGACTGAGTATTCAAATCTCCCCCATTTTCTGTGGATGAGACCTCTAGACTTGCCTCTTAGCGTTCTGTCATAGGATTTCTATATAGTAGTTTGTCCTCCAAGGAATGTAATTGCATCATTGGCCATAATGAATCAATCAGTATTTCCAGCTTCAGTACGGGACACAGGACAGCAACCGTTTCTCAGCCCCAAAGATGGAATTGCAAGGGCGGAATTGAATTCTCTTGAGTTTTTTATTTTGGCTTTGAGACTTGATTGGAACTTGTTGTTTGTGGGGGGTTTTCCAAACATTTTAGGGTGCAGTTGCCCCCCCTTCAGAAATTTGCCCTAAAGAATTTTTGCTTCAGCAAAATTTTCAAGAGTAGTCTTTGAACAATTAAAACTAAAATGTCAGAGTTTCTTATTCTTGGCAAAAAAGGAAACTGAACATGAACAGTTTTGTCCCTTTCCTAGAGCATTCGCTAGCAATTTCATCTTTGCAAGTACAGTGGTACCTTGGGTTAAGTACTTAATTTGTTCCGGAGGTCCGTTCTTAACCTGAAACTGTTCTTAACCTGAAGCACCACTTTAGCTAATGGGGCCTCCTGCTGCCGCCATGCTGCTGGAGCACGATTTCTGTTCTCATCCTGAAGCAAAGTTCTTAACCTGAAGCACAATTTCTGGGTTAGCGGAGTCTGTAACCTGAAGCGTATGTAACCTGAGGTACCACTGTACTGAGCTTCTAGCAAGTTTCTTTTTGCATAGAGAATCTGAAACACGAGAACATGGCATGTACCACAGCCATGGTCTGATCACCTATCACAAACTCAACTCACATTCATTTGTGCACTTTTTTTTTGCTAATTCCTTAGGGAAGGATGCCCTCCTCTCCCTCCAATGTATTTATATTAGCAACCGATTTTGCATTGCATTGTAGCTACTTTTTCTTCCTTTTATCTCTTTGGCAAAGGCTCAAGGACAAATCAGCTCCTGTTCCGAAAGGCACACCTGCTTCATTATTTACCCTCTTTCTTCTAATCTTAGTCACTATGACAACACAAGTCAAGAGGACCTATTCACACAGAACAACGTTCCATGGTTAAATGCAGTACTGCACGGTCACCCTCTGAAATGACCTCCCCAGGACATCATTCCACCCAGGAACACAAAGAGAGTCGTTAATTGTCATTCGGAACCATTGTTTTCACATATGTTCTGTTCATATTTGCAGTGAAATATTAAGAGAGCCTAATGGCAAAAGCTGCTACACAAACTGCTTCAAAAGGTGATGGGTTCTGCTTTGCTGGAGATGTTTCTGCAGAGATTTGAGTGGATATATTCTCAGGGGTGATGCAATGGCAAGGTTGCTACATTGACTTGCAAGGTCCCTTCTACTTCTGTGGGTCTGTGAGATGTAGTGTTCTCCTCATTGCGTTTCAAGCTGCTTTTGAATTCAACATAAGGGGAAGAACTGCATCTCAGTGGTAGGACAGCAACTTTGGATGCAGAAAGTCCCAGGTTCAATCCCTGGCAATCCCAGGTGGGGCTGGAGATGCCCTCTTCCTGAAACTCTGGAGCTAGATGGACCAGTATAAGTCAGCTTCCAATACTCCTGTGCTCCAATTTGTGATGTTGATGATGACGATGATAATTTTTTATTTATACGCCACCTTCCCTGGCCAGAGCCAGGCTCAGGGCAGCTAACGCTAGTAAATTTACAATAAAAACATAATGGGGGGGGAGGGGAAAAACCATTTAAAATACAGGTTAAAATACAATTTAAAATGCAGCCTCGTTTTAATAGTAGCCCATAGATCAAAACCATAAGGGGAGGGAAACATAAGGGTCAGACTGAGTCCATACCAAAGGCCAGGCGGAACAGCTCTGTCTTGCAGGCCCTGTGGAAAGATGTCAAGTCTCGCAGGGCCCTAGTCTCTTGTGATAGAGCGTTCCACCAAGTTGGGGCCAGTACTGAAAAGGCCCTGGCCCTAGTAGAGACCAATCTAACCACCTTGCGACCTGGGACCTCCAAAGGGTTGTCATTTGTGGACCTTAAGGTCCTCCGCGGGGCATACCAGGAGAGGCGGTACCAGTGAGCAGGGCCGCCTTTAGCATATGCCCAGAGTTCCCAATGTTATTGGGGGGGCAGGCCAAAGTTGTTGAGTTTTTTGGGGGGGCACACAACTCTCTCCCATGCCGCCACAGGTGAAGGGAGGAGAGCAATCCCCGCAGAAGCTTGGGAGGGAAGCTGCACGCCTCGTGTGAGCAGAATGCGTGTACTGGGCAGGCCTCTCGACAGCCCACCAATCCCAGGCGTGCAGGAGGGCGGAGCCAGCCGGCTGCCTCAGCGCCCACAGCAGAAAAGCCTGCGGCGCTCCAATGGACTCTGCTCCGCTTGGCAGCGGCTGTCGACTGGTCTGGCTCTTCAATCCCCGGATTCCAAATCTCGGCCCTGGACTCTCGGCCTGGTGCCCCTGAGAGCCCGGCGCCCAGGTGCCCCGCACCCCTAACGCCTATGGGTAAGCCAGCCCTGGCAGTGAGTTAGGCCTACCATACACGATTTTCACAACTGCAGCCTTGGGCTTTAAATAAGAGCAGATCACAATGGGAGCATGTAACCATTGTGGGTTTCTGGACCATGGCATTTTACATAATTGAATTTGTACATTTGATTTAGTTTCAGCCCTCCTTTCTGTTGGAAAGGCAACTCCTGATGGAATAGCTTGCAAAGAAGACCTTTTGCAATCAGCATGAGACAAGATCCTTGTAAGATTTAGCTGTCTAAAATGAGCCTATGTATGATAAATCCCTTCACGTAACCTAACCTCCCAACAGGAGGCGGGGTGGGGGGATGGTTCCTGAATACATATTTTGGAATGATCAAAGACAGCTTCCTTCCTGAAATCCAAATGCTTCATAAAACGAGGAGTTTTAAGTTTGCCAATTTTCTGTTTGTGTTTAAGAAATTGCCAGGTGAGTGGTGAAATTATCCAGCAGAAATTGAGTACTTTATTTTCTGGCAATTCTATCCCTTTAAATCTATCAACAAGAACTAAGGTCACTTAGAAGATCAAAGTGGTAGAGCCACATGGTTAACAAAGGAAACACTGAACAGTTATTTATTAACTGGATCATTTCCCACCATAGAGGTTATACAAATACACCCAAGGTGAGTTTTTTGGGTTCTTTTTTTGTACATCTGTATTTCTGCTGAACTTCAAATCTAATCCTGATTGAGCTATCAGCAAAGCTTATGGGAAATTATATACATTCAACTTCTGTCTGGCTAAAGATTTGCACCAGCTGTAATTAAATTTTCATTTGTAATCCACAGGACAAATTGCTAAAGAACTTATTTCATTTGGTAATACCAGCCAATTATTTTAAAAGCTATGGGGTTATAAGGAGGAAAGCAAACCCTACCAGCCAACAATTTCTGTACATTCAAGGCACATGTTCATGATCAAAATGTGGAATCATTGTTTCCCTACTTTCAGGGCCAGCCCAAGACCTTTTGCAGCCTGAGGCAAAGGAAAAAATGCTTCCCCATGCTGTTCCACATGCAAAAGCCAGCCAGACTAAGGGCAACAGGGCAGGCAGGCAGAGTGGCACACAGAGCTCAGTCCTTCAACACCCCACTGCAACTTCCTCCCCCAAACGTTAGTTACCTGAGGCAGCCCCCTCACTCTCTGCTCAACGGTAGGGCCGGCCCAGTTCAGATACCTGGAATCCAAGGAGCTAATAATGCGTAGTAAAATAGTGAATTCTTAAAAAGGTAAAGGACCCCTGACAGTTAAGTCCAGTTGTGAATGACTCTGGGGTTGCAGCGCTCCTCTCGCTTTACTGGCCAAGGGAGACGGCATTTGTCCGCAGACAGTTTTTCCGGGTCATGTTGCCAGCATGACTAAGCCACTTCTGGCAAAACCTGAGCAGCACACGGAAACGCCGTTTATCTACTTGCACTTTGATGTGCTTTTGAACTGCTAGGTTGGCAGGAGCTGGGACTGAGCAACAGGAGCTCACCAGATCGCGAGGATTCGAACCACCGACCTTCCAATCGGCAAGCCCTTGGCTCAGTGATTTAGACCATAGTGCCACCCGCGTCCCTTTTAATGAATTCTTACCAATCTTTAAATGTATGCTTACTATGAATAGAGTAATCTATCCCGTGCTAGCTGTTATTCCCAAATTATTAACCTAGTACACTTTTTTAAAACTATGCTTTGGGGGACCTCACCCTCCCCTTTAATACTCACAACAACCCTGTGAGGTAGGGTAGGCTGAGAGGCAGTGACTTGCCCAAGGTCAGCTTCATGGTTAAGTGGGATCTGACCCTAATTCTCCCAGATCCAAGTCCAGCATTCCAACCACTTGGAATCCATTCATCCCAAGAGATGGGAGCCCCAGGACTTGAAAACCATCATAGTTCTGATAGAGTCCAGTGAACTTTCACTAGCCCTTGAATACACAGATTCCCTCCCCCCCCCCATAAACCGCAGCACATCTGCAGGAACAGTAGGCTTGAACATGATTGGAAGTGAGAGTTGGCTCAGTGTGAATGGTATCTGTGGCATCAAAGAAGGAGAGGCAAGATCTTAATGCTCTTATGCCATGACATGTCCTTCCCTGTGTGCAATTCAGTTCAAGGGCACAAAGGAGGTATGTGGCTTGTCATAGACAAGCCTTATCTGATGACGCGGAACGCTCATTCCCCCGCGATGCCTTGTTGCTCCTCTGCTCCATCGCAGTGAGTGATGTGATCTTGTTAAAATGGCCTGCTTCTCTTTCGCAAGTGTCAGAGCTGCTTGAAGATCCTAGCTCACAGAGGATCACGCTAGCCAGCGATCATTAAGTAAAAGTCTTTATTGAATTACAGTTTCCATTCTCACGCTGCTGCGCGCAACTCTACGTCTAGTAGCTAGATCGGCGAAGCTCCGTCTGAGTCTCCGCCCCGTGTGCACCAACTTAATATCCTAGCCTTGCTCCACCTTTTCCGCCTGACTGTCCTCCTCTGGGTCCCTCTGCCCCCCGGGGCTTCTTCCTTCCGGGATTCTTCTGACGCTGACCCGGACCCTCCTGCCTCCTTGCGCCGGGCTTTAGGACCTGGTTCCCTTTCGGGGCTGCTTACTGCGCCGCCTTCCTCTGCATTTGAACTTGGCGCTTCCACTTTCCTCTTAACCGTTTCTTCGCTCCCCGATGGAGGTGTGGCCACTCCTGACTCATGCCCTCCCTCCTGTGGTGAGCTGCCAGCGCTTCCCCCCTGGCTCCTTTCCTCTTCCCTGCTTCCTGGCGGTGACGCTGGTCCCGATTTCCAGCTGCTCCCCTCTGAGTCCCCTCTGGCTCTATCTTCCTGGGGTGCCCCCCTAGACTCCCCCCTTGCCCTGGCCACTGGTGCTCCTTTCTGTGAATCCTCTGATTCACTGGAAAGACTAGGAGATCTCGGGTCGTCGTCATCACTCATCTTTTCTTCTGCCTCCTCCCCTTCGCTCTCTGTTTCCTCCCTTGCCCGTGCCTCTGCTCCTAAACCCCTGACATCCATCCCCCCCTCGAAGCCCCCCATTCCCCCCTCCCCTCCTTCCGGTGCTGGAGCTGGGGGCTGCTGTTGCAAAGGGACGAACGTCGGATATCGGTCGCTTCCCGTGGCGGGTCTCCATCTGAAGTCTCGCGGGTCTTCCTCCCTGCTCTCGTCGACAACGGTCACCTCCGCTTCCATCTCTGTGCCGCCGTGCTCGAAACCAGGGTCGTCCCCGAAAACGTCCATGTCCGTCTCTCCCTCACTTCCTCCTGGCGGTGTTGCTCGTCCTGGGCCTTCCAGCCACCGTCTGCGGAACTGCTCCTCTGGTCTATCGTCCCACCAATACGAGGGTTCTGATGCAGATCCCGAGGGTGACCCCTCCGGGGAACGGACGTCTTGTGTCGGGTCCTCGTCCGAGTCGAACCCCCGGAAAGTGCTGGCCGAAAGCGTGGGCGTGAAAAGCCAGTCGTCGAAAAAGTCTGCTGGCATAGGTCTATGGGGGAAGAGGGCATGAAACTCGTCTTTGAGGAGAGGTTCGTCCAAGGCGTAGCCCGGCACCCAGCTGTTCGCACTGGCCGGGGTGCCCTCCTTGGCGAGAAAGTATTCTACCCCCTCTTCCCCCCATCTGGAGTCCAAAATCTCCGTGACTTCGTTGATGCGCTCCTTCTGTGCCACTCCCGCGTGCCCTGTTCTGTCTCTGACCGGACTCGGCGCCGTTCCGGGTTCCTGGAACCTGTGCGGTGCCTTGTAGGGAGTGAGCACCGATCTGTGGAATACCGGATGCATTCTGGAACCCTCCGGAAGTGCCAGTCTGAACGCTACCGGGTTGACCTGCTCTTCGACTTGGTAGGGCCCCAGTTGTTTATGCCCTAGTTTCTTCTTGGCCAACGACCTGGCCGGCACTGCGTGGGCTGCTAACCAAACCCAGTCTCCCACGTGGAGCTCTTCGCCAACCCTTCTGTGCTTGTCCGCTTGTACCTTGTATGCGTGCTTGGCCAGCTCCAGGTGGCGCCTCAGCTGATCGTGGACTTCCTGCAGCTCCGACGCGAACGCATCTGCTGTCTGCGGCTCCCCCTCTCCCATTCTTTCCAGTCCTGGGAAGGTTCTGGGGTGCCTCCCGTTGTTGGCGAAGAACGGCGTGACCCCCGTGGACACGTGCTTCGTGTTGTTGTAGGCGAACTCGGCAAGCGGCAGGTAATCCACCCACGTCGCAGGCTGTTGATTTGCATAACATCTCAGGTACTGCTGCATGATGGCATTGACCCGCTCCGCTTGCCCGTTGGTCTGCGGGTGTCTCGCCGACGCCAGGTTGATCTTGACGTTCAGGAAGCCCATCAGCTTCTGCCAGAAATTCGAGATGAACTGCCGCCCCCGGTCGGACAGAATAGACCGTGGCAGACCGTGAACCTTGAACACGTGGTCTATGAACAGTTTGGCGGTTTGCTCCGCCGTGGCCACCTTAGCACACGGAATGAAATGCGCCATCTTGGAAAACAGGTCTACCACCACCAGCACTGCCGTCTTGCCCCTCGAGCTGGGCAGATCCGTGACAAAGTCCAGGGCCACCCTTTCCCAAGGTTCGACCGGAGTTTGCAGCGGTTCCAACAGTCCGGCCGGCGGTTTGTGCACTGGTTTGGCCCTCTGGCAGGTGTCACACCTCGCCACGTAGTCTGCGACCTCCCCTCTCATTCCAGGCCACCAGAAATCCCTGGCTACTAATTCCACCGTCTTCTCCTTGCCAAAGTGCCCGGCCGTGGGCGCGTCGTGCAGCTGCTGCAGCACCTTGGCGCGAAGGTCGTCTCCCGGCACGTAGATGGCCCCTTTACGGATGAGCAATCCATCTCGTAGCTGGAAACCGTCGGCCGCAGCCGTGCCCCTTTGCACCTCTGCCATCTTTGCTTGCGCGAAGGAGTCATCCTGCAACGCTCGTCGCACCGCCTCCAGGTCCACGGTGGCCGCGGCGCACGCCCATACTGTTGGTGCGAAGATGTGCATGGCGGCCGCTGGCGTTGCGTCCTCCAGATACTGTGGCTTACGGGAGAGGGCGTCCGCCATGATGTTAGTGTCCCCCGGGACATACTCTATGCGGAAGTCGAAGTTCGCAAAAAACTCAGCCCAACGTATCTGCCTCTGGTTTAGGAACTGTGCCGTGCGCCAGTGCTCCAGATTCTTGTGGTCCGTGCAAACCTGCACCGTGTGCTTGGCGCCGATCAGGAAGTGCCTCCACGCTTTAAACGCTGCATGAATGGCCAGCAACTCCCTGTCCCAGATGGTGTAGTTCTGCTCGGACTTGCTGAGCTTCCTGGAGTAAAACGCTGCCGGTCGCCACACCCCCTGCTGGTCCTTTTGCAGCAGGACCGCCCCCACGGCTCTGTCCGAGGCGTCTGTCTCCACCCTCATCGGCCTGCTGGGGTTGACGTGAAGCAGCTGCTCTTCCGACGCGAAGAGACGCTTGAGTGCCTGAAAGGACTGCTCCGCCTCCTCTGTCCAAACGAACTTCTTTTTCTTGGAGCTAAGCGTGTCTGTGATGGCCGCTGTCTGCATAGCGAAGCCCTTGATAAACTTGCGATAGAAGTTCGCAAAGCCGACAAACCTTTGGACCTCCTTCCGGTTGCGTGGACTCTTCCAATCCAATACCGCGCGAACCTTGGCGCTGTCCATGGCGAGCCCCTTGTCAGACAACTTGTAGCCCAGAAAATCCACCTCCGTCACGTCAAATTGGCACTTCTCCAGCTTGGCGTAGAGCCTATGTTGCTTTAGTCTGGCCAGCACTTCCTTGACGTGTCTGTCATGCTCCTGCTGCGATTCCGAAAAGATCAGGATGTCATCTAAGAAACAGACGCACGTCTTGTAGAGAAGTCCCGCCAACACGTGATGCATGAAAGCTTGAAAAACGTGGGAGCCATTTTGCAATCCAAAGGGCATAACTCTGTATTCGTAGGTACCCAGTGGCGTGAACATGGCCGTCTTCCACTCATCACCCTCCCGCATACGAATGAGGTTGTACGCCCCTCGCAGGTCTAACTTGGTGAACACTTTTCCCTTCCGCACCTTCGCCAGGAGGTCGTCGATTCGGGGCATGGGGAAGTCCGACGGCTTGGTCCCATTGTTTAAAATGCGATAGTCCACGACCAGTCTTTTTTGGGGCGTGTCTCGCTTTTTAACAAAGAATACTGGACTGCCCCCCGCTGCCTTGGACTCTCGGATGAAACCGCGCTCCAAATTATGATCTATGAACTGTTTGAGTTCCTGCAGCTCGTCCTCTGACATGGAATACAGTTTCCCCTTAGGCAGCGCCACCCCCGGCAGCAGGTCAATCTTGCAGTCATATGGTCTGTGAGGGGGTAGCCTGTCTGCCTCCTTCTCGCAGAAAACTTCCAAAAATTCTGCGTACTTGTGGGGAATCGCTTGCAGCGTGCCTAGCAGCAGCTGTGACTCCTCTTCCTCTCCTTCCTGCCGGGGCATGATGCAGTGTTCAGCACAAAAGGAAGAGCCGAAGATCAGCTGCCTCTGGTACCAAGCCAGCGTTGGGCTGTGCTTGTCCAGCCAACTCATCCCCAATACAATGGGCGTATCCGATAGTTGAGTGACATTGAAGCTGATGATTTCTTTGTGATTTCCAAGTCGCATCGCCATGGGCGGCGTCTGCTTCACCACTTGCCCCCCTAGCAACTCCCTGCCATCCACCGTGACAACCTGCAGGGGCAGCGTGGCAGGCAGCAACTGTATAGCGTGCCGGTCGACAAAGTCCTGCCCTATAAAGTCCGCATTGCTTCCTGAGTCAATAGTGATTGGCACGTCAGTGGTGATTCCATTGGGCAGCTGGAGAGATGCGGTGAGCCTCACCACTGGTTTGGGCGGGAGGGGGTTCACGGGCTGTAAAACCTCTGGGGACTGCGTCACTAACACGTCTGGCTGGGCCCCAGGGCCTCTTCCTCCAGCCAGACTGCGTCGTTTCCCTGCTGTGGTCCCCCTTGCTGCGTTGCTGCAGTCACCATTGCCGAGGCTGCAGTAAGCTTGTGGAGCCTCTGGGGACACTCTTTTGCCATATGCCCTGGCTCCTCACAGACGTAACACTTCCTGTTCCCTCTAGGAGGCTTCGCTTTCACTGCTGCCGGTGCTAGGGCTCTGGTTGCTGACTGAGCCCTTGCACCTCCAACCTCCATAGGTTCGGCTCCTCCTCCTGGCGGAGGCGTGGATTGCGCCCGCGCTGCTTCTCTGGGAAGGAAAGAGGGGCCCCTGGCTGGTTCGCGCCCTCCACGCCCTTCGTCCCTGCTCCACGGACGTCCTTCCAGCCTCACCCCCACTGCCAGTGCCCTCTGAACGACCTCCTGGGTGGTTCGGGGTCTCTCCCCCCTCGCGATCTCATCTTTAATCGAGTTGTGCAGCCCCTCCCAAAAGAGGTCTCTTACAGGAGCCGAATCTCTGTCCCATTCCAGGGCACTGACCAAGGCGAAAAAGCGGGCATGATACTGCCTGACGCTGGCCCTCCCTTGTCTCAGCCCATGCACCTCCTTCCGTGCAAGATCCACGTCAATACTTGATAAAAAACACCCATCCATCGCTTTAATAAAGGCATCTGCATTCTGGAGCGCCGGATCCTTATCTCTCCATAAATTGCGTAGCCATGCTCTAGCATCCCCATGCAAATGGGACATGATGAATCCCACTCTCTCTTGCTCATCTCTAAAGTCTTTATGCAGCAGTTGCAGTGCGCACAGTACGTCGGCTCTAAAGTTGGGATACTGTTGCAGGTTCCCATCGAAGTGAGAGACCAGCCCGCCTGTCCGTCTCGCCAACCCAATTCCCTCCTGCCGGGGTGTCTGCTTTGTCAGCACGTCTAACCTGACCTGGAGATCCCTGCAGGCGGCAGCTGCTTCCTCCTCTCTCTTCCTGGAT